>NC_050576.1:184686233-184991858 GCF_011100635.1 Trichosurus vulpecula | reverse complement strand
GAAAGGCCCAGGGTCGAGAGAAGTGCCCTACCTTCCATTTTCAGCTTTTAGGGATTTGGATCCCACTGTCTGCTGTGATGGGTCTTAGTTTAGATAGGTGCAATTTCTCTGCTTTTGGAGAGAGGCAATAGATCTGGTGCTCTTGGGAGTGGGAAGGGTAGGGTAATGGTATCCTCCCCCTTCTCCTCCCGTAACCATCCTTAGGGCTGTCTCATCATAGTGCCTAGGGCAGATCAATGCAATGAAGTGGGAAGAGCTGGAGGCTCTTGAGCCTCCTTCCTCCCACCCCCATTTGCTGCAGACCAAGGCCTCCCTCAAGGCAACTGCTTCCGAGGGTCACATTCTCAAGAAGCTCCCATCCACTTGGCCCTGAGACCTGGGTGCAATTCTCCCTGCACATTTTACTTAATTCCTTTCACATTTTGATAGCCTCTCTTTCAATAAAAAAAAAAAACACAAAGGTAGCACATCAGCCAGGCTCAAGGCCAAAAGGTAACCAGGTGCTTCTTGGGCTCAGGGCAACTTAACCCTTCTGCCTCAGCAGAAGACTTCATCAATGCAGTTGCCAGAGGCCACTTGGCTGCTACCCCCAACCTGCTACAAAATCTGAGTGTAGTGACCATTTCACCTCAGCATAGTCACTGTTTATCTAGTCTCTTCTGCTTTCTAGCAGCTTGGCTTGGTCATTGGTCATGGCCATGGGCTCAAATCAAAAAGTATATGTGGGGGGAGGGGGGTGGGACTCAGCCATTTCCTTCCTATTTGACATAGTTAAGAAAAACCGCTCTGTTAGAAGCTAACTGGTGGTTGCCCCTTTTGTAGGCTGTTTTCTTGCTGCCTTGAGCCCAGGGGCCACATGATCAGTCTCCCAGACCTTATAACACTGTGATGGTTATGTCTATTGAACCATGTGTTTTTCTCTGGGGTTTTCTTTTTTAATTTTTTGTTGTTCTGAGGAGTGTTTATTTGTGATCTACATTGTGACTTCCTGATGATAAATTTTAGATGGGAAATCTGACTACCTTGATTGTTTTGCATTAGTCTTAACTGGGGATGCGAAGGGATACATAGATGTAGAGTTGGCAGGGACCTCAGTCTGATCCCTCATTTAGTTATAGATGAGTTAATGGGTTCATAGATTAAGTGACTTGTCCAAAGTCATCCATGTAGTGTCAGAAATGGGGATTTGACCTCAGGTCCTTTAACTCCAGAATTATCACTCTTTCCACTGCACTATTCTTGCCCCCTGATAATTGAATTGGACCAAGTTCTTAAAGCAACATCCTGATTTTTGAATGTTGGAGAGAAATCAACACTGTTCTTCACAAGGCTCAGGGAAATCAAGATTGCGGAGGTGAGAAAGTCTGTTCACACTGTGTATGGGCTGCTGACTCAGAATCTCCTCTGACCGTGCTGCTACCTCCTGGGATGCCAAGGTTGTAGAGAGGTGTGATAGACGGAGTGCTGCCAAGGTAACTCCCCAGGTCTTCAAGGTAGAGGGTATGAGTCAGTTTTGTGGTCCCTAGTGTACCCAATGATGATTGTATGGCCAGTGTCCTGAATGCTTCTTTGGGGGATTGATCACCAGGTGGCAGTACAGCTGCCTTATTCTCTAAATCTGGGGTTGGGCTAATCTCACCTTCAGAGGTAAAGGAGCAAGGCTTTTTTTTTTTTTTTCCATCCACTTACTCTAGTTATATTCTTTATGCAGGTTAAAGGGAGGGGAAACAGGCAACCCTGGCATCTGGTGTAGCGTACTGTCACCTATAGAAAACTAACAATCCATGTGGTTACCATAGGATGCTTTAGAGTAGGTACCTTAGAGCTTGGTGTGGAACTGGCATCACCTAGACCCAACAATGTGGGCTATATTCCCAAATTGAAACTTCTCCATGATTTCTTCCTGTAGAATCAAGTGATTTGATCCTTCTCAGCTCTGCCCCCTATTGAATAACTACAAGCTTCACTCCTTCAAGTCCATCTTTTCCTTTCTGGCTCACTGCGGGATGGACCATGTGTCCTATTAGGGGGTGAGGAGAGCATTTCAGGATAACAGCCAGACTTAAGGAGGAATGACTGTGAGGTGCTTCCACACCCCTCTTCTGCTTTCCCAGCTCTTTAGTTAGATCCCATTTCTCCGTTGCCCTGGTAACCAGCTTGGCAAGAAGAAACCCAAGCTCAGCAAAGCCCCTAGCTTTCAGCACCCTCCCAGCATGGTGTCTCAGCAGAAAGAATTGAGGGGATTTGTGGATGGTTGGCTAGCCTTAGGTGATCATATCCAAAGTCCTTTGGGAAAGCTAAGGGCTGAACCTTCAGGTATGGTAATTTTGGGATTTGGCATATCCTACGAATGTTCTTGAAACCCATTTTCTGTCACTATCAAGTGAGGGGCAGGCTGCCCACTTGGGCTATGCTCTTCCTAGAATTAGAAGCAGGGGGATCCCATTTTCCCCATGTTATAGAAATGACCTATTCTCCCCACCTTTCCTAAACCAATCTCCATCCCTGTCCTTGGCCCTCCCCAGCTGACAGCCCCAAATCCTGCCCAGTGATGTTGTCAAGGCAACTAGATTAATCTGGTAACAGCCTCATGTGAAGGGAGGAGCTCTCCCTCACTTTGCTTACACCGAGCTGCTGCCTCCAGAGCTTCAGCCCACTCCAGCTGCCCCATTGTAGCCATTGTCCTTGGGTATTTTGGTATCTTACAGAAGGAATCCAGGAGACTAACCTCCAAATCACTGCTGGAGCTCCTTGACTACACATGCTCACTTCTACTGTCCTCCCTCAAAAGTCTGCTAACACGTGGTTGTGCATGACTATATTTGTGTGAACATGTTATAGCACACACGTACCCTGCCATGCACATGCATGGACATGTATATGCATCTAGTGCAATTCTACCACCACTCCCTGCTTTCCCCGGCCCCACCCTAGACTATGGCACAGTAAACAGGGGTGGGGCATTGCCCAGGGCTGGTACTACCTCACCTCTCCCACACAGTGCAACTTAGTAATGCCCATCCCCACACTTCACCCTGTACACAGCCCAAGTCTGCCCTTCATAATTTACCTTGGGGGCAGAATTTTAGTTTGGGCATCAGGTCTCTAATGTGTAGAAGACTTATGGAACCAATTAGAGTGCAAGACTGCAGTGTCCAGACAGTCCCTTCTGCCTGATAACTAACGGGTGTTCCCAATTCTGTGCCCTCAGCTGCTGCTGCCAGCTACACACAGGTACTCCTCGCTGATATTCAGAATCCCAGATCCTATTGCCAGTTGCGCCCAGGTGCCTTTGAACTGTTGGTCTCTTCCACCTGGCTGCTGCTGCTTCTCCTTACCTAGCCTGACCTGCCAAAACTTGTTCATCTGCTCGTATCCACCCTGGAGAGGGCAACCAGGCACCACCTTATTGTATCCTGTAAAGCTTCTGAGAGAGCAAGCAGGCACCACCCCATTGTACCCTGCCCTACTGCTGGACAGCACCAACACAGCCAAGAGATTATTGCACACAGCATTCTCAGACGGGAGGGTGTGGAGTGGCGATAGAACCTGCCCATGCCAGTTTTCCTAAGGCGCATACTCTTGAAAGTAGAAAATAGGGACGGAGACGACAATATCCAGTGTTATCCGTCCTGGAGGAATAGAGCTAGAGGAGAGTTGAATAGATGTGTATACCACAGATCACCCACGGGTCTAGGTTGGGAAAGGGACAGACTGTGGCCTCTGTAGTGTACCATGCTAACCCCCCCCCCCAATTATTTCTAAACGTCTATTCTTGTCCGCATTGACCCCACTTCAGTCCCAGATCTCTCCAAGGGGCCACATCTTGGCCCAGCGCAGCCCGTGGGCGGGTCCAAGAATGGAGGCCGAACCTGGGAGGGAACAGGGATGGGTCTCGGCTCGAGGGGGCGTGGCCTCAGCTCTGCCACCTTCCCGGGGCCGGGAGCACAGCCGTCGCCGCCTCCTCCTCGGTGTCCTCGGCTCTTGCTATACGCCTGCCGCCTCTGCTGCAGCAGCCTGGCCCCGGGGCCCACGAGCTAGGGGGCACCGGATCCACACCCGGGCCACCCTCCTGGGCCCGGTACCATTTGAAGAGGCATGGGGGGCTGCTGAGAGCTTGTCTCTCTTCCTGCTGGCATCTCCTGGGGGTACTGGACATTGGACTCCAGCCAGCTGCCAACCAGCCGCGGGTACCTCTGCTCCCTGGTCTCGGCGCCTGACACAACCCTTCGATCTGCCCCACTTCGGTTCTAAGCATCCCTGCGCTACCCCCCGCCCGCGGCCCGGACACCTGGGTCCTCCCGGCGGTCCCGGCGGGGGCGGGGGGGTTGGGGTATGAAGCCGCTGGAAAAATTTTTGAAGAAACAGACGTCGCAGCTGGCTGGGCGGGCTGTAGGAACAGGACCCGGAGGGGGTACTGGGGGGTGTGGCGGGCCTGGGGGCGGAGGGGGAGGAGGGCCTGCGGGAGGCAGTGGCCCAGTGGGGGGACCCCGCCAGTTGCAGAGACGCCAAAGTGTATCTCGCTTGCTGCTCCCTTCTTTTCTCCGGGAACCCCCGGCCGAACCCGGGCTGGAGCCTCCTACGGAGGAAGAAGAGGGAGAACCTGGAAGAACCGCTGGGGAGCCAGTTGGAGGGGGACCCTGCTGGTTGCAGCTGGATGAAGCACCGGGGCCCGGCCCACTTGGAGTAGGGGGGCCTCTTCGCTCCCCTTCCTCCTACTCATCTGACGAGCTGTCCCCAGGAGAGCCCCTCACTCCACCTCCTTGGCTTCCTCTGGGGGCCCTCGACCAGCCCGAGCATCTGCTGAACCGAATCCTAGAGCGGCTGGCTGGAGGGGCTCCCAGGGACAGCGGGACCTCAGGTAAGTAACTGGCCGAGGCTACTACTGCACCAGTCCTGAGGCTGGGGAAAGGAAGGGGGAATATGTGTCCTTCTCTTCTTCATCCTTTGGCTGGCGGGGAAGAGGCAGGGGGAGGGAGAACATCCCTAGTTAGAGTGAAGCCTCAGGATGTATTATGAATGGGGGTATGAGGGTATCAGTTACCTTGGGCATATTGTTTTTTGGGGGGTGGGGGTGGGGGGTTAACAGGAAGATTGTATGGTGTGTTCCTGGACAAGGGAAGTTGGCATGCCTCTACCTGTGTTCCTTCACACTTGGCCTACTCTGGTTATTTAAGATAAGGGTCTGATCCCTTCCTACCTGGTTATCACCCCAGTGGCATTCAGAACCTAGCCTCCGTCTTCCACTGAGGCATTCCATCTGCAGAGCCTTAGGAGTCCTTGATTTTGAGTCATCCTCACCCCCACCCCGGAACTGGGGCCTAGCATCTAAAAATGCCATTTAGGGTGGGACTTGAGAAGTGGGAATCAGGCTGATGCAAGCCCCAGAAAAAAAGAAGACCCCCTTGGAAGTGAACTTCACCAAGGAATTCATAGCTCAGTCTAGCAACTCCCAGAGCTGAGGCTTAGGGCTGTGACTTTGGATGGTCACTGTCAGATGGTCATAAGTGATGACGGAGCAGCCTGAAAGGTGGACAAAGGTATCCTCATTGATGTAGATAAGAAGGTGGGGAGATGGACTTGCTTACGGACATGGGTGGTATGTAAGTGGGAGGCTTAGGGTGCCAAATGGACCTCTCCAGTTGATTCCATTCTCCCCAAGTCCCAGGGCTCTGCATAAAGCCTCATTAATATAAATATACCCAAGGAAGTCTTTATTTGACTAATTATGGTGTTCTTCCTACCACCCCTACCTCTAATAACAGTTTAGGAAACTGAGGCCCCAGAAACAATAGGGTGTTAGGTCACTGGGGTGGAAAACCCAGGGTGGCATTGGGTTAAGTAAAGAAGCCTTCTGGCAGGTAAAAGGAAGTCCAGAAAATAAGGAAGGGAATCAGGAATATGGGAAAAGGAATGAAGAAGCATCAGACTCCTCCCTCCCTTCATTCTTTCCCAGGGGACCCCAAGTAGGGGGAGTGTAATTCCTTTCCTAGATTTCCTGGACACCTAAATCCCCTCCTTTTGGCTCAGGTTGTAGATGCCCCAGAGAGCTGACACCTTTTTGATTTAATTAGAAAAATATCAGAGAGACACATAGCTCCCCTAACTGCAACTTCTCGCCTACGCCACACACCCTGTATGCATGTATATGACACATCCTCTTTTGCAGAGAGACAGCAAACTATAGCCCCCACCCCATGTATATGCTGTTCTCTATTTCTCTCTCCCTGGTTCCCTTACAAATCGAACAGTATGGATGGAATGTTATGCTGTTCTGGTATCTGTCCTAGAGAAGCCTTCATTTTCTCACAGAGTTCATCAGGGTAGCTAGGGCCACTGAGGTAGGAAAGGGAGGAGATGCTGACTTTTTTTTTTCTGACACCTGAACCTGGCCAACAGACACTGTATTGGTCTGTACCCTTTGGCTCTGGGCCTCCAGTCAGGCTAATTCCTCAGAGTATGTATGTATTGGAGGCGAGAAGACAGCAAAATAGTAGGGGATCATGGCAGCCAAGCATGAGCTCTGCAGATCTATAGGAGGGAGGGAGTTGGGGAAAGATAAACCAGTATGTCATGGAGGGGTGGCTGCTGTAGCAGCTTTAACATGATGGGGGAAAGGGGAGGTGTAGAGGACCCCCAACCTGATATACGACTCTCCTGGGTTCTTTAGTCCTCAGTGCTATAACCATCCTGGGTTATTTGGGGAGGAGCAGCAATGAGGTGAGCACCTGTGTAAATCAACAGAGACTTCCTAGTCCTCAGGGTCTTTGAGGGGTCATTATTCAGCTCAATGAAATTCTGAGAGTGCAGTACAAAAAACACTGTACTGAGGAGTTAAGAGGCCCAATTCCACTCCTGGCTCTCTTACCAACTCACTGTGGAGCTTAAGGCAGTGTGAAAAAAGAGGCCTTTGGCTTCCTGAGCCTCTCTTTCTATCCTCAGAACCCAGCACAGTGCCAGAAAGACAGTAGGAATTTAATAAATGTTTCTTGAATTAAAATGAGACTAGATCTTTACGGACCCTAACAGCTTTGATTCTATGACTCTGCTTGTCCTAGAGACCTTGGCCCAGCAGCTAAGACCAAGGGCCACTGTATGGGTATTCCAGGAGCCATATTATGGGTTGATTTCTCCCTAGAGCAATGTCTGAAGACCCACCCTGAACCTGCCCCAGCTAGGACACTTGGCTCCCTCCCTGCTTCCTGTCTGTGTGCCAAGTGGCCCTGCCCTACCCCCAAACTGGCTGCAAGTCAGGGCGACCTTGTACCTGGTTGACTGGCTGAGCCAGGCCTAGGTTGGGGAGGAAGAATGGCCACTCCTCCTCCCCTCCCTCATTAACCCTTCCCTTCTATGGCACCCAGAGGCAATGGGACTTCTACTCAGTGCTTTGGGATCAAAGAGGCCAGGCAGACTCCTGCCTCTGCCTCTTGTACAGGGCTGGTCCTAGCCTGCCTGCCTATGACTGGAAGATGTTTTTGAAGTGTAGGAGGGGGAGGAGGGATGGAAGGAGATAGAAGAGAAAGACAGTGAGTTGGTATTTTAAAGAAGCTAGCTGGTACAATGGCTGGAATGCTATACTTCAAGCCAGGAAGACCTGAGTTCAAATTCTTCCTCAGACACTTATTAGTTGTATGACCTCAAACACTTCACCTTTCTCTGCCTCAATTTCCCCAGCTATAAAATGGAGATAAGAGTAAAATCTACTTCACAGCGTTGTTGTGAGGGTCAGTAAGATAGCATGTGTAAAGAAAGCACTACATAACTGCTAGCCAGTCATTCTGTTCCCTCCCTTTTCACTCAAGTTCCATCCATGGGGTCTTTCTGGTCCAGAGATTCCTTTTCTTGGTACTGGTGGGGGTTTCTATGGCTTAGAGAAGGTTAGATTGTATCTCATTCCCAGGACCGTCTCTGACTTCTTATTCCCCTAACAGGCTTCATGGGAAATGAGTGGAAGAGTTAGTTGGGAAATGCTTTGTAGGAGAAGTAAACGAAGGTGCCATAGCCCTCCCCCCTTCCTCCCCCAGCCACTGCAGTGATTACTAACCCTGCCCTTGGAGCAGCAGGCAATAGTGTTCATGTGACTTGGTGTGCCCAACATGTTCAGGCAGGTGTCGGGGGCTCTGACCTAGGGTGGGGGGGCAGCGGTGGAGAGGGAGAGCTTGGCCCCCTGGCAGGTGGGGCAGCACCAAGCTGATAGCATTCTTAGTCTCGGGCATTCCTGGGCCAGGCGGTGCCTTTCTGACAGCTGCCCTGCCAATCTCTGTACAGACATTCTGCTGGATGATTTTGTCCTCACTCACTCGCTCTTCCTCCCTACTGAGCGCTTCCTGCAGGAGCTGTACCAGTAATATCCTTTCTTTGGGAGTTTTGGGGAGGGTCTGGAAGCAGTTCTCAGCCAGCCAGAGGAAGGCATGCTGCATGTCATTGGGGCACTTCCCCAACACCAAAAAGTCACTACGGTTACTATCAGGCCACCTGCTGGGTTATTGTGGGTTTGCTATAAATATTGGACCACCTGGTATGTCATTTTAGGGTCTGCTCTAAGCAATGAGGCACCAGCTAGCCTGTTGGAGATTTTGTCACCAGGAGCTGGGCTGTCAGAGGTTCCCTCTGAGGCATTCCAAGGGTTCTGGGGATAGAGTTCCCTGAAAAAAAATGACTTCTTTCTTTTGAATTAACATCTAACTGAAATTTAACATTTCCTTCAGTTATTGAAAACCATTATTCTGAGAAAAGGCCAAAGGCTTCACTAGACTTCCAAAGGAGTCTGTACCAAAAAACAGGTGAAGAGCCCCTGATCTAAGTGAATTCCTAAGTGAGGTGGGTGGAGTCCGGGCAGTCTGCAGTGGAACTCAAATTGGTAGTGACTGGATGGTGTAAAAACTGGGAATGCCTCCTCCCTACCCTGAGCAAGTTACTGAGGTTAGGGAAGGTAGGATATCCTGGCCCCAAGTGAAGGGGCCCTCTTCTGACCCCCTTTCTTTCCCACCCACCAAGACCCAAGGCAAGGGGTAGGAGGACTATGAAGTTAATTATCTATCCTCTTCTCCCCAGTCCTTAGTTTATTGATGGGTGGGCAAGGAATCTAAGATAGGAAGGGGTAGACCCCCTGGTCTGGTCTTGTAGTACCATTTTCCTTGACTTTAGGGTCAGCTTTGTTCAGTCAGATGGTGCTGAGGGGCTAGGCCGGAAACAGGCATGCTTGGCTGTGCTCCTCCACTTTCTGGAGACGTACCAAGGATTACTGCAGGAGGAAGAGTGCGCTGGTCGAATCATTAAGGTGGGTGCCACCCCACTTGGAAGTACGGTAAAGGATACTGGGTCTCTGAGGAAGGGAGAATATTTCTATTGAAGAAATACTCTTTTAGCTCAAGGAAAAGAAATACTTGGGAAAAAAAATGCTCATACGCATGAGCTTGGAATAGTCATGAAACTTGAGAAGACATAGAATCCCCCCACCCCCAGACAAACACATACAATACACACACTGTGCCAAAGCCTTTCACTCTAAGTGGTTCCATGGCCTTTTCTCTCCCCAGACACTTCTGTGTGAGATAGAGCTGGTCCAATTTAGGAAAGGAGGTTGGGTTTAGGCACGGTGGTCCTAGCCTTGTCCTTGAAGTGTTGCATTCCCCTTTCCCCCAGGATCTGTATCTGCTGATCATGAAAGATGAGTCCCTCTACCAGGATCTCCGAGAGGACACCCTGAGACTACACCAGCTGGTGGAGACAGTAGAACTTAAGTGAGGGTTGGAATAAGGGGGAGGGAGAAAATGGGCATCGCTCAATTTTCCCTGAGGGGGAAACTGGGTTTCCTATACCCAAGACTATTTCCTTCCTGTCTTCCATATATATCAGCTTTGGACGCAATGAATATCGAGCAGATTCTTACTGAATACCTGCTATGTTCAGGGCCTGTGTGTGTTGTTGGGGGAGGGACAGAGGAGATACAAAGATAAACACATTTCTCCTGCCCTCAAGGAGCTTACAGTCTAGTTGGGGGAAGATAAGACACGTACATAAACTACCAGGTAGTACATGAAAAGTGCCATAAGATACAGGTAGTAATAGTAAGATCTACAGAATTTCAGAGGCTAGCACAGAGAAGACTTCCTAGAGGAGGTAGCATTTAACTTGGGACTTAAATGATAGGTCAATATTTATTTGAAATAGTGACCCAAGAGGCCTGGCATTATCAGTTATACCAGCACCACCTCCTTCACCCCATCACCCCACCTAGAAGGGTATAGCCTGCTTCCTCCAAGCCGCTACAGAGCCCAATGCCTATTTGGCCACAACCCCCTAGACTGGTGTCTCTGCTGGCTGATGCTTGGTGCACCCTCTCCTGGGGCAGTGCCCACTGATGCCTGCTATACCTGGTACCAGGATTCCAGAAGAGAGCCAACCACCCAGCAAGCAAGTGAAGCCACTCTTTCGTCACTTCCGCCGAATAGACTCCTGTCTGCAAACTCGGGTGGCTTTCCGGGGCTCAGATGAGAGTAAGTGCTATGTGTGTGGGAGCGGGTGGGGAGAGTAGGGATCCCTGAAGGGTTGTATGTTCCATGCCTAGGATCTCCACTGGGTTTCTCTGGGGTACTTTTGAGGAGTCACTCTAGGTCTTGGAGCCTGCTAATGGGGTTTCTTTGGGTCCCTGGGGAATCTCTCAAATCCTATACCCATACTTTTTTCTCTTCCCTAGTCACCCCTCTCCCTTATATCTAGCTTCATATCATACCTCAGTCTGCCTCATGAATGCAGTGAGATAGTTCCCAATGAAAAGCGATAAAAATGGACTTGCCTTTTACCACAGTGCCATCATACCTTCTCTCAGCTGCCAAAGATGTAATGCCTAGGTAGCAAAGGGTGAGGAGGCAGTGAGAACTGGATGTTGTCACTGTGTTCTGCTCTAACCAGCCACCCTTCTCTGCCTCTTCCTTTCAGTCTTCTGCAGGGTCTACATGCCCGACCACTCATATGTGACAATCCGAAGCCGCCTATCAGCCTCAGTGCAAGATATCCTGGGTTCAGTGTCAGAGAAGCTGCAATACTCAGAGGAGTCATCGGGGCGTGAAGATTCCCTCATCCTTGTGGCTGTGGCATCTTCAGGAGGTGAGAGAGGCATGGGGGTGAGACAGAGTTGCAAGAATGTATGTAGCTGGGGATTCCAGATAGGGAAAGTATCCTTACTGAGATGGACTTGGCTCTCTGGAACAGAAGTGAATAAATAGGGCTTATGAGAGTCAGGAGACCTGGGGTCCAGTTCCATCTCGTTCTCTGAGTTACCTTAGGCAGGTTGCTTTCTGTCTGGGTATTTAGGGAGTTCTTTGCCTTCGAGGCTGAAGCCACCGGAAGGGAGCCCTACTTCCAGGGTAGTAACAACACATTAAGCCTGCTGTGTCTTCATAGCCTCAACTTTTCTGTCTGTAACATGGGGAGAATAATCCTCATTCCTCCCTACCCCTCTTCCTTGAAAAGGTACTCAAAGTATGAAAATGAGAGAAGTGCTTTGAAGGAAAAAAAGGGAAAAGGGTGCTACAAATGCAAAAGGGATTATTATCGTTATTTTAGAAACTCAGATAAGTCTGATATAAACCCATAAGACTCGTACATCCCAGGCCAGATGGTGTCCTAGGTGGCCACAACATTCTTGAGTGCCCCCAAATCAGATTGAAATGTAAGTGGGAAATATTTAGAATAAATAAAAATACAATAGAACATAGATAATGTTACTATGTGTTTCTCTTTTTTCTTTCTTTTTTAGTAAATAATATTTTATTTTTTCCAATTTCATGTAAAGATAGTTTTCAACATTTATTTCTTCTAAGATTTCAAATTCCAAATTTTTCTCCCTGCCTCCCTTCCCACTCCTCTCCACAAGACAGCAAGTAATCTGATTTGGTTATACACTGTGTAGTTTTCTAAGTCAATATGCAGCAACAAGAATCCTTAAGTATGGTTTAGTGGCCTCTATTTTTATTTGAACTTGATGCCACTGACCTAGGCATTTACTTGGGTTGGGAGTCATCCAATGATATGTCAGGGGGTCTAGAAATTCCAATGGAATTTTTGCTGCTAACATATGATAAATCCCCATATCCAAAGGACATTTAACTAGTCATTTTAGAATTTTACGATCTGAAAGTAGATAGTGATCTAAGATGTAATTTAGTTCAACCCCCATCCTCTTACAGAGGAAGAAATTGAGTCAATGTGATTTCAATTCAATCCACTTGACCAAGCATTTGTTAATATGGGATTTCCCTCTGAGGGAAGAAATACAGGGGAAAATTTGGGCAATGTAAAAAAACGAAAAAGCTAGCATTTACATGTTGCTTTAAAATTTGCGTGGCACTTTACATATGTTATCTCATTTTAACCTCACAATAACCTTGAGAGGTTTGTTTAATCCCATTTTATAGATGAGGAAACTGAGGCTGAGAGAGGTTAACTGATTTGCCCAGGGTCACACAGGTAGTAAGTGTTTGAGATAGGATTTGAACTTAGGTCTTCCTAACTCCAGGTTTAGTGCTCAATGCATTATGTCACCTAGCTGCCTCTATGAAAACAAAAGATGTCAAAAAAATTATTTAAGACAAATGAACAAGCATTTGCCAGGTTCCTACTATGCTCCAGGCACAATCCTAGGTACTAGATATACAAAGTCAATCTCAAAACCCCTCCCCACCCCGGCCTCAAGTTGTTTTATTTATGCTATTTATGCAAGTTTTATTTATGTTTTCCTTGAGTCTGAGAGAGGGAGAGCTCTGTAAAAGGTATAGACTTGGTCCCGATGTAGTGAGAGTGGCAAGGTTTCAGTGATTGTGGTGTAGAAGAGGAACCAGGAATTCTGAGATCCTAGACCATGGATCAAAGGCCTGCGTTTGGGTTTTGCCTACAGAGAAAGTCCTGCTACAGCCCAGTGAGGATTGTGTCTTTACCACCCTGGGCATCAATAGCCACTTGTTCGCCTGTACCCGGGACTGCTATGAAGCACTGGTAAGACTTCCCCATCCCCACCTCCAGCTTCAATATGTTGCTCCACTAAGCAAGGGGAATGGGAGACCATGTACATGGGATCACGACCTTGAGGACACCCTTGTGCTTTTTACCCCCAGGTGCCCCTCCCTGAGGAGATCCAGGTATCCCCTGGGGACACAGAGATTCACCGAGTGGAGCCAGAGGATATTGCCAATCACCTCACTGCCTTCCACTGGGAGTTGTTCAGATGTGTGCATGAGGTGGGATGGGTGTTGGAAAGTGGGGGAAGGGAAGAGGGCTAGATGGAAGAGATGGCTGAGGGGAGAAAGGGGACCAAGGCTGG
Organism: Trichosurus vulpecula; assembly: GCF_011100635.1. Classification (NCBI taxonomy): domain Eukaryota; kingdom Metazoa; phylum Chordata; class Mammalia; order Diprotodontia; family Phalangeridae; genus Trichosurus; species Trichosurus vulpecula. The sequence goes on along the minus strand of NC_050576.1, from coordinate 184,978,537 downwards.
GAAATAAATTGGAAAAGGACTGGTAGACCTCATACCATACCAATGTTATTTTTGTCTTCCCCCATCCCCTTTATACTGACTTCCCTTTGCCCTCAACTCCATGTCCCTGCGTTCATCCTTTATCTCCTTTCCCTTGGATGTCTCCATCCACTGTCCTCTCCATCACACCCACCCTCTCTCTGTCTCCCGCAACTCTGTTGTCTTTCCCTTTGTCTTTTCTACACTCTTCTCCATGCTACCTGTCCTCCTTCACCTGCGAACTGGCTGGTGGCTTAGCTGGAGTTCGTGGACTACGTGTTCCACGGGGAGCGGGGCCGACGGGAGACAGCCAACCTAGAGCTTCTGCTTCAGCGGTGCAGTGAGGTCACCCACTGGGTAGCCACGGAGGTTCTGCTCTGTGAGCCTCTCGGGAAGCGAGCACAGCTGCTCAAGAAGTTCATCAAGATTGCAGCCATGTGAGCCCCAAATCTGACTGGGAGAGCAAGGAAGGGGGGCCCTATATTTGGGAAAGGTCTGGGTCCCTGAAACCTACTCACCATTCCCTCAACCCTTACTCTAAACAGCTGTAAACAGAATCAGGACCTGTTGTCTTTCTATGCTGTGATTATGGGGCTGGATAATGCTGCTGTCAGCCGCCTTCGGCTCACCTGGGAGGTGAGGGGATATCCCTTGCCCTCTAGGATTTTCCCACCTTTCCAACTCCCTTCTACCTTGGGTTCTAGCCCTTCTTCCATCTCAAGGTTCTAGCTTCCTTATTCCCAGCAATTCTCCCTATGCCAGTATTAACTGAAATGAAGCTGGAATCTCCTTGTCCCTTTCTTTGTTTGCTACCCCATTAGCCTACATTCTGGGCAAACTGGTCATCCCCCTCCATCCACCACCTCCCCAGGTAAAGCTGCCCTGAAATCAGTGCCTTCTCTTTGAACATCTCCTTTCCTTTCTTCAAACTTTTTTCTTCAGAAACTTCCTGGGAAATTTAAGAACTTGTTCCGAAAATTTGAGAATTTGACGGTGAGTATGGTTGCTTTCTCTTCCTCACATACATACATACAAATATGTTCACCTCCCTAGGATTCCAGAGACCCTCTTGCTGCTTGACCAACTCAGGCTTTTAGTAGATGGAAAAGGATGTAAGGAAGGTGTGTATTTGTGAGGAGCTGGAAGAGCAGTCACCACCCCCCACTTCCCTGTGCCCAAAACCAGCCTTGTAGTCAGAGAGGGAACCAACTTAGGCAGGAAGGTTAGAAAGGGAGTGGGCACTAGCTAGTGGTAATGTCAGGTCTTTCTTTGATCCCTGGTCAACTGATAGTAGAGTGGTTACAGAGATGGACTTGGAAGCAGGGCTCAGATTCTTCTTCTTACATTAACTTAGCTTGTATTTGAGGGATGGTTACTTTCAATGAGCCTGAGTGTCCTCATTTGTGGCATCATTTGGTGGATAGAGGACTGGCCTTAGATTCAGGAAGACTTGGTTTCAAGTTCCACCTCTGATACCTGCTGGCTGTGTGACCCTGGGCAAGTCATTTACTGTCTGAAGCAACTCTAATGCTTTAAATTGAAGAGAATATGTTGATTGAAAGGGAAAATTCCTGTCTTTGAGCCCCTTATGCTGATAAAATGATAGGAATGGTCAACAAAATTTTTACCTATCTCAGTAGGGCTAAAGTGAGGCTTAAATGAAGTAAAATTTAAAACAGTAGGTAAGCCTGAAAGCCGTATATAAATACTAGTCATTACTCTTATTCTCTAGGACCCCTGCAGGAACCACAAAAGTTACAGAGAGGTTGTATCTAAGATGAAGCCACCAGTGATCCCCTTCGTGCCTCTGATCCTCAAAGGTGAAGAGCCCTGACCTTCAAACATGACCCTTCATGACCTTTCATCAATGCTCCAACCTCTCAAGTTATCCCCTGAACCTGAAACCAGGACTTATGAACCTTTTTGTGTGTGTCATAGACCCCTTTGGCAGTCTGGTGAAACCTATGGATTCCTTCTTGAAAGAATGTTTGTAAATGAACAAAATAAAATACAAAGGACAGCAAAACAAATCAATTAAACTCATATAAAGTATAATGTTTTTTACCATTCAAGTTCATGTACTCTCTGGAATCTACCCATAGACCCCCAAGAGGTCTGTGGACAGCAGGTTAAGGAACCTTGCCTGAAATCCTGATTCTCAATCCCAAATCTGAAGTCTTCCAGGCTAGAGAGGACTATAGAATGTTGTACGGTTGTATAGAGAAACCCTGAATTGCTTCAAGTCTCCACTACAGTGATTTTCCAAGGGTTTTCTTTGGCTCTCCTATCCATACCTGATTCTCTCTTCCTCCTTCCCCCTATAGATTTGACATTCCTGCATGAAGGCAGCAAGACTCTCCTGGATGGATTAGTCAACATTGAGAAGCTGGTGAGCAAACCATCCATTCACGTGCCCTTCCTAATGGACTAGGGGTTGGGCTTTCACCTTCCCTTCCTAGCTCATGGTGCATTGTGCTTCACCAGCGATGCCCAGCAGACAATATCCTTCCTTGCAGTGCCCAAGCTTGCCAGGCAGATTCCAAGCCCATCTCTAAGGCAGCATTACCGTGGCAACCCTCCTACACGTGACAGATCTGACACCCAGTTACTAGGATTCTCAGGCTAACTCTGGGCACCGAAGCCCTGCCTAGCTGTCTCCCATTCACGCACTGTCCACTCTCATTTGGGAGAATCTAGCACAGCATAGTGGGATTTGGAATCAGAGAACCTGGCTCTGCTGGCTATTATCAATCAACAAGCATTTTTTAATCATCTGCTATGCTACAGCACTGTGCTAGGCACTAGAAATAGACAAAAAAAGTCCCTGTCCTCAATGAGCTTACTTTTAGGGGGCAGGGGAGGTGAATAATATGCATGTGCTAGGCACTAGAAATAGACAAAAAAAAGTCCCTGTCCTCAATGAGCTTACTTTTAGGGGGCGGGGGAGGTGAATAATATGCATGTATATATGTGGATACAAAATATATACAAAATAAAAAATAAATAAGATAAAAATTAGAGGGCAAAGATACGCTGGCTAGTGCATAGCTAGTGGCCATGGAGGTGGAACTTAGGTTGGGCTTTGGAGGAAGCTACTAAGGATTCTAAGGGGAGGAGTGAAGGAGGAAGTGCATTTCAGGCTTAGGAAATAACTGCCCATGCAAAGACCTGGAGATGGAAAATGGAATGTTGTGCATGAGGGACAGATAGTAAGAAGATGAATTGTACAGCGTGTGAAGGAAAAGACTTCGATCAATGAGCTTGGAAAGGTAGTGAGAAGAGCTTTCAATTCCAGAGTTTATATTTGATCCTACTGGCTCTAGTCACCAGAGCCATATCATTTCCCTTCTATAGGCTTCAGTTTCTTCCTTTGTAAAATGAGAAAGTTAGAGCTGTTATCTCTCAGCTATCTTTTCACTCTAAAGTCAAGGATCTTGCATGCTTTTTTTGAGCTGTTCAGAGACTAGAAATGTGGGAATAGGTTGAGCTCAATAGGGAGGGAACTCAGGCCTTGGAGGTAGGTAAGTGAAGGGGATAAAAGAAGGAGGAAGGGCATTTGTGTTTGCCTTTTTACCCACTGTGCTTCCTTCTGGTTTTCCCCTCATCCTCATTCCTTAGCATTCAGTGGCAGAAAAAGTGAGAACAATCCGGAAATATAGGAGTCGACCCCTCTGTGAGTATGGTGACAGCAGGGTTAGATGGGTACTGGGTTGTATGTATGTGTGAGTGAGAGTGCTACGTCTACAGAGGCAAGGCCAAACCAAACCCTCTCCAACCCCTACTTTCCCTGGCTCTCCACCATGAAGGAATTTACCTTCTAAATATGTAGGCCCTTGTTTTTCTCCTCCCCAGTGAAGCTACCTCTCTCATCCCTCACTCCCAGATACTCTGGTTTTGTGTGTGTGTGTGTGGGGGGGGGTGGTGATGGTACCAGGAGTGACGACCCCCTTGATGTTCCCGTAGGCCTGGAGATGGAAGCATCACCTCACCACCTGCAGACAAAGGCCTATGTGCGCCAGTTCCAGGTCATTGACAACCAGAATCTGCTCTTTGAGCTCTCCTACAAACTGGAGGCCAATAGTCAGTGAGGGTGGTGGTAGAGTTGGGGGTACCAGTCCGGTTACTTCTCGGGGAGCTCCTGGTACCCACACCTGGCACTCAAGCACTTTGCACGTGTGTCCCTCTCCTCTTCCCATCTCCTCTTTGCCCTGACAGATCTCCCTCCTCCCTGGAGGGTTGGTTAGAAATCAGCTTTGTTGCACTGAGATCTTATGCCTATCCCTCCCAGGCTACCTGAATTTTGATTTTCTAGATTCCCCCTCTCCTGCCTCTAGTCCTAGCTGAAATTGTACCCTCCCATCACACCCCCAAGACAGTGAGAGGAGGTGGCAGTTTCCTCCTCTGTCCACTTCCTGTAGCAGGATCAGTCTGGGGATGGAATTTCCAGCCCCCACCTCCTCAGGTAGGAAGGAACGCTGCAGTGTAGGATAGGAAGGGAAGTATGGAGGGAAAACCAGCAGCCTCCATATCTGCCATACCTCCTAGCTCCTTCTCTTGTGGTCCTGGTACCCTTTTTTGCTATGACAGGAGACTCCCCTTCCAAATCTTTATCTTACCCCTTTGTACAACTCTCCCTTTCCCAGGGTTAGTTGGGGGAGTTGTGAGAAAGGAATGGGATCTCCAGCTAGCAAAATGGGGGTGCATTGTACAAGGTGATCTCTGCTGTTTGGTGCTACCCTTGTCAGCCCTGGCCCTGGGAGGGGCCTGGGTATTTTCTTCATTCTCTCTTCCCCACCAACCCCTTCGGTGTTTCTACTCCTACTCCACTCCCCAGGTGCTGCCCTACATGCCCAGGCTTGTGGGTGAAGCTCTCCCTGGGGGCAGGGAGCAGCAGCAGGTGGGAGGTATACCCATGAGCCCCTGCACAATTCCCTCTGTCCTTCCCTCTCTCCCATTTCCAAAATATCCCTGGGTGGGGGTGAGAGGGCAGCAGATGCTCAGGGAAACATAGACTTAAGCTGCCTAGTGTACTCATCCCTCTTCTCCTGGGAGGTATAGAAGAGGGAAATGAGGCACAGAGTCAGGAGTTAAGGGTCCTTGCTGACAAATGCCACCTTTATCCTATTTTATTTGCTTCGGGGTATCAAGTCACTGAAATGGGAATTTTCTCCCCCCCCCCAATCTCCTTCTGTTCCCAGAACCTGGCACATAGAAGATGGGAAGATGGATATCTGTGCCTCTCCCTCTGTTTCTATTCTTTCCTTTCTCCCAGTCAGGGTTAGGGTGGGTCCATCTTCTCATTCCTTGGGCAGGGGACCCTCTTCGCCCAAGAAAGGGAGGCTCTAAAGGCAGAGAATGGACTTTGTGTGGCAATGCCTTTGCTACCTCTCTCTCTTTCTCTCCCGCTATGGGCCTCCCAGGTTGGGAGTCGAGGGGGTGTGGGTACAGGGGCCCCTGGCAGCTACTGGGCATGGTTTCTTGGCACTACCCTGCCCTCCTATCTGGCTCCTCCTCTCCCTTTTTGTGGCAGCCGTTGCTGCTTCTTTTCCTTTGAGAATGTATATATTTTTTACCAAATGCTCTTTAATTGTAAATTTATTTTTTAAAACAAAAAGAGGGAAAGAGCCTTGTATAATATGTAATGCTGTATCATACGTAACATTGTACAGTCCCTTTTATATGTCCCATCTGTCTTGTTCTTGCTACAAAATGTCCCTACACCCACATGCAGACACTACCATACACTCCCACTCTACACATTCCCTGTTCCCAACTCATCTCCCTAACCCATCCCGTCTGTACAATTTCCTTCTTAATCCCCCATATATTCTCTCCCCAATGCCATTCAAAAAAAATCATATAGCTTTTTTGCCGTAATCACACCTCCTAGCTCTCCCTTCCCTGTTGTAGTATCCTCCTGCCCTTCTCTATTCCTATGTACATTTATACAAGTGTGTATGAGCATCTTACCACACTTATAAACACATTCACTTTTGGTCACACTGGCTTCCCACCATCCTCCTCCCTCACTTCCATGTTCTCACCCATGCACCCACTGCCTCCCACTGCCTGCCTCTATTCCCACCTCTGTCTGTACCACCCCCCCTCCAAGACAGCTTTAACAGAATGAATGGTGTGTACTGTGCAGTTTTGGTTGTTGGGCGGAGAAAAGGCCAATAAAGTCTCTGAACTAACATGTCTGCTGCTCTCCTCTTTTGTATTTGCCTTTTTTATTTTTAATTGAGTCTGAGGAGAAAATGGGGTGACAAGTAAGGGAACCAGTGCTGTGTATCCCAAGCCTCTCTGAGGAGCAGATTTGGTCATTGAAGACCAGTCTGGTAGCTGCCATGTATGAAGTAAAAACACTGGGGCTTTGAAAAAGTGAAGATTTAACTCAATACCTTTATTGCATTCCTATGGTGTGCAAAAGAACAATGAGAAATACATAGGTGAATGTCAAGTTCCTACCTGGAAGCACTCAGATATGATGACATTATTAGGAAGTACAAGATAAGTGCTTCAAGTGGGGCTATATGAATTCAGAAGCAGAGAGGGAACATTTCTAGGTGGTGTGATGAAGGAAAACGTCCTGGAGGAGACGGTATTTAAAGTGAGTGACAGGTAGAAATTCCAGATGGAAGTAAAAGTGTGGAAGGGGAAAGACTTTGCAGCAACAATTTGCTAGTAGCAGCTGTTGAGGTGTAAGACCCAACAAGACCAGCAACAAGAGCTGCCAGTGCAGATTCTTTTCATCTGTTTTACTAAGGAAAGTAACCTTAAGGGATTAACAACCTCACTTTAATCAAACATACATTTATAACTCACTTAGTTCAGGACCCTGAACTTCAGAGCAAATACAAATAGAAATTATGAACAACAGACAGACCTTGTCTGATTCAAATCAAAATTCATAGTTACCAGGGAAGCTTCAACATCTGGGTTTGCAAGCTGGGATGGGGGGGCTCTTAACAACGGCTGCCCAGAGTCTCTTCAAGTCACACATGACACTCTTCCAGTGAGTGAGAGCCCCAATGGAAAAAACGCCAACCTCTGAGTTTATATGCCCCGTTCAGGGTCACAATACGCTACTCAAACCTATGTGACCTAAAAGCGTCACAAACATGTGACTCAAACCCATGTAAACTAGGCTTTCACTTGAGGTAAGGAGATCTTAAAGACTCCTGATTTAATCAAAGAAACAAAGGCCAGACTCATCAAGGGCACTTGATTAAGAAACTGCTCCAAAAGAGAAAACAGTAAAAAAAGTCCCACCTTAATTACTGTAACAGACCTCTATAGAAAACTTTTTTTCCTAATGCCATCTCCCTTTCCCCTATATTAGCCATTTGTAACACCCAAGGTTGCCTTAAGGTAAAAAAAAAAAATTGACCTATTCAGGTCTAAAAGACTTACAGGGTATGGTAAGAAGAATGACCATTCTTACTCATTTTGTCTAAAAGACCAAGTCCAGGCACCAAACTTCTCAAGGAGATCACCAAGGGGAACACAAAATTTTGAAATGGACAAAGAAACAGAAGTTTTAGAGAGCCCTCACCAGGACTTGGGGTGTATAGGACACAAGCCTAGGATACTAGGGAATCATTTAGAGGTTGTAGGGGTTCAGGTGGCTACTGTTGCTGTTACCTCTTCACCCTCCCAGGAAACTGAGAATGAGACTCCCTTCCAGAACCCCCAGAGAATGGACTTTTTTGCTTTTCTTTCCAAAGGGCAACTTTTTCTCTCAAAATGGCAAAGAAGAGGAGAAATATTAGGGTTTCTATAATATCAGGGTTGTAAATATTGTGATTGCTTGGCTATAGATTCAAAGACAATTCCTCCCAAAGCTGTTCCCTTATAAGAACTGATGGTTAACTTGGACATTTCAAACTGGATGTCCTGGAGACATCTTAAATTCAACACATCCAAAACAGATCTAATTATTTTCATGAGCATGCGTGCCCTCACACACAATTCCCCTCCCAATATGCTTCTCTACCAAACTTCTCTATTTCTGTCAAAGGCTCCCAGGTTTTCAATCTTGGCTTGACATAATTCTTGATTCAATACTCCCTCATGTCACATATCCAATCAACTACCAAATCTTGTAATTTCTTCCTCTTAAATTCTATCTTCATTTGTCTAGTCACACAGCTACTTCTTGGTTGTCATCATCTCTTACCTAAACTATTGTAATGGCCAACTAAGTGGTCCCTACCTCAAGTCTTTCACACCTCCAATCCTTCTTCCATAGAGCAGCCAAAGTGATTTTTCCTTAAGCACAGACCTGTCACTTTCCTACTCAAAGGATCTAAGATCAAATATAAAATCCTCCGTTGTCTTTTAAAGACCTTCATAAACTGATTTTCCAGCCTCATTATACGTTACTCCCCTTCCCGGACTCTTTGGTCCAATCAAAGTGGACTTCTCTGCTCCTGATGCACGATACTCTGCCTCCCATCTCTGTCACTCAGACAAGCATTTATTAAGAGCCAATGTAACACCCATGTTACAATAATTAACTTATTTTAAGTCTAGGGAATAATGCAATTATATCTTTAAGGTCCACTTGCTTTCCTCCTCTTTGGCTTTAGGGAATTTATTTTAGGTGAAAAGTTCTGAGTTCAGTCATAGTTGTTCCACGCCTCCAGTTCTGAAATTTCCTAACACTTAGGCAGAGGTTGGATTCTCTGCAGAACCACACATAATTAGCCCCTGGCCTCCTTGTGGAAGAGGCAAAATTTGTTTTACAGGAAACATAGGTAATGCAACAGCAGAATTATAGTGTCTGTGCATATACAAACATCTATGGGGAAGCTGAGGAAAAAGCAGACCCTTTCTTGGGAATTTCCTTAGCCTTGGTCCTCTTCTCTGAGAATTCCTTGAGAGCCAATGACTCTCCTTTCCCTGCCACAGCTCAGTCTTCCCTTTGCTTCTCAAAAGAGTGCTGGAAATGCCATACTTGCTCTAACTTTTCATATCTAGACATGCAGAATTTCTCCCTTTAATTCTGAGATAGCCACTATCTCTTACATAAATTGTATAAGGAATGCCCCAGTATCTCACATATTGACTTTGATTCATGGAGGTGTACAGGCCCTATTCACACTCAGATATGATATTTGATTCAATCAAAAAATGTTCATGCCTAATCAGTCAGTCAATAAACATTTATTAAATGTCTATTATGTGTCACACACCTAAGTCATGGGGATGCAAAAAAAAGCCAGAAGGCAGTCTCTGATTTCAAAAAGCTAACAATCTGTTGGGAGGGAGACAACATGCAAACAGCTATGTATAATAAACTAAATACAGGATACATTGGAGATAATAAATGAAGGGAGGCACTAGCTAGTTAAAGTATCAAAGCTAAAATAAGGTGGTTTCAATCTAAACCTCACACATGGCACTGGGAATATGCAGAAAGGCAGGGAAAAAAAGCAGTCCCTGCCCTTAAAGAGCATATATTCTAATTAGGGAGATAACACTTATATTTGCACTAGCAAACTGTACCTTTGTACTAGCCATCCCCTGTTCATGGAATGTACTTCCTATTTACCTCAGCTTCATAGAATTCCTTACTTCCTTTCATGACTCAGCTCAAGTATCACCTTTACACAAAGCCTTTCCTCATCTCCTCAAATGCTAGGGCCCCCCCTTCTTACTATATCATTCATTCATAGACACACATATATGTATATATCATATAAACATATACATATACATACATTCATGTATACACACATACATATATATGTATATATATATATATATAGTTTCCCTGACAGAATGTAAGCTCCTTGAGAGTAGGGATTATTTAATTCTTTTTGTATTTCTACTCCTCAAACCTAACACAGGGCCTGCCAATGAGCCCTTAATAAATGCTACATTGAAGAACTCAATTTCTTTTGTGTGTATGTGTGTGTGTTTGGGGAGGGTTTCTCTCCAGGGTTTCCCTTTGTAAGAGAGTTTAAGAGGTGGTAAAACAATGGTTATACCCTTAAATACCACCAGCCAAGTGGTTTTTCCCTTAGGATGGCAACATAGGGTGAGGAGGCCCCTCTTCTCCATGTACCACAGAACTATGTCTCACTTTGCAAAGCTGGAAGCCTATATTTCTTAGGCATTCCCAGCGTCCTGTTGCTTGGGTTGCCCCTCTCTTGGACCAACATCTTTTTCCCAATGTGACTATCTTTCTTACCCTGTCCCCCTGCCTTCAATTAATTTCATCCCATCTGGAAAAATGTCTAGTCATTGCTTCAGTGGAGGTATAGAGAATGAGATTTTCTTCAACTATAAAATGCAGGTAAATACTACTACTTCACAGGGTTGTTGTAAGGAAAGTGCTTTGTAAATCTCAAAGTTGACCAAAAAATGAGCATTGTTTTAGTGACATTGCAGATCTGTCCCTAAACTGCATGTATTCTTTAGGTTGGAAACTGTACACAGTCAGCCTCATTTCTAGTAGGAAGAGGAGACAAAGTAAAGTGAAGGCACATTCAGATGTACACATTAAGTCCACTAGGTGTCACTACTACTGTTCTCATTAAAGTAACTTTTGTCATCTGACTTTGGGGGATATTGGAGTAAAGGAGAGAGGGATGAAGAATGGGGAACAGAGTTATGGAATCTTGGGAGAGCTCATTTCCCAAACTGGTGCTAGGAGTTTAACTATCATCAAAAGGAAATTAAGTTACTGCCAGTTTTTCTTTCTTTGATTTTTTTCCTTTTAAATCTCTCAAGATAAAGCAGTTTGGTGGAGGGGGATTGAAATAATTTCTAAGAGCCTGCACTTTGCCAGGATGATAAAGAGCTATTCTCCTTTTTTTTTCCCCCAGGCATCAAACCAAGGCCTTCTGGTTTTACTGAAAAAAAAAAAAGGTTCTGGGGGTGTGTGTGTGTTTTAATGCCTGGAGGTGCCCTCATATCAAGCAAATAAAATGAAATAACTAAATGCAGCTTATTAGGTGAAGATGAAATCTTAAGAAATGTGCTTATACTCAGACTCCTGGCCTACCTTCCCCATATTGACCCTACCTCCTTCCTTTCTAGCTAACTGTATTCAATTTAACACTTATTCACTGACTCTCAGTCTGGTCCTGGTTGTGCTGCTAAGAACCATCAAGCTGTTCCTCAGTTAGCCTAACTATTGATAAGGCCCCACCTGGCCTTATCCCTGAATATCTCTATGTTCAGTTCTAGAGGTTCCAACATCTGAAGGAGAAGGAAGACATGGGGAGGGAACAAAGAAGGGAGAAGGCTAGAGGTTAAAGGAGTTCACTTTATTTGGTCTAGAAAAGACAAAGCCGAATGAGGAATTGCAACATATTCTGAAAGGTGGACATGGTGGTATCAGGTAACATTCAGGTCAGAGCCAGAGGATCAAGGTTTAAAGGGCTAGAAAGATGATGGATAAACCTAAGGACTTCCTGAGAGCATAGTGTGGGAAAGACTGGAAGTCCCAAAATAGTGCAACTACTTGAGAAATAAGGAGATGTTCTGAGCTGAGGTAGGGCAGCTAAGTGGCATTGATGGGGTTTGGGGTTGAGGGGTGCTTGAGACACCAAGATACCGATATCCTGGGTCCTGCCGAATGAATTCGACTCAAGCCTTCTCAGCCATGGAAAAAGACAAAATTTATTAAAGATTTGTCTTATTGGGCAGACTGTTAAGGAGCCTTAGCATTTGTAATACTAATGCCAGCGGGCCAGATTAATCTTAGCTGAGCTAGATTGAATCTGAGTGCCTTCATGGAGGCAAGATGAAACTTATATATGGAAAGATTGTGGGAGGGATTGAGGGGTGGTCTGGGGTGACTAGAGGAGGGGTTTAGGAAGGGTCTTGAGGAGAAGTCTAAGGGAGGATCTTGTGACTGGGCTGACTAGAGGTCAAGACTCCAGGAAACAAGAGAATGGGATTTTGATGGGATCAGGGGTAGGAAGCAGCTGGACAATAGAGGGAGAGGCTAGGTAGAGATCTGGGCCTAGATAATGAAAGGCTTAAGGACTCAGGCAAAGGCCAGGTCTAGCTGGAAGATTCAAGGAAACTTCAGGGAGGTTCTTGGAGACTGTATCTCATCATGTTCAAGGGAGTTCCCAAAGACTGTGCCCCCATCAGCGCAGTGGATAGAGTGCCCAGGCCAGGAGTCAGGAAGACTCTTCTTTCTGAGTTCAAATTTGGCATCTGATTTTCACTTACCAGCTGTCCGACCCTGGGCAAGTTACTTAATCCTGTTTACCTCAGTTTCCTTCTCCGTAAAATGAGATAGATCACAAAGTGTCGGACATGACTGAGCTGAGTTCTCTTTATAAATGGAGCATTTGGAATTCATGGTCCCACTCTCCAATCAGAGGGGGTAATGAGGAAGTAGAATACCCAGGTTGTAGGATGATAAGTTTTTCCCAATAATGAGCTTCCTGGGGTGTTGTAGAGAAGCCATAGAAGTTCCAAAGTAGGTGAGAAATGAGGAGGATTCAAGAAATAACCTTGGGTTTAAGAAATCAACTGTGTAAGTACAGGTTGAGGGAAAGTGTAGTTAGACAATTTATATACGAAAAGATCTGAGAGCTATAATAAACTAGCTCTGTATGAATCCATTATGTGACATGGCAGTAAAAAAAAAAACAAAAAATGAAAAAAACATCCAACTAATACAATATTAGGCTGCATTGAGAGCCTGGATATGTATCCTGGCTATATATCCAGAATGAGAAACATAGTGAAACTTATACTCAACTTTGCTCAGACAATATCTTGAATACTGTGCTCAGGTCTGAATGGGCTTGTATCTTAGAAAGGATGTTGACAAAATGGAGAGAGCCTAGAAGAAGCCAACCAGGAAGGTGAGAGGACTGGAAACCCTGCTATATAAGATCAGTTGAAAGAGGTGCAGATGTTTATTTGGAGAAGAGAATGCTTGGGGCAGGGGTGATGTTGATGGGGTTTAGACTGTGGGACCCCCTTTGAATCTTCCCACTATGCCTGAGGCCATAAGCCTTTCCTTATTGCTAGGCCTAAATCTCTAGGCTAGGTTACTCTTAACCTAGTATAGCCCTCCATTGCCTGGCTAGTTCCCACCCTTGATCCTATCAAAGTGTCTATGCCCAAATCTGTTACCCTTAAACTAGCCTAGCCCTAAAAGATCTGTAATCTTCAGGTAGCCTTCAACTACTTCCACCCTTAATCCCATTCTCTTGGTTCCAGGAGTCTGACCTCACCCCAGTGTCATCATGGTCCTCCTTAGACTCCTCCTCAAGACCCACCCTAAACCCCTCCTCCCATTGCCCCAGGACCACCCTAGATCCTTCCCACAATCTTTGTGTAGGTAAGTTTCATCGTCTCCATGAAGGTGCTCAGATTCCATCTAGCTCAGATGCAATCTGGCCCGCTTGTGAAGACGAGCATCCATCCTATGTGGCCAAGCTGTAATAAACTTTATCTTTCTTTGGCTGTGAGAAGGCTTCAGTTGAACTCAGGACCCCACGTTTTGGTATTTTAGGGTCTCAAGCACCCCTAAAACATGTAGTTCCCTAACCTTAACATATGGTTCTTTAACCTCAACAGTGTCGTGTGCGTGTGTGGGTGGGGGTGGGGGTGGCCATGAATGATATAAAAACTATCTTCAAGTATTTGTAAAGAGCTGTCGTGTGAAAGAGAGGCATCCTTTGAATCAGAAGATCTGGATTCAGGTGCTGCTTCTGACACATACTGACACCATGTCAGACTTAACTAGAATTTGTGTCACTTAATTTCTCAGTGCCTTAGTCGATTCTTTAAGACTACAAGCTACAGAAAAAACAGCAGCCCATCTGTCTTGGTAGAGGGACTTTAGATTCCAAGGTCTGGCACATAGTAGGTGCTTAATAAGTATTAATTGCTTGATTGACTGCTCTCTACGAGTCTGGATAAAAAATAATAATAAGAAAAAGAGGGATTACACTTAAATCTGCTTGACTCCATAGGTAGAACATAAAGCAGTGTGTGGAAGTGGTAGAGAGGAAGACTGAGATTCAAAGTTAGGAAAAACTTTCACAACCAGCAAACAATCTTCAAAAGTGGAATGTGCCGCCTGGAAAGCGTGGGTTTCCTTTTGCTGGAAACCTTCAGGCCAAGGCTGGGTCACCACTTGTCGAGGATACTGTAGCAAGGATTCTTGCTCAGGTGTGAGCTGGACTACATGGCCTCTGGGTTTCCTCCCAACTCTGAGATTCTCCGATTCTCCGGAATGTCCTGATCCTGGCAGGAGCCGGCATCTCTGTCGTCATGACAACAGGAGCTGGGCCACAAGGTATGTGCAGGGTTAGGCCGGAGCCCAGTTCTCTTTTGTTCCTGAGAGAAATTGGTTGGAGTTGGCTGGGGTGAGAGGGTTGAGGAGAGGGAGGTGGCGGTGTAGGAGATGGAAGGGCATCCTCACACGCCCTCCCCTTCCCACTCCCACTTCCTCTTCTTCAGGGAAGGAACCCACGACCTCCCCTACATGGCGGCCGCGTCCCCTCCACCTCCGTCATTCCGCAAGGAGGCGCGGCCTCTGTGGGAGCGCATGCGTTCAAGACCCCCTCGGCTCCACTCCCTCCTCCTTCCTTCCACAACTCCATTTTGTTCGCGGACGCTGTGGACGGTGGGAGTGGATTCATTTCCGGGTTGGCAAAAGGGGCGGTGGCGGCGAGAAAGGGTGAGAGAGGGAGAGAGAGAGAGAGAGCGCGAGAGAACTGGGACCTGAGAGGACGGGACGAGGCCGGAGCGGCGGCGGCGGAGAAGAAGAGGAGAGGTTCTCGGAGCGGCGGCGGCCTTAGTGCTGGGGGACCGGGGCGGTCGGGCCCCGGAACTGAGGTGACCCGCGGAGCTGGGGGTGGGGGGAAAAGGAGGGGGTCGTGGGGGAGGGGCTTGAGGTGGGGTGGGGGCGGGGCCTGAAGAGTCTTTCCCGAGGGCTGGGTGGGGGGGAGGGCTAGGAGAGTGCGGCACTGTGTGTGGGGGGCGGGTAGGGAGCTGAGAGGAAGGAGACTGGGGTGGGGGGCGGGGAGGTGGCAAGGAGGGTGGGAGCCTGGAGGGCGGGGTGATGGGGTAGGGAAGAAGGAACTAAGCTGGAGGTTTGGGGAGGGCTCCTTCTCCCCCTCCCTCTTTACAGACACTTCCCCCACCCCCCTTCGAGGGGTCCGAGGAGTCTGTGCCAAGTGACATCCCACTGGGTGGCAGGGAGACACTGGGGGCGAAAGTTGGCAGTTTGGAGGGAGGGCGGCGGGGCGGTCGCTGGAAGGGGTGTTGGAGAAAAGTCGAGTAGAGGGGGAACGGGGTAGAGGGCGGCGATCTGTCCTGATGTTAAGGTTGATGTACTTGGTAATGAAGGCAGATGAAGCTGGGGCAAGATGTGGAGTGAGGGGAGATGGGAAGGACTGGAAGAACAGGAGAACCCGAGGGGTCAGCCCAGCCCCACTGTCCACTAGCATGAGTATACTCGTGCTATGTTGCCAGGCAGTCAGCCCGCAAGCACTTATTAAGCGCTTACTGAGCACTCACTGCTAAGAGAAAGGCTAAAAACAAAACAAACAAAAAACAGTGGCGTCTGCCCTTCTGGAGCTCATGTTATAATGGAGGCAGCATGCAAGTAACTATGTGCACATAGGATATATAGAGTGCGAATGGAAGGTCATCTTGGAGGGAAGGCACTGGAAGAGGGATTTGAGCAGTCTCGAAGGTAGCCAGGGAAGCTGGGAAGCACAGCTAAAGAGGGAGAGCATTTCCAGGCCGGGGGGGGGGGGGGGGGGGGGGGGGGGGGGGGGGCGCCGCGGGGCGGGCAGGTCTTTCTGTGCACAGAGTGCTGTGAGATGGCCAGTCCTGTGTGAGGAATAACAAACAGGCCTGTTGTAGCTGGATTGTAGAGTTCCTGGAGAGGATTCAAGTGTAAGGTAGAAAGGGGCACTGTGTGAAGGGATCGCGATATAAAGAAAGGCAAAGGCAGCCCATTCCTTTAAGGAGCTTAGAATTCTAATGGGGGAGGCAACAGTAAATTAACCGGGCATATTCGTGTAAGAGTAGATGAGAGATGACCTTATGGAGAAAAGAGGTGTTCTTGAGGTACAAAGGCACAACACTGTGAGGATTAGGAGGAATCTAACTAATGGTTATATGGAAGTTGAAGTGTGTTGTCTCATTTGAGCTCCATAATACCAACTTTGTGAGATTGGCCCTACAAGCATTAGCCCCATTTTACAGATATGAAAAATAAGGCTCAAAGAGATTAAATAAATTCATGTACATTTCTGCCCAGTAAGTAAACTCAGTTAGGACAAGAACTATTTTATTTTTGTCATTTTTATCTCCATTGCCTGGGTTGCCCAGTGTTTGGTTCTTATGTATTAAGTTGGCACTTAATAAATGCTAGTTGATTTGTCCTTACACACGTAGTTAGTGAAGTGTGAGAGGTGGCATTTCTGCCGAGTTCTCCTAATACAACCCTCTAAACAACTTAAAAAGACATGTCAAACTGAATTCTGAGTTTGAAGCTGTGCCAGCTATATTTCAAACCTGAGAGGAAGCTCAGGTGTGTTCCTGAGGTGTCCCTCTCCTACTTGTGTCCAGGCTGCTGTTTGGCACCCTGCATATCAAGGTTTTGGGGAATACCCGTTTCTGGAGGGTCACAAAAGGGTTCATGGGTTTCCAGATTAGTTTCAAGCTGGGTTTCTATTCCTAGTTCACCTTTGACTTTGAGGCAAGGCATGGAACTTTTAATAGTTCAGGTTATTCTGTAGGGCCCTTTCTTCGTCCTGGCTCTGAGATATTTAGGACATTAATTGGATTGCTCTGGGAGACAGACTAAATCATGATAAAACTATAACGTGAATCCGGCCCTCTCCAGCCCTCCCTTCCATTCCTGCTCCTTCAGTGTCCTAGGGAAGAATCTGTTGGTATGGTCTGATGCATATGTGTATTTTTTTTTAACTTCCTAGTTTCAGTGTCCAGTGTGCTAATTTTGGTGTTACTGATATTGGTTGGCATTAAGCAACGTTGTTAGCAGTGAGGCTTTAGGACAATAAGTTCAACTGATAATTTGGCCAGAGGAGCATGCACTGAATTCTTTATAGCATTTAGCCGTCAGAAGGTTTTGCTTGCTCTCAGTGATTTAAAACATTTTAATGTCTATAGCTGTCTAATGATTTCCTTTTGACTTCTTTGACAGACAGTTAAGGAAAAAAGATGTTTTTGAGGTACTGAGCCTGTTGTCCAGAAGTCATAAAATTGCCTTGCCTGCCTTCTCATGGGTTTTATGGTACCCTGTGGACAAATTTGACTACTTGACTTTTCTCCTTTTAGAAACTTTGACTTCTAGCTTTTCTTTTGTCTCTTCCTCTTTGAGCACTATCCCATTGGTGAGCCTTAGCTTGTTCCTGAAAGCCATCTCTGTCCTTGAGCATACTTATTTTTTTGTGTGATATCAGAGCATTGTTTAAAACCTCAGTGGTTATTTGGCACTGATGAAAATGGGATGCCCACGTAAAGATCCAGAACAGTGAAATTATCAAGATAGTTTAAAGAACGGAATTTATGTGTGTTGGGAAGGAAAATGTGACATTGTCATTCTCAACTTCCAGGAGACCATATGCGCTTTGCTTAAGTCAGTCATCCTTCTGTTTTTGCTTGAATGTTCCTCGTGAGCTAGCCCATGGAGGCAAGATGGACTGTTTTTAAATTTTCCTTTTGTTTTTCCTCTGTGTTTGGTTGGCAGAGTGACCTGGTGCACTTGGGGGTCTATTTTCCTAGTGTTCTGAAGCCATCCTGAACTTGATAGGCTGGAGGTTCTAGGTGTTTCAGCAGCCCCAGACTTCCCTGATGACCCCTTGGTGAGCTGGAGGTTATGAAGAGAGGACACAGTTATTCAGAGGTAAAATCAGTTCTATTCTTACTATGCTTTCATTTCACCTGTAGCTAAACTTTCCTCTTCTCTTTGTCAAGAACAAGCTCAAAATGTCTCAGTCAAGCTCTGATAGAGTGAATTCACCTTATTTCCTGTCACATTTCCCTGTTCTTCTGCTAGGGGGAACAGCTGTGGCAGCAAATTACATGGTAGTGGCCTTCTGTATTTGAGTCTCCTGGGGACACCTTCTCTGTGCCTTGGTTTGATATCGCAAGGCTGAAAAGAACCTTGACTGCCCCAAATGGGAATGGATACAGAAGCTGAGCTGGTTTCCCTTGGCTTAGAGAATGGGTGTTGTCAAAAGGAAGAATAGCTGCTGACATGCAAGCAGAAACCTCCAAGCAGGGACTAACAGTTTGGCACAATGCATCCCTTGGCCAAATAATTTCTTTTCATCTCCTGTCATGACTGATGATCTCCTCAAAGTAGGCTCTTGTTGCTGCTGTTCTTCACACAGCTTCCCAGCAGAACTTGGCTGACTTCAGATGGATGGACTGCCTAGCTTTTGAAGGGAAGTGCCTGGGACTTGGGGTTAGGGAGTGGGGGGAGTTGATGTCGGAAATGTCGGAAGTGACACTTGTTGGCAGCTCTGAAGGCTGCTTTGAAGGAAGGGAGTTAGTGTCCTGTCCTAGGATCCTTGACTTCTTTCCTAAAAGCTGACCTTATTTATCTAATGGCTTAAGTACAGATTGATTACTTTGAACTTAGAGAAGTGTTTCAGAAGAAGCCTGGCAGAAGTTGCATTTTACCTCCTAATTTCAGAGCTGTTTTGAGTGATCACAAGTTCCAGTTATACTTCTGAGATTATAGAAGAGTGATATTGAAAAGAACATTATTCTAGAAAACCAGAGTTAATAGGAAAAAAATCAGGTGGGGGAATATATACATTTGTTTTTCTTGGTGTGGAAGTTACACATCTACCAATATTTAGGATTTGTGTGCAGGATTGGCAAATTGTAAAACAAATAGAGTTGGCTTCTCCCTGGTCATTTATGTAGGGACATACATCTCAGCAAAAAGGTTGAACAGATGAAATATAACACTTTGTTCCATTCAGCTTTTCTTTCACTTTGTAAAATTAAAGAACATTCCTAAAGGTGCTGGAGTGATGCTATCAAAAACTTAATTTCTGGGAATCTTGAATTTTAGTAATTTCTTATGGTGAAGCGTTTGCTCTTTGTATAATTGTTAATAAGGTTAGCTTCAAATATCTCCTGTTCTTCTGAGTCTAGAGTGGCTTGCTATCTTTCTCCCTCTTTTCAGAATCTGAGGTTCTACTGCAAACTCAGACTTTAGTAAGATGCATATATTCACTGAGGTTAATGAGTTAGTGGCTTGATTTGTAAAACAGTATATTCTTTCTATTCTTTTACGAAAGAATATTTTGAATGTCTTGTGTTTGATAAATCTACATAACTAAGGAATATATTTGGATTTTCTGTAGTACAGGTCAATTTGCAGTAACCTATTCTCAAATCTGGCTGAGTGTTTTTGTCAGTTTCTTCAGAAAGTGTTGTATCCTATCAGAGTACAAATTAAGTCGCATTGAATTTTGGGGCTATCCATTGAAAAGTCTCTGTTTTCACACTTTTTGTGATAAGAGATCAGTATACAAATTCGTTTAGCCTACTTTCTGTCTTTGTAGCAGTGGCTGAATCTAGCTCACTTAATGTGAAGCAGAGCCCAGGTTTCTCAGATTGAAGTAGTTAATTTATTTATTTTTAAGAATTAATTAATTTTAAGTTGTCAACATTCATTTTTATAAGATTTCGAGTTCCAAGTTTTTTCCCCCTCCATCTCCTACCCCCTTTTCCAAGATGGCATATATTCTGATAAAGGTTATACATGTACGGTCATATTAAACATGTTTCCACATTAGTAGTGTTGTGAAAGAAGAATCAGAACATAGGGAAAAACCATGAGAAAGGGAAAAAAAAGAGGAAATAGTATGCTTCAATCTGCATTCAGACTCCATAGTTCTTTCTCAGGATATGGATAGCATTTTCCATCATGAGAAGTAGTTCATTTAAATTGATGCAATTTCCTTCTGTAATTATGCATACTAATATAGAACAAAATATATGAAAGTTTGTGGCTAAGTGACAGGTTTTTTTTCTCCTCAGGATGTAGTAGTAGTAACCTATACTGCTACTGTTTGCTCTGTACTTCATTTTTAGTGTGTTGGTCTGAGATCTAAATGCAGTACGTTAAAATTCCTTCTGCTACTGTTTCAAAAATGTAGACAGATTAGAATCAATTTATGATGTGTTTCTTTAAAATAATTTATTTTAAAATTTAACATAAACTATTATGAAAAATTCAGTTATTGCAGTTTTTAAAAAATAAACATGTTCTCCATTTTCTCAGTGATATTCTCTGTTCTATTATACATTTTCCTTCAATATGAATTTTTTGGTGGTCTAGTTCTAACCATATATTATTCTCCAGGCTTTATTTTGCATTTTATATGTCTTTCCATGTATTTTTATACTTTGGGTCTCTGAGCTGTTGGCCTTATAACATTATTTGGGTTTGTTGTTGAGTCATTTCAGCCATGTCTGGCTTTTTGTGACTCCATTTGGGGATTTCTTGCCAAAGATATTGGAGTGGTTTG
Source organism: Trichosurus vulpecula (assembly GCF_011100635.1). Classification (NCBI taxonomy): domain Eukaryota; kingdom Metazoa; phylum Chordata; class Mammalia; order Diprotodontia; family Phalangeridae; genus Trichosurus; species Trichosurus vulpecula. The sequence continues at coordinate 184,958,000 of NC_050576.1, read as the reverse complement.
CCATTTTTTTCTTTAGCTTATTGACGAGGAAACTGAGGCAAACAGGGTTTAGTGACTTGCCCAGGGTCACACAACTACTAGGTGTCTGAGGTGGTATTTGAACTCATGAGGATGAGTCTTCCTGATTCCAACCAAGCCCAGTGCTCTGTCCACTGTACTCCCTAGCTGCCCAACATTATTTGGGGACCAGTATAGGATTTAGGCTGCCTGATGATGGCTATACATGACTGGGCCATTTCCTTTTCTGAACTTACATCTCCTGGATGATGTCCTTTTATGCTGATTCTCAGTCATTGTTGGTAACATGCGTATTTTACTTACCATATGGTTTTTCATTATTGCCCAGTGGGTCACCTGATATTTTGGTCTTTGGATGTTGTAGTGTTCCACGATTTATATCCGTAACATTACCAGAAGAATATCAGTATCAAAATGATGGATTTTTGTTTTAGCAGCTTAAGATTGTTGAACTGTTTTGTCAAATGTCATGCAATCTGCTCCTTCCCCCGCCCCCTGGTCGTCATCTTCCTATTCAATTCTGAGCCTAGCCCTCTGTGTGCAGTGTGTATATATGTGTGTGTATGCACACATATACACACACACAAATTATATATATATATATATTATATATAATATATAATTAAAAAAGGAAGGAAGGAAAGAAACAAGCATTTATTAAAGTGCCTACTATGTGCTGTGTACTGTACTAAGGGCTTTACAAATATCTCCTTTGATTCACACAACAACCCTTTGAAGTAGGTGCTAATTATTATATTTTACATTTTAAGAAACTGAAGCAAACAGGTTAAATGACTTGCCCAGGATCACACAGCTAGTGTCTGAGGCTAGATTTGGTCTCCTAACTCTAGGCCCAGACTTCATCCACCTTGCCACATTGATGTAATCAGCACTATGTCATCTACAAACTGTAGTGTCTGGAAGGCCTTCCCATATATAGAGAACTAGTTTTCTATTTGGACTGTCCAATAAATACTGTCCAATTTAGTGGCAAATACCTTCCTATACATGTCTTTTGTTCATAGAGGAGGCACTTCCTTTTCAGATAACTCTTGAAGGGGCTCCTCTCTTAATATCAAGACCTAAAACAGAAAGGTTATTTGCTGATAAATTGGACGATATTTATTGAACAGAATCCAAATGGAAAATGTATGCATTGGAGTCAACTTGTTGGAGGAGAACCTTAAAAGTTGCTTTCTGTTCTATTGAATTAAATGCTTTTTTAAATAATTATCGAATACAAGAAAATCTTTTGTGCTTTGTATTTTTAGTCTGTGAAGATGTGTGGCCTGCTATATAGAGAATTGTTTGGAAACCTTTCCTGTTCCTTCTTGCTTACATCAAGGATACTCTGGATACTTTTGTAGGTCATCCTCATAAGATTTTATACAGAATACAAAGTAGGCACATGGTTGAGTTCTTCCCCTGCCTTTAAAATCCAATTCAGATACCTCTCTTCCATCACCTACATTCTTCCCAGCAGTCTTCTCTCACCACCACCACCACCTCCCCCCAACCTCACCTATCTTTTTTTGTACTTGGTGTATTTATCAAGTGGGGTTTTTTTTGGTGTGGGGAGGTATTAAAATCATTCTTGTTTGTCATTCTAAGATGTATTTTTTAAGGGCTGGGATCTATTTTTATCTCCTTCAATACCTAGAACAGTGCTTTTCATCCAGTAGGCATTTGATAAATGTTTATCCAACTGAATTAAATTGAAATTTTGATACCATTCTTAGGGTAGATTTCCTTATGTTTTTGAGGTTGATAAATTGAATATAGGTAGTTCAGTGTAAGTGATCATCAGTTCAGAGTGTTGCAGGAAAAAAACATTAGTACTGATATTTAGTATTTAGGCTCAAGTCTGTCAGAAACCAATTTAATATTAATACTCAAGGATTTCTAGCTTCGAGAGATGGCCATACTGGCATAGCCCCTCATGCCCTGCAACATAATTGTCTGTCTCAAGATGATATCATGTAATATTTATAGGATTCTTGTACCAGGAAAAGATCACAGTATGTGTAAAAATATAGTTTGAGTGACTATTTCAGAATAATTGACTACCAATCCCATTCTCTCTTGACCCAGTCTTCTCCTTCCTTAAATAAACCCATGGACCTCTGGGACCTTCTGCCTTTGGAGGGCTTTATCTCAATCTATATTCATGGAGGAGAGGAGACTGACTTCAGATGATCCCTTACCCAGTGTTTCTGGGATGGGGAAGGCAGTGATATAAACATAACAGCATTTACACTTTGTTAGAAGGTTAGGTTACCACCCTAAGTGAGAGAGAGACTAGTTTTTGTTCTACCTACTTTCCTAAAGAAAAATGTCTAGAAAGGTTGGAGGAATATTATGAATTTTGTAAAAGTGATATTTTTTAATATGCTTCCACAGGAATTTTACAAATTTTGAGATTTTTCTAATCTGCCTTTCACAGTTTTCTTGGGTTTGGGGCTACAGAAATAAGGCAGCAGGAGATTTTCTTATCATGGGGTTATATGTAACTGCAAAAAAATTGAAATAGTCTAAATGTGCAACAAATTAGGCAATTGTTAAATTGCTGTAACTTGATGTAATGGTATGCTTTAATTAAGATTGGCAAGTATGAGGAATACAGAGAAATCTGGAAAGATTTTTATTAAAAAACTTTTTGGTCTAGATCTGATTTCATTGGTGTAGCGAACTCCCCACGCAGAAATTCTTTCTACCAATGTAGATGAATAGCTGTTCCATAGCTTATATTCTTAGATACCTAAGACACTGAGAGATTAAGTTACCCAGGGGTCATATTGCCCAGTATGTGTCAGAGGCTAGACTTGAACACAGATCTTCTGATTCCAAGGCTAGCCAGTGCTTTATCTACAAGGCTGAAGTGCCTTTTATAGTGTAATAATGCAAAGTGGGAGAACAAAAAACCAGAACTAGAAAAATGGAGTTATACATTAAGATCATATGAGGAAATTAAGTGAGAATGAATGGACAAAGAATTCTGATGGTGAATTGGAGTAACTAAAATAGTGTTATAATATTTTATGCCTTGAAATGAATTTAAATTTAGTTTGTATTACCATTCATTATTAAGTTTTTAATAAAACATTTTGAAAAAAATACAGTACTGTCAGGGTGTTTTAATTTCAAAATCTCCCCTTATGAAAAGTCTTTTATTTTTAATCATGCTCTGACTTCTTTAAGTCCTTTCATACTAATAACATGGCACATTTAAACCATGAAAATTAAGGGCCTGGGAATTTGACTTAGGATCAGTGACATTTAAGAAACACTTTTTCTTGGGATTTGGGGACTGCTAATTTGTCATCTCCTGCTGATTTAGAAACAGAAAATCTGTTTGCTTCTAGGGAATAGTCATTGTTTATTTGTATTCCTCATGAGGCTACTAAGAGAACACAGATGTTCATGTTATGAATTTGGTGGATACAGTATATTATCATAGGCCAAGTGTCTAGTAACATGTTTTAACTACATGTTGGACATGCAAAAGATTGGGCAAGCAACTCAAAGAACGTTATTATTCAGAATACATAAAAGCACTTTTTCTGCTAATGTATTTCCTTTTGTTAAGTAACTGTCATTGTTTTTCAAAGTCCTGATGGGTTGGCTTGATTTCCTACCCCTTTTTTTCAATTGTGTCATTTTGCCTTTTTTTTTTTTTCATAATTCAGAGTCTACTGGATTTAGTATTTGTGGTGCTAGTGGCTTCAAGATATTAAAGAGTAGGAGAACAGATACTTTGACAAGGCAAGGCACAGTTCTGTTATTTAATTTTCTGTTCTAACTAGTTTGAGTCTTAATACTGAGATAATATGTAAGAGTCCATTCTATGTGAGGTTTGAGGTGTCTTCTTTTCTCATCAACAAATACTGTAGGTTTTTTTTTTTTTTTTGGTCAGGCCTTTTCATAAAGGAGGCTGTCATTAAGTAGTTTGTATCCACATCTAGCTGACTTTTATAGGCATTCTGAACTCTGATCTTTGGATGTGACAGTGAAAGGAGAAACATTTATTTGGGGGCTGAGGAGTCAAGATATTTCTAGATTGGAGTCATAACTCCTCTATAAATAATGATTTGAGATTCACCTTCATGAGAGCAGTTTTTCACCTAATCAACACAATTTTTTGGATGTTCTAAAGATGTTGGCTGTTGGTATACAATGCATAAATTGAATGAGCACAGTAGCCTAGTATTTGATAAACCCAAAGATCCCAGCTATTGGGGCAAGAATTTGACAAAAACTGCTGGGAAAACTAGAAAGTAGTCTGGCAGAAATTAGGCATAGACCAACCATAGACCAAAACCAGGATAAGCTCAAAATGGGTACATCAGTTTGACATAAAAGATGATAGAAGCAAATTAGGGGAACATGAAAGAAATAACTTGTCAAAGAATTTATGAATTAAGAATGATAAATTATGTATACTATGTATTATATATCATATACAATAATATGTAATATATATAAACAGAATTATAAATTAAGTTAAGAATCTCAAAAGAGACAGGTTCTCAAGAGGTAAAATGAATAATTTTTATTACATTAAAATTAAGTTTTACACAAACAAAGCCAATGTAACCAAAATTAGAAGAAAATCAGGAAACTGGGAAAAAAAATTTTATGAGTTTCTCTGTTAAAGGGCTCATCTCTCAAATATGTAAGGAATTAAACAAAATTTAGAAAAATAAGAGCCCAATTGATAAGTGATCAGAGGATATGAACAGGCAGTTTTCAGAGGAAGATAACAAAGCTATCAATAGTCATGTGAAAAAATGTTCTAATTCACTAATAATTAGTGAAATGTAAATTAAAATAACTCTGAGGTACTACTTCATACCCATCAAATTGGCTGTCATAATAAAGAGGGCATATGACAAATACTGGAGGGAATGTGGGAAAATAGGTACTCTAATTCATTATTGGTGGAGCTGGGAACTAGTCTAACCATTCTGGAGAATAATTTGGAACTATGCCCAAAAGGATATATAAAACTGTACGTTATCCTTTGATCTGGCAATACTACTGCTAGATCTATACCACAAGGAAATGAAAAAGGAAAACGATGTATATGTACAACAGCTCTTTTTGTGATGTCAAAGAATTGGAAATTGAGGGGATGCCCATCAGTTGAGAAATGGCTGAATAAGTTGTGTTATATGATTGTGATGGAATACTGTGTTAAAAGAAATGACAAAAGGGTTGGTTTCAGAAAAACCTGGGAAAACTTGTAGGAACTGATGCAAAGTAAAGTGAACAGAACTAGGAGAACAGTGTACACAATAAGAACAATATTGTAAGAGATAATCAACTATGAAAGACTTAGGTACTTGGATCATACAATAATCTATCACAGTTCCAACGGATTTGTGATGGAAAATATTATCCATCTCTACGTGGAGAACTGATGGACTTGGTGCAAATTGAAGTAGATTTTTTTGCTTTCTTTATTTTTCTTGCTTTTTTGGGGGGGGGGTGGTGTGTGATAAAGGGACATGGCTAATGTGGAAATGTTTTGTATGACTTCCTATGTATAATGTAAATTTCTTGCCTTCTCAATGGGTGGGGGAGAGGTAGATAGAAATTTTGGAACTGAAAATATAAAAAAAGAAATGTAATTAGGGAGGAAAAATACGTGTGAAAGTAAGGAACAATTCAAAATTAAAGTAAACTGTTCTAATTGTCAATAAAAAAAGATCTTGGCTGTTTTTGTTTTTCAGCCAGCTATGTTACTTGAAAATGAAGCCTAAGAGATAAGCATCCTTTATGCTTATCTCTTCACTTGATTTTTTTTTAATTTACTGCTTTTTAAAAAAATAGCATTTATATATTTATCTCTGCCGCTACTCCCCTTATAACAAAAACAGTCAAGCAAATGAAACTGACACTGTTGACAAACTACTCCACACCCAAAAAAATCCATCAACCTTATGCTGAGAGAAAAAACAAGTTTCATCTGTCTTCTGATTAATATTAGTTATTTACCTTAACCTGAATTTTAAATTTTTAGTATTTTTCTTTTCATGAAATATGTCTCTTGATTCTGCTTTCTTAATGCTACATAAGTTGATATGAATCTTCCCTAGTTTCCCTGAATAACTCAAATTTGTTGTTTCTTCCACGAAAAGTGAATAGCACATCGGGCGGGCTCTTCCTCACCTCAATCCTTCTTTGACCTCATTTTGTTATATGCCTTGTGGTAATATCAATTAAGTTGGGACTTTTTTATTGTTTTAGAATGATAAATTAAGTGTCTTTGATTGAGCCTCACTAGATGCAAAGCCCCAGGCCCAAATCCCTATGTACTAGGTGCTAAGCCTATGTGGGTGTGAAGCCCTCAGCATCCTAAGGGGAGTTACTAAGACCAGAGCCGGTAGTAGGAGCCTAAGTTCTGGTCTCTCAGATGATGTTTGATGAAGGCTAAAGAGTATATAAAAAGAGAGAACAGAGCTATTGGGGGGAGGGGGTGGGACTCTCACTCTTGAAGGAGTATTGATGTGGAGACTCTGGGCAGCTGTAGTTAAGAGCCCTCCAGGTTGTGAACCCAGATGTTGATCCCTTCTTGGCAGCTAAGGATTGTATTTGGTCTGTTTATAAATGTATGTTTGTAATTTGTTTGTATTTGCTCTGAAGTTCAGGGTGCTAGCTTTTTCCCCTAAACTAAGTGAATGATATATGCATATGTTGGATTAAAGTAGGATTGTTAACCCCCTAGTTACTTTCCTTAGTAAAGCAGATCAAAGATCTGTGCTGGCAGCATTTTTGTTGTTGGGCTTGTGTTGGCCTTTCACCCCCACAGCAGCTGCTAGCTGAATTGTCGCAACAGGCGGTTAGACAGCCGGGTCAAATAGTTTAATGACTTCTTGAAAAGTTCTAAATTGTTGGAATGGTTGGATCAGTGCAAAGCTGTACTACCAGTATGTATAAAAAGTTCTGTCTTATATAGCTCATTCAGCATTGCTGGTTTGTGGCTTTTTTCGTGTTTGCCAATTTAATGTGAGGTGAAACCAGTATTGTTACAGTATTCATTTCTCTTAGTGATTTGCTGTAATATTTTATTTGGTAATTGAATTTCTTAATTCTGAAGGTCATTTATTCATATATTTTGAACACTTAGCTAGGAAATAGTTCTTAGTCTCATATTTTTGTATCAATTTCCTATGGCAGATTTTATTCTGTTATTTAACTCATTTTTCCCAATCTATTTTCTCTTGGTTTTGTTAGTGCAAATGTATTTTAATTTTGTTATTCAAGATCTACTTTATCTTTTATGAATACCTCTATCCTTTGGTTTAGAATTTTCCTACTTATAATTGTGAAAAGTACCTTTTTTCATTCTCCTGATCTCACCCTGTTGTGTGGGTGGTTTTTTTTTTTAAACAGTAGGTTGAGAATTCATTCAGAACTTATTGTGGAAATAGGTACAGATCTAAACATTTTCTGCCAAACATATGATCAATTTTCCAAGAAGTTTTTGTCAAATAAGGAGGATCATGGTTTTAACAGTGGGTACTGAACAGATGACCAGCATCAATTTTAAAAAGTTACTACCAGAGTGGTGTTAAGAAATTCATAAGGTGGTATCAAAGCAACTCATTCTCCAAGTGAGAAAAGAAGTAGAGCTGTGATCCTCAAAAAAAATGTATGAGGCAACGTCAGGTACTCTTTTGGCAATCTGCTGTAGCCTATGGTTCCCTTCTCAGAATGATGTTTTTAGATACATAAAGTAAAATACATAGGATTGCAAAGATTCACCAATTATATTAAAATAAAGGTGTAATTTTTCCTACCCAAATTGATGGACCTCTTGAAATCTTAAGAACCACTGGTCTAGGAGAGGCTGATTGACCTGGGGAATACAGTGTATTTGTGCTAGTTATCCAGTTCTGTGGAAATAGTTTTAGCCAGTGCAGTCATCATAAAATTCTTAGCCTGAGACTTTATAGTCTCATTTGATTATTAATTGATCATTGACTTTGCTTTCGGGCATACTTTGAGACTTTCTTGATTAGTTGCAACTGATAATACTAGTAAGTACCTTTGACCCCATTGTGCTGTTACAGGGTCATCTGGCTTGCAGTTTTCTCTTTGCTTAAATTTTAAAGGTGACACTCTGGGGTCAGTGGGCCTTGCTAGATGATATTCAGAAAAGATTTAATTTTCCAACTGCATTTGTAGTAGTTACTCCTAGGCCTGCCGTTTTTGAGACGAACCTTTCCAGCTGTGGTTTATCTAATTGAACACTTGGGTGGACCTCTTACTGATCTATAATCATTTTAAATGAGAGCATTTGGCTTTTAGGCTGCCCTCTGTAGTCTGATATATACCATCTAAAGTGACTGCTTTGAGGAGCATCCTGGGAATGAGTGGCCTCATATACTTCTGGCAGACTTATTTACCTCAAGGTTTTTCTATGGAACAAAAAAGATGAAAGTGACACAATGATTTTTTAAGTATTCTTATGCTACAACTTTATGTTTATTAAAGGATAAATATATTTTCATTTTTTAAAATTTATTTTTTATTTTTAGTTTACAATACTCAGTTCTACAAGTGTTTGAGTTCCAAATTTTCTCTCCCCTCCTCCCCTCAAGATAGCATGCAATTGACTACTACATCTTGTGTGTTAACCTATTCCACTGATCCACCTCTCTTTTTCTTAGCCAGTACCAAGTAGTTTTGATGACTGCTGCTTTATAATACAGCTTCATATCTGGTATGGCTAGGCCACCTTCCCTAGCATTTCTTTTCATTAATTCCCTTGATATTCTGAAACTTTTGTTCTTTCAGATGAATTTTGTTATTTTATCCAGCTCTGTAAAATAATTTTTTGGTAGTTTGATTGGTATGGCACTAAGTAAATTTTTTCATTTTTGTTAAATTAGCTCGGCCTAACCACGAGCAACTGATGTTTTTCCATTTATTTAGATCTGACTTTATTTGTGTGAAAAGTGTTTTGTAATTGTGTTCATATAGGACCTGGGAGAAATATATTTTCATAAATTCTATGCACTTCCTTGTTTCAGTTAACAAGCACTTATTAAGCACCTTCTGTGTTCCAGGTATTGGGGATACAAGTACAAAAAATGAAACAAACCCTCCTTAAAAGGAGCTTACATTCTAATGAGAAAGACAAGTATATAAATAAGTGTATGCAACATAATTACAAAGTGAATAAACATAAAGAAGTTAAGCACAAGGTAGTTTGAGAGGAAGGGCACTGGCTGTTGCCAAGGTTGGGGAAGGAATTAGGAAAGGCTTTGTGCAGAAGATAAGCATCTTCTTAAAGGCAGGGTGGAGATCAGAGCCAGAGTGCATTTCAAACCTCTGGAATGGCCAGTGCAAAGACCCACCTGTGTGTGGAACAGAGATGCTATTTTGGCTGGATCACAGTGTGGGAGGAGTAATGTTCACTAAGGCTGGGGAGGCTGGTTAGGGCCAGGTTGTGAAGGGCTTTAAAAGCTAAACGTTGAAGTTTATATTTTATCCTAGAGGTAGGAGGATGCCACTGGATTATATTGAGTTGGGAGTCACATGCAGTTAAGGAAAATTACTTTGGTAATAGTGTGTAGACTGGATTAGAGTTGTGAGATTCTCCATGCAGGGAGATCATTTAGGAGGCTGTTGAAATTATCCAGACCAGAGGTGATGACAGTTTGAATTCAGGAGGTGGCTGTGTGAGTGTTCACAGAGCGAGAACCACAAGATTCCTCCTCCTGTCTTCTAAAGATTTTAAATTTAAGTACTGATAGTGGGACTAATATTTATGCATTTATTCTTGTAGGAACAACCAAAATTCCTCTAGTATTGTTTCTTTTTTAAAAAAAATGTTTTATTACTGCATTTTGTCTTTATATTGTAATCATTTCTGGAATTGACCCTCCCATTCCACCTCACCTCCTTGTGGTGAGGAGTAACAATTAAGAAAAAAAATCTGATGATGACTGCATCTCCCAGTATATGTTGATTGACATTTTTTCTAAGGAGACCAATGTCAAGATCTCTTTGGTAGTCTGGTGAAGACTAAGAACCCTTTTTCAGAATCATACTTTTTAAAAAATTTCATAATTAAAGGAAATGCTAAATTCCAGAAAGAGGTTAGAGAAAATAAAAATGTGATTTTTTTTCCCTTCCAGTTTTGTAGGAATTCCTCTCTCTCCCTAACACACTCTATCCACAGGTCCCAGACTAAGAACTCCTACAGCTTTCCTTTGCCTCTCTTGCCTCTATGGAGGGAGGGAATTAGGCTTCATGTTCATTTTCCAGGATTTTGTATTGGTTTTTAGTTATTTAGAGCTTGATTTTCTTTTATTGTTATTGTCTTTGTATATTCTTTTGGTTCTTTTCATTTTGCTCTTCATTGGTTCATAGCAGTCTTGCCACATTTCTCTGATTTCCTAATTTACTTCACAGTAATGTCTCATTATATTTATGTACTATAGTTTTTCATGTGTTTGCCCATCGATAAGCACGTGGAAGCAGGAGTACAAATTAGGCATGAGGATGTTTCATGCAAAGGCAAAATTCCATTGTAGGAGAACAGCAAAACTGTGCAGGTAAGCCAGGCTGTGAAGGAATTTGTTTTTTTTAAATAGATTTTTGTTGATAACTTGTTTTTTAATTTCATTTTTACATTGTACTTTATAATGTAATATTATATTACATTCCATCTGTAGTCCTTCCGCACCTAGAAATCCATTCTTCATAAAACATTTTTTTTCAAGACGAGGAAAAAAATTATCAAAACCAATCATTATCTAGAAAAATCTGATGTATATGCAATGCTCTGCACAAGTGAAACCTTTGCAAAATAGGAAGAGGTATCTTCTCATTTATTCCTTAGGGCCAATCTTTGTCCTTTATAATTTTGTAATTTTCTTTTAAAACTTGTTTTATGTTGTTGTAGTGTGTATATTTTTCTCCTCTGGCCCTGCTTACTTTCCCTTGCACCAGTATGTGAAAGTCTTTCAAATACTTCTCTGTATTCATATTTGTCATTTCTTGTAGCATAGGAATATTCCATTACATTAATGTACCACAATTTGTTTAGCCATTCCCCAATTGATGGACACCTGCTTTGTTTCCAGGTCTTTGCTACCACAGAAAAATGTTGTTATAAATATTTTGGTATGTATAGAACCTTTCTTTTTATCATTAGCTTCTTTGGGATATAAACTTAACAGTGGTCTCTCTGAGACAGAGGGTATGGACATTTTAGCTACTTTATTTGTATAATTTCAGATTGCTTTCCAGAATGGTTCTATTAACTGTGAAGGACAGAGGAGTTGGTATTTGATCCTGCTGCACAAAAATTTTTACAGGTAGTTCTGTTGCTGAGCAATGCCCTAATTGTGGACAGGAAATTGAAGTCCATGTCCATATTAAATCACTTAGAGATGCTGGGCTATAGCTTCTCTCTGGACAGGGATCAAATGAGATGATGATAGTGATAAGAATTGTATAGTGCAAACATTAAAACATTATTAAATGTGAGCTAGTATCTAGGGATAGCAAAAGGAGCAGTAATTGAGCTGTGTTAATTTTGAATTTTGAATTAAATTCTTAACAGCCTAGTGAGTCAATTTTCACTTACGTTCATTTTGTTGTAGTGGCACTTGATTTTTTGCACTATTAATTGGAATAAATATTTCTAGGTGGGAGCTGTGGAAAATGGCCATCTCCTATCAATCGAATGCCAGTGGGAAATGCTTGGTATAGTGCTTAGCATGCTCATCTGCGGGGACGCTTGCCAGCAAATTGTTTTGGCATGGTCAGTCAACTTTGCCACCCCTACTTAAGTGGGTTAATGAAGCCATGGTAGGAAGACCTTCAGCTGCTTACAGGGCTAGATTCAAACACTAAACTAAAACCTCATTCTTCATTGTGTCACTTTTCCTCTCCAGGAGCAACCGGCTTTCTTTTTCTACTAAACACCTCCCAGTCACTGGACACTGTCAAAGGTTTGGTTAGGGCTTTGAGATCAGGAGATTTTCATCTTGGGAACATTTAGAGTCTTTTTTTCTTTAAAGAAACAGTTCTGTTCTACTCTTGATTTGCTTCGTACACATCAGACATAGATCTCCATGGTTGTAAAACTATCAGGAGATGCTTGTTGTGATCTCTTGTTTTTCTTATGTTGGAAAGAAGTTGAGTAGGATATTAAATAATTTGGTGTATGTTAATTAGGAGAATTGAAATGCAGTAAGTCAGTAGTTTTCCAGAATTCCTGTGCTTCAAAAATGGATTGTTGTAAAACTTAGGAATCTCTTTTTTGAAATCAGAACTGCCTAGTTTTTGAGGTCAGGTTTGGTTCTCTTTCATTCCCCCCCCCCACCCCAGGAGCCTAATTCAAGTTAGGGCACTTTTTTTTTTTTTTGGTAAAGGCCTCTTGGTGAATTAACAAAGCAGAGATGGCAGCAAACATAGTTCAACTAAGGACTGCTAGTAAGTATAAGAAGATAATTCTGGTGGTGTAGAAGGAAGCAGCACAGCCTAGCTTCCACAAAGATCTCAGCAGAATGTTAGACTGAATAGTTTGGATTGGAGAATCTAAGGAGAAACCTGTGGGCAAGTGACCAGAGCAGGAGCAGTGGACAGGTGGCCCAGGATCTCAGAGCCAGACACTGGTAGAAGAAGGGGTTGCAGTGTTGTCCCTCTAAAACCCAAAGAGGGAAGAACTGTAGTATGCAATTGCTCTGAACCTGCAGAACCTTTTACCTGATTGACTGGGGGATGAGGCCAGCAATTGGCTACTGGAGCTTCACTCAGGTGCCTTTATAAGAATTATATTTGGGAGCCTTGAAAGCTCAGGAGGATAAAGATGAGATAGACTCCTTAATTAGTCCTCTTAGGATCTGCTGATCCTGGCCGTAGTCTCCTGTGATCTTTAAAGAACACAGTATGCAGTGCCCAGGGAACACAATGAAAGGACACCAGTAGGACAGGCCAGGCCCAAACAAGGACACAAAAGTCCCACCAGAAATGTAGACCCTATACCTAATAAAAAGCCCTAATTTGGGAAGTAAGGCTGGAAGAATGCGTGAACAAAAAAAGATAAAGAGCTGTTATGATGCCAGGGATGGTGTACTAGCAAGGCAATAATCACAATATAGACGATAATTGTCAAAATGCCTGTGTGGTTCTGTATTGTGAAATATGAGAGACTCTCCATATAGAAGGTAGAAGAAGTAAACCATTTATTCAGACACCAGAGAACCAGATCCTAACGCCAATAAGCTGAATCCATCACAGCAGCAAGGAATTCACAGCAGAGAACAACTCCATCTCAAAGCCATCTGCCCCCTTGCTGGGGCCTTGTCACCAACAATCACTCACAGCACAGCTGCCTTCTCCTTTCCCTCAGCTCTCACTGCTCTCATTCTGCATTTCCAATGACACACTTTCCTTTTCCTCTTAGCAAGCTCCTCCTACTACATGTGACTTAGGCTTCCTGTGATGTAAGCAGGTCACATGGTCTATTAATGGGTGGGGAAGCTCTTCAAATCTAAATTGTCCTTACAGATGCCCAGGACACAAATGCTAAAACAACTCCAAAACACCTACAAGCAAAGCTTCAAAGAAAAACAAATCTCGTCCATAATATCTGTTATATTTTCTGGAAGAGATGAGGCAGGACTTTATAAAAAAAGATACATGCCTATATTCTGTCACTATTAGAAGAATTTGGAATAATACCTTCTGATTTTTATTTTAAAATTAGACTGTCAGAGTTGGGAAAAGCTTAAAGCTTGATTTAAGGTACCATACTTAGGCAGAGCAGTGGAAGCGTCAGTATTCTTGAACTGGAGGAGTATGATCTTCAGATCCTATCTGAATGGTTTGTTAAGGCATCTCAGGAACACAGATGCTAAGTGTTGCCATTTTAGTTTTAATAGATCAAAAAGTACTAGCTTTAAAATTCTTTAAAATACTCTTAATTTCTTTTTTTTATTTTTATCATTTTTATTTAATATTTTAGTTTTCAACGTTGATTTCCACAAGATTTTGAGTTACAAATTTTCTCCCCATTTCTACCCTCCCCCGATTCCAAGATGGCATATATTCTGATTGCCTTGTTCCCTAGTCAGCCCTCCCTTCTTTCACCCCACTCCCCCCCATCCCCTTCCCCTTTACTTTCTTATAGGGCAAGATAGGTTTCTATGCCCCCTTCCTGATATATCTTGTTTCCCAGCTATATGCAAAAAACTACTTTTTTTTAAGCATCTGCTTTTAAAACTTTGAGTTCCAAATTCTTTCCCCTCTTCCCTTCCCACCCACCCTCCCTAGGAAGGCAAGCAATTCAACATAGATCACACAGGTATCATTATGAAAAACACTTCCACAATGCTCATGTTGTGAAAGGCTAGCTATATTTCCTTCCATCCAATCCTGTCTCTGTTTGTTCAGTTTTCTCCCTTGACCCTGTCCCTTTTCAAAAGTTTTTGCTTTTGATTACCTCCTCCCCCACCTGCCCTCCCTTCTATCATCCCCCCCCCCCCTTTTTTCCCCTTCCCTTTACTTTTCTATGGAGTAAGATACCCAATTGAGTGTGAATGTTATTCCTTCTTCAAATTGAATCCTATGAGAGTAAGATTCACTCATTCCCCTCACCTGCCCCCTCTTCCCTTCCAACAAACTGCTTTTTTCTTGCCACTTTTGTGTGAGATAATTTACCCCATTCTATCTCTCCCTTTCTCCTCTCAATGTATTCCTCTTTCACCCCTTAAATTTATTTCATTTTTTTTAGATATCATCCCTTCATATTCAACTCATCCCGTGCCCTCTGTCTGTATTCCCTTTAACTCCCCTAATACTGAGAAAGGTCTCCTGAATTACACATATCATCTTTCCATGTAGGAATGTAAACATGACAGTTCAACTTTAGTAAGTCCCTTATGAATTCTCTTTCTTGTTTACCTTTTCATGCTTCTCTTGATTCTTGTATTTGAAAGTCAAATTTTCTATTCAGCTCTGGTCTTTTCATTGAGAAAGCTTGAAAGTCCTCTATTTTGTTGAAAATCCATATTTTGCCTTGGAGCATTATACTCAGTTTTGCTGGGTAGGTGATTCTTGGTTTTAATCCTAGCTCCATTGGCCTCTGGAATATTATATTCCAAGCCCTTTGATCCCTTAATGTAGAAGCTGCTAGATCTTGTGTTATTCTGATTGTGTTTCCACTATATTCAAATTGTGTCTTTCTGGCTGCTTACATTATTTTCTCCTTGACCTGGAAACTCTGGAATTTGGTGACAATATTCCTAGTTTTCTTTTTGGGATCTTTGTCAGGAGGCGATTGGTAGAGTCTTTCAATTTCTGTTTTACCCTCTGGTTCTAGAATATCAGGGCAGTTTTCCTTGATAATTTCTTGAAAGATGATGTCTAGGCTCTTTTTTTGATCATGGCTTTCAGGTAGTCCAATAATTTTTAAATTATTTCCTCTGGATCTATTCTCCAGGTCAGTGGTTTTTCCAGAGATATTTCACATTGTCTTCCATTTTTTTATTCCTTTGTTTCTGTTTTATAATATCTTGATTTCTCATAAAGTCACTAGCTTCCACATGCTCCAATCTAATTTTTAAGGCAGGATTTTCTTCAGTGGTCTTTTGGACCTCCTTTTCCATTTGGCTAATTCTGCCTTTCAAGGCATTCTTCTCCTCATTGGCTTTTTGGAGCTCTTTTGACATTTGGGTTAGTCTGTTCTTTAAGGTGTTATTTTCTTCAGTAAATTTTTTGGGTCTCCTTTAGCAAGTCATTGACTTGTTTTTCATGGTTTTCTTGCATCACTCTCTTTTCTCATCCGAATTTTTCCTCTACTTCTCTTACTTGCTTTCCTAATCCTTTTTGAGCTCTTCCATGCCCTGAGACCAGTTCATGTTTTTCTTGGAGGCTTTTGATGTAGGCTCTTTGACTTTGTTGACTTCTTCTGGCTGTATGTTTAGATCTTCTTTGCCACCAAAAAAGGAATCTAGAGTTTGAATTTGAGTCTGTGTTTGAGTTTGAGTTCGTTTTTGCTGCCTGTTCATGTTCCCAACCAACTACTTGGCCCTTGAGCTTTTTGTCAGGATGTGATTGCTTGTAGAGTAGAGAGTACTTTGTCCCAAGCTTTAGGGTCCAAGCACTGCTGTTTTCAGAGCTACTTCTACTCCACCTTCACCCCAGGCTCTGTTCCAGCAGCGTTACTTCTCCCCAAGAACCGCCAACCAGGACTGCAATACAGATTGAAGCAGGGCACAGCAAGAGAATCTGCCTTTGTGCCCACAAAGCGCTCTTTGCACTTTGCTTTGATATGCTGCTAGATTCCTCCCACTGTGTGAGCCAGGGACTCAGGAAGCAGCCTCAGGAGTTTCCTGCTGGGCTGCCCTCTGCTCTCAGCACTGTGCGATAGACCCTTCCTGGTGACCATCCAGGCACTCCTGGGCTGGAGACCTGTTTCCCTCTGCTATTTTATGAGTTCTGCAGCTCCAGAATTTGTTCAGAGCCATTTTTTTTACAGGTGTTTGGAGGAGTTTGGCGGGGAGCTTAAGCAAGTCCCTGCTTTCCAGCTGCCATCTTGGCTCGGCCCCCCCCAGAAGACTCTTAATTTCTTCCCCTATTCTCTATAGCATTGTATATTAAGAAGGTGTATTCAAGTAAGGAAACCTAAGAACCAGTGTAGGGAAGAATAGCAAAGAACATTTAGGTGATGATCAGAAATTATTTTGTAGTCAGAATATACTGTAGACCACTGAAACAGATAAAGGAAATAGTTGAGTTCAGGAAATAGATCACAATGTGGCACAGAGGCTTGATGTAGTAGTAATAGGAGATTTCAATTACACAGACATCTAATGGTACTCTCTCTCTGCCATAACTTGTTGCCTTGGCTTAATGATAATTTGATCCTCCAAAAGGCAGGGGACCAACAAAGGGTAATTTTATCCTGGATCTGATTCTCACTAACTAGTTGCCAGAGTGGAAACGATAGGAAGCCTCCCTCCTAGAATCTGTGATAGAGGAGTGGAAAACTGAACATAGGTATTGCATGTACCCTTTATTTTTTGAAAACCATATTTCAAAGAGTTCAAAGGAATGATAGATAGGATCCCATGAACTGAAATTCTACAGGCGAAGTCTTAAGAATGAAATTTAACTGGGAAACTTAAGAATGAAATTGTGAAGTCACAAAGGAAACAATTGAATGAGAAAGAAAAATGGGAATTATCTGAAGAGACTGGTGGAGATGTGCACCCCCAATTTACATTTCAGAAAGCTGGAAGCAAGGGCAGAGGACAAATATGAATGTACCATGGACCTATAAAAATAGCACTGAGTGCTAAAGCTCGGAGCTGAGGCTGGCAAGATAAGCTAAAAGTAGTAACAAAAGAAGTGTTTTGTTTTTAAGCTATATTATGGAGGTGGGAAGGAGGATAGAATTGAAGTAAAATGAGGATGGATCGATCAGAGTAAAAGGATGGGACTTAGGGTGGACGGGATAACTGACCACAGAGAAAAGAGAGAACTTTCTGATCTTATTTTTCTTCTGTTTTTTTTTGTGCCAAGGAGAATGTCCTTTTTTGACTGTAAATGCCAGAACAAAAATGGCCATGGTAAGAGGATACTCAGGATAAATAAGGAGATGATCAGAGAGCATCTATTCAGAGTTGATTAGCCATTTTTGTGTAATGGGCCCTTTTACTAGCTGGGTAAAGCCCATGGACCCCTTCTCAGAATAATGATTTGTTACTTTATAATTGAAAGAAATGCTGAATTTGAATTAGAGGTTAGTTAAAATAAAGATAAAATGTTTTTCCCGTCCATTTTCTTAGACTCTCTGAAATCCATCCCTGGAACTCTTAGATTAAGAATGCCAGATCTAGTTGCTCTTGATCAGTTAATTGTCCCAAATGAACTACATACATTGGGTATTGATAGAACTTATGGTTGTGATCACTGACCCATAGTCAGTGATATTTGAAAGGCTGAAGAATTTGAGAGGTACCATAGTACTGAAGAAGAGTACAGGTCCCAGTTTTCAAAAAGGAAGAGAACAGAGCCTACAGAATATATTCTCTGAGCTTGACTTCAGTTCAACAGTAGGCATTTATTAAGTGCTTACTATGTGCCAGTGTACTAATGCTTGCATTGGGAATACAAATTCAAACAAAAAGATAGTCTAGCCATCCTTCATTTTTTGTGCTTTACCACCATGTCATCTGCTTTCTTTCTCTGCTCCTTCAGTCCCCTTCTTCCCCTTGTGAGTTTCTCCTGGAACCTCCATTTTGAGAAAGAGCCCAGACTATCCGTCTGGCATTTTCCAGATTACACTGAACTACTGTGCCCTTCCCCACCTACCAGATACCTCTCCCCTTTTCCCTTTTCAGTTCCCTTTTATGTGCTAACTGTGCCCTTCCCCACCTACCAGATACCTCTCCCCTTTTCCCTTTTCAGTTCCCTTTTATGTGCTATCTCTTTACGGTCTTTGAGGGCAGGGACTGCTTGTCTTTTTACTTGTATTTGTATTCCTGTTGTTTAGCACAGTGCCTGGCACATAGTAAGTACTTAATGAACACTTATTGATTTGACTTGACAGTCTCGGGCCTCTTTTTATTTTTTAGTAGATTATACATGTGCAGTCATGCAAGACATATTTCTATATTAGTCATGTTATGAAAGAAGAGACAGACCAAAAAAACCCCAAAACTAGAAAAATAAAAAAAAAGCATACTTCAATCTGCATTCAGACTCAATCAGTTCTTTGGAGGTGGGTAGCATTTTCATCATGAGTTGTTTGGAATTATCTTAAATCATTGTATTGCTGAGAATAGTTAAGTCATTCACAGTTGATCATCATACAATATTGCTGTTACTCTGTACAATGTTCTCTTGGTTTTGCTCATTTCACTTTGCATCAGTTCATGTAAGTCTTCCCATGTTTTTCTTATAGCACTCTGCTTGTCATTTCTTGGAGCACAATAGTATTAGGAGCTTATGTTCTAATGGAGGAAGATAAATAACACAGAAAAGGGAGCAGAAAAGGGTGGAAAGGAGAGAAGGTGCCCTCCAGAAGCCATGGAAGACAAGTTAAGAGAGTCAGGGGCAGATCTAGGAGAGTACTCTCCAATTGGAGGAGTAGGCTGCTGGTGCATGGAGGAGAGGTCAGTTCCTGGGAAGTTATACAATGTTTATAAATGTCTAGAAAGGGGGAAATGGTTAATACAGAAAGCTAGCATGGCTTCCTCAAGGACAGGTCAAACCTGACCAACCTCATTTCTTTTTTTGAGAAGTTTAATAAACTGTTAGTCTAGAGAGGAATGCTGTAGATAACAATTTACCTACATTTTATTTTATTTTAAAGAACATTTGTTTTTTTTTAACATCACTGTCATTTCCCCATGACCTCTCCCCTTTTCCTCTCTTGTAACAAATAAGGATAGTCAAACAAAACAGATCATCACATTGACCGTGTCTGAAAATAAATGTTTCATTTCATACTTATAGACCACTACCTCTTTTCCAGAAATCAAGAGTTAGACTTCATCATCAGTGCTGTGAAGTCGTGTTAGAATACTACATTTATCAGTATTCTAGCTTTTAGCAAAGCACTTGATAAAGTATCTCATATTATTCTTGTAGGAGAGATGTAGATTATATTATAATTAGATGGATTTAGGACTGATTAGATGACTGCATTCAGACTAGTCATTAATGATTCAATGTCAAGAGATTGCCAAGTCAAATAAGCAAGCATTTATTAAGGCTTGCTGTGTGCAAAACACTACAGATACAAGCAGAAAGACAATCTCTGTCCTTAAGGAGCTTCTGTTCTAATGGGGGAGGATACCACATAAAAGGAAGCTGCAGAGCAGGAAAAGGGAAAGACAAAGGGAGACCTTCCATATTTGGTGGGAGAGGGCATGGTAAAGAACAGAGTATTAGAAGAGTAGCCTGAAGAGGAATGAAGACATGACTGGCCTGCATATCCTCCTAAAAATGGAGGTTCTGGGAAGAACCAACCAGAGGAAGAAGCCACAGAGGTAGAAGTAGAGTGCCCTTAGGATCCTGGACCTGCCCTAACCTCCCAATCAGATTCGTAAATAAAACTGAGTTAGGTGCTAAGATCCAAAAAGATATTGAAAGGCTTGAACATTGAGTTGAGTCCACTAAGATGAACTTCATGTAAGAATGTAAGCTCTTTGAAGACAAGTGTGTTTACAGTCCTTATAGCAGTGTTTGGCACATAGTAAGAAATTTAATAAATTAAAATGTATGAATGTAAAGGAATATTACTATTCTGTGAGAAATGAAGAAAGGATAAAGTCAAAGAAATTTGGGGGGACTTATGTGTACTGATGCAGGCTGAAATGTGCAGAACCAGGAGAATTTATGTAATGATTGTAACATGGTAAAGGAAGATAGTTTTGAAAGACTTAAGAACTATAAGTGTAGGGACCCATCATGACTCCAGAAGACTTATGGATGAATCTGTTCTCTCCCAAACACCTTGCTTACTTTATTCTTAACTCTCTGCCCTTCTAAAATGGAAGGCGGAAATCTGTCTTTTTAGATACAGACAAAGCCCCACAGCTCTAAGGGCTGTAGAACACTCTTGGGGATTTATGTCTTTATATAATGAATTTAATCTCCAGTGCTAGGCCAATCATTGTATGAGAGGGTTTTTATTTTTTGTCAGGAAGTGAGGTGATATAGGGAGGAATGGAAGGGGGTAGTGGTAATGATACAAAAAAAAAAGGAAGGAAAAAAGCATAAATGACATAAATAAATAGAAATGAGCAGGAGAAATTTCAGAAAGGAACACAGGCAGGCAGGACAGTTGTAGAAATACCATGTTCAGTTTTAAATATGTAAAATCCAAGCTCTTTTTAGGGGGAGATTTACTGTTTCATATACAGTCCCCCTTTTTTTTTCATTCTTTGTGAGGGGCTGAATGTTCTTATTGGTTGATACTAGGTTTATAATAACAAAAAGCAAAATTTATTTTTCAAAAGCAAGTTCAAAAAGTAGCCCCTTAGCTTGGGAAGAGTTTTAATATTATTAAAGGTACCTGAATTATCCATAGCCACCCTAACCATTTGTGTAACACACAGCTTATTTTCTCTGACTAGTCATGAGCTTTCATTCCAACATGTAGAATTTGTTTCTCTAGTAAAATTTTGTAGCTCTTTAGAATGGAATTAACTGACTTTGGCGGAAGTTTTTCAGTTTTTATGTAGTTAGTCTTGGCATCTTTTCTTGGGGACTCTGCTACCCCCTTATGGATGAATGTCTTGCTTCTAATTAGTACTTTAGCTTTAGAGCTTTGTGTTCTAGTTTCTGGTTGCAACTCACTGGTATTAAAAAACAGACTGGAAAACAAGATATTCTCCTCTCCCCCACCCATATTCTTGAAGAGCCAGTTCTTGCAGAAGGAGTTGCCCTTTTCAGGGTTAGAATTTTGAGTTGGCTGTGACCTCATCATTGCCAAATCCAGTTACCTTTTAAAATTCTCTGACTCTAACTAGCTATGAGACCATGGTAAGTCACCGATTACTTCTGAGCCTCTGATTTCTTAGCTGTGAAATGGGGTTCATAAATTCCCCAGTACTTCCCTTCCAGGAGTATTGGAACTATCAGAAAAGAGTCTGTCAGGCACTTGTCAGACTCTAAAAGAACTCAGTTGTTATTCTTGACTGTCCTGAACTGTTTTATAATCACCACCTTCTTGATGGGCCTTCCTCTCTTTGCTGCCAAGATAGGACTGTGACACTTAGTTTCCTTCTGCTTGTCTATTTCTTTCCTGCCTGTACTGTTTTCATTGTGGGTTGGGGTCGGGGTGGGGATGGAGGTCTGTTTGTTCATGGAGAGAGTCCTAACTTGAGAAATCTCATTTGCTCCTATGTCTTCAACTATTAACTCTTAGCAAATGATCCCCAAATCTGATTCTTGAGCCCAGACCTCTCTGAATTACAGATTAAAGATCCAGGAAAATCTTCACAGGCTGCTGTGAATTTAATAAGATAACATTTAATAGTATATACATTTGGGCTAAAAAAAAATCAACTTCAGAAGTATAGGATTGGGAATTCCTGTCTAGATAGTAGGTCTTGTGAAGGATTGGTTTTTGTGGATTGCAAACTCAATTTAAATCAACAGTATGAAATGGCATTCACAAAAACCAGTGTGATTTTTAAAAAATTAATAAGTGAACATTTTTGAGCACCTGCTATTTGCCAGACCCTGATCTTTAAGGAGCATATATTCTTTGGGGGAGTTCTTTTGCATAAATAGATACAGAATTAATCCAAATTAATTACAAAGTAGTTATGGTGGGTGGGCCCTTGGAGTTAGAGAGATCAGGAAAAGTTTCATGAGGGAAGGTAGTGCTTTAACTGAGTCTTGAAGTAAGGAATAATATGTAGCCGAAGATTTTAGGGTATGTCAAGACAACCTCATGGTCATAAAAAGGGAGGTGATTTTTTTTACTGTACTCTACCCAGGTCAGACCATATTTTATGTCCTTTATTCAGCTCTTGGTGCCATGTTTTAGAAGGGACTCGACAAACTGAAGAAAGTCCCAGAGGAGAGTGGTTAGATTGAGGAGGCGATAACATAGGATTGGTCGAAAGAATTGGGGATAGTTAACCTTGGAGAAGAGAATACAAATTGTAGGAGAGAAATGATAACCAGATCCAAGGGCTGTTATGTGGAAGAAGGAATAGATGTCCTACTTGACTCCAAGGAGAACTAAGGGTAGATGGAAGCTGCTGAGAGGTAGATTTCAGCTCATTGAAATGAAAAACTTCTAATTGAAATGAAAAACTTCTAATTGAAATTTCTCAAAACTGGAGTGAACTTCTTTGGAAAGTAGTTATTTCCTCCTCATCTTTTTTTTTTTTTTTTTTGGCATGGCAATTGGGGTTAAGTGACTTGCCCAAGGTCACACAGCTAGTAAGTGTGTCAAGTAGCTGAGGCCGGATTTGAACTCAGGTCCTCCTGACTCCAGGGCCGGTGCTCTACTCACTGCACCACCTAGCTACCCCATTTCCTCCTCGTCTTAACTCTTTTCAGAAGATGCTGCTTGATCACTTATTGAGAATATTGTAGATGGGCTTCTTTGTTGTACTACACAGACTATAAAAATACTTGTAACTTCTATATGTATCTCACAGTGAGTAACTGACTAACCTGCCAGAACTACCTGTTGAGAATAGTGATTACTACTAATTATAGTAATAGATTTAGAGCTGGAAGGAAAGAAGGGAGGAGAATAAGTATTCTTTAAGTGTCTACTGTGCCAGGAACTGGGCAAAGTGCTTTACAAATATCTCATTTGATCCCTACAACAACCTTTGGAGGTAGGTACTATTGTTAACTCTATTTTATAGTTGAGGAAACTGAGGCAAACAAGTTAAGTGACTTTCCTTAGGTCACAGAGCTAGTAAGTGTTTGAGGTAAAATTTGCACTTAAGACTTCCTAATACCAACCCTAGAGCTCTATCTACTACACCACCTACTTCTCCAGAGACTTGAGTTCATCAAGTTCAGTTCCCTTATTTTTCTGGTTGAGTGAGGAAACCCAGGATAAAAATTTAGGTCTTCTGATTTCAAATCCAGCCTTCCTTACATGGTACAGACTCTTCAGCCCACTTTTATGGCCCTCCATAGTTTGGCATCACCATAGCTTTCCAGCCTCATCTTTTACTCTTTAACTGTACATCTCTGTTTCAGCCATACTAGATGTTTCATTGTTCCTGCCTGTTACTTTCCCAACCTCTGAGACTTTATTTCATGCTATTTCCTATGTCTGCTTTGCTCTCTTTCCTTTGCCACCTGCTCTCCTTTAGTAAAAACAAAAATATCCCCTAGAACAGTTCCCGCCTTTGTCACACACCATATATAACCTTTAGTTAATATCAGGTATTCACAAATAAATTTTGAGCCTTGTTGATAGATTCCTCAAATGGATTCATATCACAACCCATGCCTGCCTGTCCTGTGATTCATATTTTCCCAAAAGTTCGCCACAGGGAATTGGTCCGCCCAGGGAACTGAAGGTTTTCCTCTATTCCATCTAACATCATGAGGTTTCCAGTGGAATCAGTGTGGCTATTCACCTGTCATCCCTTGCCCTTGTCCCATAACCAACTCATCTCCTTTTTCTGTGTTACAGTTCCTTGATGACATCCTTTATGCCTCTCCTTCTTAATAGTTGCTTGTTGCTTGTATGTGGCAACCTGCTGACACCCACCATATGTCTCCATTGCTTTCTATGTGATATTCTTGATTTCTTCAGTGGCATTGGTAGTCCGAGTGCTCTGTAGCAATACCAATAAAGTGTTAATATTGAAAAAGTGACCTTTTATTTAATGAGAAGCTTGGGGTTACTGAAAGAACTTTGCCATTTCCTTGAAAGCAATACAATCTGCTTTTCTCCAGCTCTTCAACCCTGCGCTCAGTTCCCTTGTTCATCTGTACTGTTTCCTTCTGATATACATACTGTTGGATAGGCTCTGTAGGGTATGCTTCCAAATATGTGTTAGAATCCAGGCAATAGAAATTCTCCATCCACTTGTTTATTTTTCCTGTGTATATGAACAGGCCAAACTCCTTTGAGTAATTTTAAGACTCTTGTAAACAAGTGCCTTTGTGGTTCTGGAGTTTTCTGCAATCAGTACAATGTCATCAGCAAATAAGGATATACTCTTCAGCCATAGGGAATCCTTCTTTTACCTGGACTCTGTGCTAGCTCTGCTCTGTTTACCCCTTCTCTCCCAGGACAGTGGTAAATACCTTTGTTGAGCAAACATCTCCCTATTTAATGCTTTGCTTGCATGATGTGTATTATCAGAGGGTCATTGAAAAAATGGTGACTGATAGAAAATCATTAACTACTGACCTATGTTCCTCTTTTCCATCTATACAAAATCATTGTGAGTTATCTATATACAAATCAAGGGCAAGCTTTTTTTCCCCTTAAACATTATTATTTATTTTTAACATTCTTTCTGAATTTTGAGTTCCAGATTATTTTTTTCCCTCCCACCCCTCCCCTGCCCACAAAGAAGGCAAACAACTTGCTATCAGTTATATGTGTGAAATCCTGGGAAACATATTTCCATATTAGCCGTATCACAAAAAGAGAAGCAAAAATAATAACAAATTGAGAAAGTTGTACTTAATTTTACAGAGTTCATCAGTTCTCTCTGGAGGTGGATGACATTTTTTCATCATCAGTCCTTTGGAATTGTCCTGAATCATTGTATTGATCAGAGTACCCAAGTCTTTCACAGTTGATCATCATTACAACATTGCTGTTACTAGCACAATCATCTCTTGGTTCTTTGCACTCCATTTTGCATCAGCATATAGGTCTTGCTATGTTTTTTTTTCTGAAATTGCCCCCCTCGTATTCTAGAGCACAATAGTATTCCATCACAGTTACAACTTGTTCAGCCATTTCCCAATTGATGAGCATACCTTCAATTTCCAATTCTTTGCCTCCACAAAAAGAGCTGCTAGAAATACTTTTGTTCATGTAGGTTCTTTTCTTTCTTC
Source organism: Trichosurus vulpecula (assembly GCF_011100635.1). Classification (NCBI taxonomy): domain Eukaryota; kingdom Metazoa; phylum Chordata; class Mammalia; order Diprotodontia; family Phalangeridae; genus Trichosurus; species Trichosurus vulpecula. The sequence continues at coordinate 184,932,440 of NC_050576.1, read as the reverse complement.
TTTGATCTCTTTAGGATAGAGACCTAATAGTGGTATTACATGGTCAAAGGGTATGCACAGTTTTATAGCCCCTTGGGCCTAGTTCCAGGTTGTTCTCCACAATGGCTGGATCAGTTCACTACTGTACCAACAGTTCATTAATGCACCTATTTTCCCTCATCCTTTCCAACAATTGTCATTTCTGATAGGTGGCACTTCAGAGTTGTTTTAATTCACCTTTCTCTAATCAATAGTGATAGATAATTTTATCATATGACTATAGATAGCTTTGATTTCTTCTGAAAACTGCCTGTTCATATCTTTTGACCATTTATCAGTTGGGGAATGACTCTTATTTTTGTAAATTTGATTCATTTCTCTACCTAGTATATATTTGAGAAATGAGTACTTTGTCACATGAACTTGCTGTAACAATTTTTGATATTACTTTATACCTTTTAGCAAAATGTAGTTTCCCTGATTATCTCTTTCAATTAAGGTTTATTTTTGCTTTTGATTTGTCTGAGATCATGATTGCCACCCTAATGGGCAGGCTTTTTGCAAGCAGTGTTTAACAGCAGACCATGTTGATGAAGACTATCTCTAGCCAGTGCCACTGTCAGGTGAATTATTGTTTCTATCAGGAGATGGCTGAGGTAGAAGAAACCCTTAAAAGCAAATTCAGAGCCAAAGGGAGTAAAGAAATGATTGTGATCAGTACAGAAAACATCCCATCAAAAACATCACTGACAACTACATTGTAGTGCAGTATGCCAGTGTGCTTTGTAACTTCATCCTGAAGATGTGGGGTACAACATTGATACCCCTCCTCACCTGTAGGCATACTTCCAAATTTCAAATTTATCTGGTGTGCCAGATAAAGATTATTTTCTGATTGTGGTCAAGAATCCAAGAGAATACTTTCATGGTACCAGTTTTCCCCCCTCAATTGAATAGCCCCATGTAAAAGAAAGCATTAATATTAATTCTCTTTTGCCACCAAATTTTTGTGTAGAAAACAAGACCACTTCTGACCATATTTGCAGAGATAATGTGACCCAAGGTGAATTTTCTTCTCCTTTCATCTGCTACTTTGAATCTTCAGTGGCTGAAACTGAAACCTTCAGCTGTGAGTAGGCCTCTTCTTTGAAATGAAGTTTGATGGACTGTGAATGTGCCAGGTAGGGTCTGACAGTCCTGTGCCTAGGGCCTCATACATACCTCAGGCTTATTTTACCAGGAGAGTCTTAACTTTGCTCTACTGCTCTAATGAGGAATCCATGTGCACATGAAACCTCCAAACAGTGCTTTTGACTTTTTGTTTAAATCTTTTTCTTTTTTTTTCTCTTTTGAAAACCTGTCTTAACATTAACTAGATTAAACAAAATGAACTTTTTTTTAATGAACCATATTTTTACCATCCTCCAATTAAGTGAAAGATGGAGTGAATATAAAATCTCATTTTGGTTATTGTTTGTTGATTACAAAATATTGTTTGTATAATGAGATTGTGCTTTGTAGGCTCCTTTATTTAATCTTTAGGGAAAAAACATTATTCTGAACTTCAGCACCAAAAAAATGAGCATTTCCATACACACAGCAGAACACAAAAAGGATTCTTTATGATACTGAAAATCTTCATTTCATAACACTTTTAAAAAGTATATAATTTCTGTGTTGTTTTTAAAACTATCCTGCTTCTCTGTGCTTCCTTCTGCTTCCTTTTGTGAAGTATTTAAAAAATGTTAATGAGGGCCTTTTTTTGGTAAGACTATTGGTAACCACCCTATCCCCTGACTAATACCCCTCATGCCCCTTAAAAACCCAGAGAAAGAAAGAAGTGGGGAAAAACCCCTTACAACAAGGAATGTCAGGTAAAACCAGTCTTTGCAGTAGCTGTTTCCAAAAATAAAGGCCTCTGGTCTTGTATTCATCATTTTGTCAGGGCGGTGGGTAACATGTTTCATCAGAGGTCCTCTGGACACATGGTTAGTTGTGGCATTGATGATAGTTCTCAAGTCTTTCAAAGAAACAATCGATTGGGAGAAAATCTTTGTATCACATAGATCTAATGAAGCCCCCATTATCCAAAATATGTGGATAATTAACACAAATATGCAAGAGCTATTACCCATTGGATATAAGTGGTCAGAGGGCAGGAACAAATATCTTAGTCAATTGACAAGGCTTTATTAAATGTCTCTAGTATCTGTAAGGGTGCTGGGGGTAGAAAATTAAAAGAATGAAAATAGTTGCTGTCTTTAATAGCTTAAGTTCCCTCTGGGTAAATAATTGGTATAAGTATTTTATTTATTATGTGTGTATATATCCATATCTATATACACACGTACACAAAGTAAATTAAGAAATGTCAGGGGAGGCACTTAAAACTAGAGGGATCAGGAAAGGCTTCATGTGCTTGAGCTGAGCTTTGAAGGATGATAAGAATTCTAAGATGATAAGAGAAAGTTCTTTAAAGAATTATAAACTATTAACCACATTAAAGATTGCTTGAATTGCTGGTAAGAAATGCAAATTAAAACAGGTTTTGCCTCACACTCAACAAATTAGTAAAGATGACAAAGGATGTAAATAGCCAGCTAGTACTAAGGGAAGACAAGAATACTTGTGCAGTCGACATAGGATACTCTGTTGGTAGAGCTAAGAATTGGTCTGGCCATTCTGGAAAGCAATTTGGAATTGTGAAAAAAGTGACCCAATTATCTATACCCTTTGACCCACAGATCACAGTGCTAAACATATAATTCAAGCTAAATATATAATCCAAAACAAATAACAAAGGTCCCATGTACATCATAATGTTCATAGCAACAGTTTCTGTGGTAGCAAAGAAGTGGAAATAAAGTAGATACCCTTAGACTAGGGAGTGGCCAAATTGTGGTATCCATGAGTTAGAATTTTATTGTGCTCTACGACTGAAGAATTCAGGGAAGAATGGGAAGACTTAATTGAGTTGATACAGAGTGAAATAAGCAGAAGTAGGAAAACATTACATACAAAGATTATAACTGCAAATGGAAAGAATTAAAAAGACTCGTGAAACTGCAAACTATGTAATTGTAATGACAAATTTTGGCTCTGGAGACTTACTCTTGGTCTGTTTATTACACACAAGGGTAGGTCCCCAACTGGCCACAGCATTTTGTAAATTTTTTTAAATTAATGCCTTTTATTTTTATGTCATACTCATTTCTTAATATATGCCATCCCACAAAGGTAGAAAGAAGAAAACTCAAGCAGTTTGGCAAAACTAGCCAAAAAAATCAAGCAAATGACAGTGTATATATAGTATTCCACCCATCTCCCCACTTCTGCATTGATAGAAGGGAGATGGCATATATTTGGAAATGAATATGATATAAAAACAAAAGATGTCAAAATAAAAGATTTTTAAAATGCTGTGGCTAGCTGGTAATCTACCCTTGTTGTGATATGTAATCCTGGAGTGAATTTTCTTTGATTCAGTTTGTGTTAGAGTTGCTTTTGTTTTTATTTGATGTTGGAAGTCATTAGGCACTTGTCTGGATCCCTTTCCCAGTTCTCAAAACAGATTCTGAAGGTCTTCAGAGGTCTGAACCTCTACAGATAGTACTGGAGCTGTAGGCTAGGCTAGTAGCAGAATTCCTGAAAGCTAACTGGAGCTGGTTAGAAAGATGTCTAGGTAGGCTACCTTTTTTAAAATTAGACTCCCCCCCCCCCCCCCCCCCACTCAGTCTTCTAATGGCAGAAAGCCTGAGCCACTTTGGTGAAGGATGAGAGGGGTGGATGTGAAGAATAACAGATATAAATGACTTTGAAGGATTTTAATTAGCTGGGAATGTAGAGGAGAGTTTTTCTCCTTCTCTTTTGAAAAAAATTTTTTAATGTTTTCTCTGCTGAAAGGTGCTTTTCTTATAATTATTTGCTGCTTTGATCAGTTTTTTAAGACCCCTTGTGTTAGGTCACCTGGCAAAGTTTTTCTTTTGGAGGTGAGTTTGCTATTCTCTAGAGATGAGTTTGGACACTTTCTACTGTTGGCCTTACCCAATTCAAGTAGTTACCCCAACATAAGTCATTTTCTTTATATAGGCCAAGGGGAAACTTAGTTCTGTTTGACACACAGGCCCCTGAAGTACTATACTGGAAGAGGTTTGGCTTGGGTGGGCCATCTTAGTTGAATCTCTGATCCAATTCCATACTCGATGTTACTAAGACCTTTTCTGTAACTGTTCACAAGGTACTTAGAATTTTAGGTCTCCAGAGGGGGAAAAAACCTTCGTGGTTATCACAAGAAGTTCTGATCAGTTCTTTCTAAGGAGACTCCTTTCTGTTCTCTCTGAGACTGTCTTTGCTGTTTTGATCTTTGAAATTTGTCTTAATGCATATGATTTTCTAATCCTGATTGGGTACAACTTTTGGCTTTTCTCATGTCTTAATCTTATTGGACACTGAACTATTTTTTAGGTAGTCTCATTTCTTTGACACCTGTGTGGTTTTGTTTGTTCTTTTGGTCATCAGTGAGGGTATCAGATTCATAATGGCTTATTAATTCTTTATGGCTTGAGTATTAAATAAGGATTCTTGGTTCTAGCTGTACTGAGTAACTGCATAAATCAGTTTTCCTTTCTGGATTGGTAAAATGATGACTGCAGTGAAGCACAGGTTCTAGCTGTACTGAGTAACTGCATAAATCAGTTTTCCTTTCTGGATTGGTAAAATGATGACTGCAGTGAAGCACAGAACTAGAGGTTTTTTTCTAAAGTTCTCTGAAATCTTAATGATGATTAAAATAAGGTAATGTTAATGCTGTGGTCAAGTATCTGAGAGGTGGATATGTTGTGTACACTGCTTCAGCTGGAGTGGTATCTAACATAGTAAGTGGTTCTTTTAGCCACCTAATTCTAGTGTGAAGAAGTATTTTTATGCATATTTTAATTTTATTTGCAGGTATATGAGTGGCCCAACGCTTCCAACCGTTAAAAGACAGCACCAACTGGGAGCAGGGCAAGGATGCCAATTCCGCCTCCTCCTCCACCTCCACCTGGTCCACCTCCACCCCCTACTTTTAACCAGGTAGTATTCTGTCCACTAGAGCATTAGACTCAAAATCAAAATCCTGTTTTAAGTGTCTCTTTCAAAATCCTGTTTTAAGTGTCTCTTACTTATCCACTTGTACAGCTACTAAGTATTTTGTTTCTTTTCACAAATTTTTGTTAGTCATGTATTCATTCAGATCATTCCTTCAGAAATACTTGTTAAGCACCTAGTCTGTGAACACCTATTAAATCTGGGGTCTTTTCCTTCATTGAGCTTTCAGTTTAGAAGAGGCATAAGACATAACCACAGGTAATGATGACACAAATTTCTATGTAGTGAATGTACTGGAGAATTGTAAAACAAAGTACCATGTGAATTCAGAGATCACTTTTCCTGAAACAAGAAAAGCTTCGTGTAGTAGGTGGCATTTGAGTTAAGCTTTAAACAATGGATAGAAACTTGACAGAAAAAGAGAATGACCTAAGAGGCCAACTAGTCCATCCTGTACCTGATCAGGAATCCTGACAGCGTCCCTGTCAAGTAGTCATCCACTTAAGCTTTTCCTTGAAGACTTGTTGTGAAGAGGTGCCCACTACATCCTCCTGTGGTGGTGTATTCCACTTTCAGTTCGTTTTAAAATATGGAATTTTTTCCTTATGGAACTCAAATCTATCTTTGTGCAACTTCTGTTACAGCTTTTGCTTGTTGTTTGTAGTTCTTTCTTCTAGAGCCAAGCAGAATAAATCTCATTCTCCCACATGATAATCCTTCAGCTACTAGAAGACAGCTATTATGTCCTTCTAGAAGGGTGGAGAGCCCTCGGCCTTGAGGTCACACATGGCCTTCTAGGTCCTTGGCTTCAGCCTTTTGACCGAGTCCAACTTTTACAGAACAAATCTTTTATTAAGGGATTTGTTCTCTGAAGTTTGGATTCAGTCAAAGGGCTGCACTTGAGGACCTAGAGGACCACATGTGGGCTCAAGGCCGCAGGTTCTCCATCCCTGTTCTAGATCCCAGACTGAATTACTTTTCTCTGAACTGATCCTTATGTGGCATAATATTGGGGGCATTTGCCATTCTGGTCGCCCTCTTATGGACATTTTTCAGGTTGTTTATGTCCTTCCTAAAGTGTGGGGTCCAGAATACATTCCTGATATACTCCAGCCTTGACAGACCAGAGCAGGAATATCCTCTCCCTGTTTGTGGACGTTTTGCCAATCTTGTTTAAATTGAACATCTAATTAGCTTTTTTGATTGCCATTTCACACTGTTGACTCATGTTGAACTTGTTCTACGCTAAGATTCCTAGTTTTTTTTTTTAGATAGGATGGAGTAGGAGGAGCAACTGTTGTTTCACTATAAAACTATTTGTCCTACAAATGCGAATGTATCACTCCTCTGGTCATCATGAGGAAGGGCATGGGCATTCCTACTACTTGCTCATTGTTCAGTGTACCTCTTTTCTCTCCTTACTCCCTAAGTCAATTCCTTTCAACAATAGAGCTAGCCAAAGCTAGCATTCCCCAGATACAAAGAAAAGGTAGGATACTTGTGGAATGTATTGGTAAAAAGCATTCACAGCCTTGGAAATGGAGACAGAAAGGCTTAGGCTGTAAGCTCTTAGAGGGTCCAAGACCATGGCTCTTACAACTCACTCTATTGGAAGTTTGGAATGTTACAATTGGATGCCATCTAGTCTAACTTCATTTCACAGATGAGTAAACCTAGAGAGCTTAAATAACTTACTTAAAGTTACACAGCTACCTAGTAGAATATCTGAGATCGAAACTGAAGGCTTTTGCCTGAGAGTTCACTGTTCTTTCCTTTATATACTATGCTGCTATAGCTATTATTTCCCTAACATTTTAAGCTATTAAAGCTTAAAAGACTGCTAAGATTTTTGGGACACGCTTTTTGGTGCTTTAAGGTTAGCAGCATGCTTTATGTACATTACTTCATTTGATCCTAACAACCCTGTAAGGTAGATTTTGTTACACCTGTTTTAGAGATGAGGAAACTGAGGATCAGTGAGGTTAAGTTACTTGCTCATGGGCATAGAGCTGAGGTAGAGTTTGAGAATGGGTTTTCCTGATCCAAGTGTAGCATTCTGTCCACCATGTCATGCTACTGTATACCAGGAAATTTATGTTTGCCTTGGGCATTGAAATTTTTTGACCCTACTCAGCTGCATAGCGCCAACCCAGTTACTATCTGAATCATCTTGGGTTTGGCTATTGCTAAGGCAGTGGGGGGCCTCAAGGCAGTAGTACAGAATTCCTTCCTGTGGTCCTTTTTCCTCCTTTTCTTCCCTTTCCTGGACCCCTAAATTTTGAATTGAGGTGATGGCTTACTATGTCCTGACTAGACCAAACAGAGGAGAAATGTGAGTGTTGGCTGGGGAAGAGTTTCTTTCTGCTAGTTCATTAGAAGCTTCCAAAGATGAAGTTAGCTTTCTCCACCTCTCTAGAGGACAGTCTGAGGGGAGACAATCAAATTGGAAGTAAATTAAATTTAGGCTAGGTTTCAATAGGATTCAATAGGCTAGGATTAGGGAAAGATTGTCAGTGCCAGGAACCAAGAGACTAAGGAAGGCTGTGAGATCTTCCCCTGAGGTGGGTGTGTGGTCTTTAAAAGTAGAGATTAGAATCTGTTCTGTAATATGTAGGCCAGTACAACCTGTAGGAGGGCATTTAGCTCTTATTTATGGTGATGTTGACTTTCTGGTATGAACTCTTGTAGGCAAACACAGAACCGCCCAAGCTGAGTCGGGATGAACAGCGAGGCCGAGGTGCCCTATTACAGGACATCTGCAAAGGGACTCGGCTGAAAAAAGTGACTCATATCAATGATCGGAGTGCTCCAGTCCTTGAGAGTAAGTGACAAGTTATATGTTCCCATCTGTAGACTCCTAGCCTCCCAGGGCTGGTTCTGAAATTTATCAGTGCTGTCTTGTTTCTACTTTAATTGCTGCAGACCTCAGCTGACAGGTTTCCTTCCCATCTTTAGGAAAGTTTTTCTTTGTCACATTCCCATCTGCCATAGCTCTTGTGCTTGCTGTACATGTTAGGGGCAGATCTTTATCATCTTCCAGAAGAGATCGATAGATCCACATAAAACATCTCAGATTTCACAGGTGTTTCCATGGGCTACAATTGTAGGCCTGTGAGCAGATCCTCCATACCTGAATCTCCTTATCGTTGTACCCTTTGACATCAGGCACTTTTAAGAGTAATGTTACTTTGAGTTGAGGATGCAAGATTAGGGGAGAATTTCTTTGTTCTTGAGCTTGTGGGGAACTCCTTGCCATAGTCAGGAATAGCTTTACTGTCTTTGAAAAGCTGTGGAACAGGGCCTACCCTCTGTTCCTTGAATGTGGGAAATGGATATATTCTTTCTCTTGCTAGGATGTTTGGTTATTATGGTCAGGATTGAGAAAAAGGGATTCTTTCTGAAGACTATTCCTGGACATCAAGTGAGCTTAGACTGAGTAATGACTTGGAAGTGATTGTATGTTTTGCAGAACCCAAAGGAGGAAGTGGGGGTTATGGTTCTGGAGTAAATGCCCTGCAGCCCAAGGGAGGTCTCTTCCAAGGAGGAGTGCCAAAACTCAGACCTGTTGGAACAAAGGACATTTCAGGTATCTGGTCAGTTTTTTTTTTTTCTTCCCTAAACAAAGCATATGGGGGAGTTGAAAGTAACAAAATACAACATTACATAGTATATTTGTTGATATTTCCAATCAGACTGAATAAGAACCCTGACTTAAAATTTTTTTTCTTCTGTGTATGAAGGATAACCAGTTATAAGGTTTAATAACTAGCCATGAACGTGTTTTTCTGATTCCATTGTTTCTGGTTTCTTTGCAGAGAACCTAGCTGGCAAGACAGTTTTACAGGTCTCTGGTTCACGAGCCACTGCCCCGAGGCCCCCAGTGTCCACAGGCAATAGCCGTCCCCAAGATGATTCAGACAGTAGCCGGGCATCCCCCCCAGAGCTGCCACGGATGCAGAGACCCTCTTTACCGGACCTATCCCGGCCCAATTCCACCAGCAGCACGGGCATGAAACATAGTTCTTCAGCTCCCCCACCACCACCCCCTGGGCGCCGTGCCAATGCACCCCCTGCACCTTTGCCTATGCACAGCAACAAAGCCCCAGCCTACAACAGAGAGAAGCCTTTGCCGCCAACCCCCGGACAGAGGCCTCTCCCTGGCCGAGAAGGGCCTCCTGCTCCACCTCCGATTAAGCCACCTCCTTCCCCTGTGAATATTAGGACAGGATCAAGTGGGCATAACCAGTCTTTGGCTCCCCCTCCACCGCCTTACCGTCAGCCCCCTGGTGTCCCCAATGGGCCCTCAAGCCCCACTAATGAGTCAGCCCCTGAGCTGCCACAGAGACACAATTCTTTACATAGGAAGACACCAGGGCTCATTAGAGGCCTGGCACCTCCCCCACCCACTTCAGTCTCACCTTCTTTACAGAGTAGTAGACCACCTCCCCCTGCCCGAGAACCTCCCAGTCGGGGAGCAGGTAAGTGCTTTTTAAAACTTCTTTCTCATTATGTTATTGTTTATCCAGAATATCTTTTCCAGTGCCTTAAAAAATTGAGGAAATCTAGCTTAGCTTTTGGGAAAATCTTCTTGACAGTTGACCGAGAACTGTAGGGATGACTAAAGACAGATGTGGAATCTCCTCTAAGGATAACCTCTAAGCAGGTGAGAAGTTGAGACTGGACAGAATGACTATTCCTGGGCCTCTCTAATTCAAGCAGTTTAAATCCCTACATGTTGCTGTTGGACTTGTGCTTAGAACTCTCCATATACCTTTTCTTAAAGGTATGGTTCATGAAAGTTGACCAAGTAATTACTGTTCTCATAAAGCACTACTCATAAAATTAGAATTATTTTTGCTAGGTTAAGTTAGTAAAAAGAGTAAGATGCTTCCTTTTAGGAGCTTATAATTTCAGGTAGACACACGGTCTTAAAGCCCTGTGCATTCCAGACCCTATATCTACAGCTTAAATGTAAGTAGGGATTGATTTGTATGAAAGACTTAGCCGCATATAAATCCAGGTTGAAGGGTTAAAATTCCTAAGGAAGCTATGGTGCATCTTGACTCAGAGCTTAGGTTTTTGTGCCCTTTTCTCGGGTATACTTTTTAGAAAATTATTATTCTTTTTTATGAACTTAACAAACATGAACAAAGCAAAGATTTTCATATAAGAAGAATAGAAAAGGGAATTATATATAAAACCATGAATTTCCATTATGTACCATTAAAACAAAACTCTTAAATTTAGCACACATTGGAACCAACATTGTTCTACTTGTCTCTGCCCCTTTCTGTTTTTTTTTCCCCTGCTCTTTTGTGTGAAGTTTTTTTTAATGTTTCTTTGATGTTCTTTTTTTTTTCCCCCCCAACATTAATTGCTACCCCCCAACTTCCTCATCTCTCAAATAGAAGCCTTTTTTGGTAACTGGTAAGTATAGTCAGGCAAAACAATTCAGTATACTGGCTCTGCCTGTAAATGTATGTCTCACATCTAGTCCATGACATCTCTGTTAAGAAATGGAAAACATGCTTCGTCATCAATCTTGTAACGTCATAATTGGTTACTGCATGGATCAGAGCTTTGAAATCTTATGTGATTTTCCTCAACATTATTATGGTCATCGTGTAAATTGTTCTTCTATTTGTGCTCGCTTAACTCTGCATCACTTTATACAGGTCTTCCCAGGTTTCTCTCAGTCACCCAGAGTCAATGTTTTTTATGGTGCAATAATAATCTATTACCTTCATGTCAGTTCTTTAGGCATTCTTCAATTGATGGGCATCTGTTTTGCTACAACAAAAAAGTGATGCTATAAATGTTCTTGTATATCTGGACCCTTTCCCTTTGTCTTTGACTTTTAGGAGAGGGTTATGTTCCTAACTAATAATATCACTTGGTTAAAGTGACCTTAGGAATAGTTCGGAATTGGTTCTAAAATAGGTAAATTCATAGCCTCACCAACAGTGAATTAGTGTGCCTTTCCTTCAGCAATTCTTTCAACAGTTGTCATTTGCCTTTTCTCGTCTTTGGATATGAGTAGAACTTCAGTTTCAATTTGCCTTTTTTATTATTAGTGATTTGCAATATTTTTCATGAACATTTTTTCAAAAGAACTGTGCTTTTTAGGGTTTTTTTTTTTGAAGTGGCAAGCAGAAAGATAGAGGGGGTCTTTTGCTTTCCTATAGAATCTGTTGGCTAAGAAGGTAGCTAAGTAGCATGAGAAATCATCCCTTTTGCCAAAGTATAATCTCCTAGCAAACTGTCTACTCAAAGGATTTGTGTTTCCTAAATATTGGCATTGGAATGGGATTCTCCTTATTTGAAAAAGGAAAAACAATCCAAGCCCCACCTATTCTTTATGTACTGTGTACTCTATGTACTGTTTCTCACCTGTACCATGGGTGACTCCTACCAGGCCAACAAGATTCCTTTTCCTTCCATTCTCTGTTCTGCCTTTTGAGCCAGGCGATATTATTTTATTTTATTTAGTTTTCTTTTGAGCCAAAGTTGGACAAAGTACTAGGAAGTTAGGCCCCTGTTCCCCTGCCTGTGTGCTAGCCCAGCTATGCTTGTACTTGTGGGCTTGGGGATTCCTTTCCGTCTTGGTGATGGACACTAAGTTATCTCACTTTGCAATTGGTGGTGAGTTTCTAGAAACATACCAGTCAGTGAATAAACAGCATTTATTAAATGCCTATTGTGTGCTAGATAGGGGACATTGAGGATACAGATGCCAAGTGTAAAACAACGCCAGCTCTCAGATAGCTACATTCTGGCAAGAGAGATAATAAATAAATCTGTCCTATACAAATAAATAGAGGCAACTGAATGCAAAGGAATTAAATTTAGGCTAGTTTGAGATGGAGAAGGAGATGTAGTATTGGGGAGGGGATGAAGAAAGAATCCATAAAGAATGTAATTCTTGAGCTTCATCTTAAAGGAAGAGAGGGGTTCTATGAAGTGAAGGTGAGCAACGAATGCATTCAGTCATGGAATAAATGACATTTGTATAGTGCTTTTAAAACTTAAAAAGCCCTTCATATACATTCTTATTTGAACCTCACAACCTTATGAGGTAGGTACTACAGGTACCACAATCCCCATTTTACAGATGAAGAAACTGAGTTTCTAAGAGTTTGCCCTGGGTCTAGTAAGTGTCAGAGGTGAGATCTGAACCCAGATCTGTTATTTTGTCCTGTGCTATGCTGCCTTATATATTAGAAGAAAGGTGATTTTCCCCCCCCTCTCTCCAGTCTTTATTTTTAATATTTTTATAGTATTCTATTTTTACAAATTCATGTAAAGTTTTAACATTAATTTTTAAAAAATTTTGAGTTCCAAATTTTCTCCTTCACCTCCCCCCCTCCCTAAGATGGTAAGCAATTTGATATGAGTTATATATGTACAGTTATGTAAAACTTATTTCCATATTAGTCATGTTGTAAAAGAAGAAACAGACCAAAAGAAAAAAACCACATTAAAAATTTTTTTTAAATGAAAATAGTATGCTTTGATCTGCATTCAGTTCTTTCTCTAGATATGAATAGCATTTTTCATCATGAATCCTTTGGAATTGTCTTGGATTATTGTATTGCTGATAATAGCTAAGTGGTTCATGGTTGATCATTGTACAGTATTGCTATTACTGTGTACAGTGTTCTCCTGGTTCTGCTCACTTCACTTTGCATCAGCTCATGTAAGTTTTTCCAGGTGAAGAAAGGTGATATTAAAGGAATGCTAGTCATGGGTTGATTTAGAGGGAAGTGAAGCTCAGGTATTTGCTGTTAGAAGACAAAGAAGGGGTTATCAGTTCATTTGATTATTATTTAACTGCAGCCTGAGGAAGGGAAATGATAACTTTTCTTCACTAATGCAGTGCTATCTGTTTTTGCTTCTCTCACATTAAGGTTTTTTTCCTGTAAAATCTGTGTCCTTACAAGTGTTTTTTAAATATCAATCCATGGCATTAAAATTTTTATTGATATGTTTTGGTTTTACATCATCTGCATATTCCTCTCTCCCCTCCTCCCAGAGAGCTATCCCATTTCACAGAGTAAAAAAGGTTCAACAAAACTCAATCAACACATTAACAGAGTCCAACATTATAGGTAGTATTCCACACTCCTAGTTCCACACCTCTGCAGAAGGAAGAAGGAAGTACCTTTTCACAGCAAGATTAGTCATAATTTCACAGCATATAGTTTATATGATTTTTTTGCAATTTTTCCCCCATTTACATTATTGTTATGTTTATTGGTTCCTTGGTTTTCCTTAACACAGGGTTCTGTCTGGGGCTTTCTTCTTTTCTTCTCCTATACTTCTGTATTTAGTGATCTCATCAGCTCCCATGGATTTAATTACCATATCTGTGCAGGTGATTCTCAAATCTGTCTGTCTTGCCCAAACCTCTCTGATGACCTTCAGTCTCATATCTTGAATTGTTTTTCAGACATCTTGAGCTAGATGTCCAGTAGATATCTTAAATTCAAATATGTCTAAAACTGAACTCATTATCTTTTTCCCTAAAAAAAAAAAACTTTCCTTACCTCCTACTTTCCCTATTATGGGAGAGGGCAATACTATTCTCTCAGTCCCTGTGGTTCGTACCCTGGGTGTCATCCTCAAGTCCCTTCTGTATCCAACCTGTTGGTAAGAACTATCATTTTCACTTCGGGGACATCTATTGAATATGCCCCCTTTCTGTCCTCTGACATTGAATTACTCTGGTGCAGGCCTTCATGGACTATTCAGTAGGCTGGCTTTAAGTATCTCCCCTCTCCAGTCCATTCTGTATTCAGCCACCAATGTGTGATTTTCCTAAAGCACAGGTGCAACCATGTCACCCCCTACTTTGTAAACTCAGATAACTCCTTATTGCCTTCAGGAGTTAATTCAGAATGTTCTACTTGACTTTCAAAGCTCTTCATAACCTAACCCTCTTCTACCTTTCCAGTTTTCTTGCATCTACTTTCCCGCACACAGGATCTGGTGACACTGGTCTTTTTACTGTTCCACAAACACTCCATCTCTTGGCTCTGGGAATTTTCTCTGGCTATCCCTCATAACTAGAATACTGCCCTTTCTCCTTTAGCTTAGTACCTTCCCTGGTTTTCAATCTGAACCAAAATCCTATCTTCTACAACATTGGTGGAAAACTCAAGTGGAAGTGAGGCCATTAATCCATACGTAAAGATCCCTGTGGGCCACGTATTGACTTAATTTTAAAGTGTAATGTTACCTGTGTTTTATTGTATTTTGTTTATTGTCAAATATTTTCTAATTACATCTTAATCTGGTTCTCCATACTAGGGAAGTTACAGAACATCTTGTTTGATACCTCTGTTCTATAGGAAGCCTTTCCCAACCCATCTTAATTCTCGTGCCTTCCTACTTTTATTTCCTTTTTATCTTGTATATAGTTATTTGCTTGTTGTCTTTCCCTTTAGTTGTGAGCTCCTTGAAGGCAGGGACTGTCTTTTGCCTTTTTTTTTTAATCCCCAGCACTTTGTGCTTGGCATATTAGGTGTACTTAATAAATTTTTATTGACTGACTGCTTTACTTTGTATCAGTTTCTGTAAATCTTTGCTTGCTTCCTTATATTTGCCTTCATCTTGTCTTTCATTGTAATAACATTCCATTACATTTATGTAGCTATTTCCCATTTGGTGACCTCTACTTTGTTTCCAGTTCTTGGTTGCTACAAAAAAAAATGCTCCTATGAATATTTTGTTGTATTTGGAACCTCCTTTTTTCCCTTTCTATTCCTCTTTCTTTTTCTTCCCCTTTTTGGCCTATGGGATCTCTCAGTCACAGGGTATAGATATTTTAAGTACTTAATTCATTTAGTTCTAAGTTGCTCTTCCAGAATGCAAAATTAAGTAAACAGTCATAGTAAATGTTTACTACATGCACTAGGAATACAAAGAAAGGAAGAAACTTCATGATGTTCACATTCTTGATGTATTTGGAATAGTTCACAGCTTCACCAAAATATTAGTGTGCTTTTCTTTCCATAATCCGTCCATTATTGAGTGATTCTAGTTTTTTCATCTTTGACAATTTACTCTGTGAGATGAAACTTGGGAGTTTTAGTGTGCATTTCTCTTGTTAATAATTTGAAGCATCTTTTCATATTTTTAAAAATTTGTTGATCTGCTTTGATTTCACATCACTTAAATTTCTTCTTTATCCATCCTGTCTCTCCAGAAAGCCATTCCTTACAAAAAAGAATTTTTGTTGGAAAATGATAAAAGGAAGAAGAGGGAGGGAAAAATCAATAAAACCAATCCATAACATTGAAAAAGCACTATAGTATATGTATTCCACACCTGTAGACCCCCTGCCTCTGCAAAGAATTTGGAGCAAGTGTCTTCTCATAACTTTTCTTTGGGGCTAAGCTTGATGTTTGTAATTTTGCGATATTGATTTAAAATTTTTTTTTCTAATTTGTTATTTTTTAACCCCTCTCATCCCCGTCCTTACCCACTGAAAAGGGCAAGCAATGTATCAATTATATGTGTGAAATCATGCACATTGGGAAAATTATGCTTCAGTTTGTAGTCAGAGTTCATCACTCCTCTCAATGGAGATGGTTAGCAATTTTTTTTTTTATGATGAGTCCTTTGGAATTGTCTTGGATCATAGTATTGATCAGAGTAGCCAAGTCTTTCACAATTGATCATCATTATAACATGGCTGTTACTGAGTGTGATGTTCTCCCAGTTCTTTTCACTTCACCTTGCATCAGTTCATGTAAGTCTTGCCATGTTTTTTGAAACTACCCTCCTCATTTCCCACAGCACAGTAGTACTCCATCACAATCATACACTACAATTTATTGAGCCCTTCCCCAGTTGATGAGCATTCCCTCAATTTCCAATTCTTTGCCACCACAAAAAGGGTGCTAGAAATATTTTTGTACATATAGGCCCTTTTTCTTTGATATCTTTGGGGTACAGACCTAGTAGTGGTATTATGGGATCAAAGCGTATGCACAGCTTTATAGCTCTTTGGGCCTAATTTCAGATTGTTCTCCATAATGGTTCAGCCAGTTGCATCAGCAGTTCATTAATATACCTTTTTTCCCTCATCCCCTCCAGCATTTGTCATTTCTGATAGGTATGAGGTGGTATTTCAGAGTTGTTTTAATTTGCCTTTCTCTAATCAGTAGTGATTTAAAGCATTTTTTTGTATGACCATAGATAGCTTTGATTCTTCTGAAAACTGCCTGCTCATATCCTTAGATCATTTATTTGGGGTATAACTCTTATTTTTATAAATTTGACTCAGTTCTCTACTCAGTATATATTTGAGCAATATGGCCTTTACCAGAGAAAGTTGCTGTAAAAATTTTTGATAATACTTCATTGTCTATGGTACCTTTAGCAAAATGTAGTTTCCCTGATTATCCCTTTTAATTAAGTCTATTTTTACTTTTGCCTTGTCTGAGATCATGATTGCTATCACTTCCTTTTTCACTTCAGTTGAAGCATATTAGATCCTGCTCCAGCCCTTTATTTTAACTCTATGTGTATCTTTCTTTTTCAAGTGTATCTCTGGTAAACAACATTGTTTGGATTCTCATTTCTAATCTTTTTCTGCTATCTGCTTCTGTTTTATGGGTGAGCTCATCCCATTTACATTCACAGTTATGATTACTGTGTATTTCCCTCTATCCCATTTTCTTCTGTTTCTTCTTTTTGCTATCCTGTTCCTCTTCAAAAGTCTATTTTGCTTCTAACTGCTGCCTCCTTTATTCTGTGCTCCCTTTTATCATCCCTCCCACCTTTCTGTTATGCCTTTCTCCTCCTGTTTCCCTATTGGGTTACTTAAACTTCTATACACATCTGAGAGAGTGGTGTGTGTGTGTGTGTGTGTGTGTGTGTGTGTGTGTGTGTGTGTGTATGTGTATGTGTATGTGTATGTATTTTTCCCCCTCTTTGAACCAATTCTGATCACAGTGAGGTTCAAGCATTGCCCACTTACACTTTCTCCCTCCTCTGTGTGTGTTCCTTGTGAGCCTCTTTTATGTGAGTAAATTTTCCCCATTCTACTTCTCCCTTCCCCCTTTTTCTAGTGCATCCCTCTTCATTTTTTTAGATCATTCCAACATAATAGACTCACATCCATGTCCTTTGTCTGTGTAATAGTGATAAAAATTCTTGGGAATTACTTGCATCATCTTCCCATATAGGAATGTAAACAGTTTAACTTTATTGTGACTGTTATGATTATGTTTAACTTTTTATATTTCCCCTGAGTCTTGTTTTTAAATGTTAGATTTTCTGTTCAGCTCTGGTCTTTTCATCAGAAATGTTTGAAAGTTTTCTATTTCATTAAGTGACCATTTTTTCTCCTGGAGGATTATAATTATACTTCTTTTTGCTAAGTAGGTTATTCTTGGTTGTCATCCTAGGTGTTCTGCCTTTTGGTGTATTGTATTCCAAGCCTTTTGCTCCTTTAATGTAGAAGCTGCTAAATCTTGTGTGAATCCTGACTGTGGCTCCACAATATTTGAATTGTTTCTTTCCATCTGCTTGAAGTATTTTCTCTTAGACCTGGGAGCTCTGGAATTTGGCTGTAATATTCCTGAGAGTTTTTAAGTTTGGGTTCTCTTTAAGGAAGTGATCAGTGAATTTTCTCCAGTGCTGTATTATCTTCTGCATCTAAGATGTTAGGGTGCTTTTTCTTCATAATTCCTTGAAATACGGTGTCTAGGTCTTCATGGCTTTCAGGTAGTTCAGTAATTCTTAAATGATTTCTCCTAGATCTGTTTTCAGGTCAGTTTTTCCAATGAGGTATTTCATGTTTTCTTCTATTTTTTAATTCTTTTGACTTTGTTTTCTTGTTTCTTGGTATCTCATAGTCATTCGCTTCCACTTACTCTGTTATAATTTTTAAGGAATTATTTTCTTTAGTGAGATTTTGTACCTCTTTTCATTTGGCCAATTCTGTTTTTTAAGGTGTTCTTTTCTTCATTGAATTTTTGTACCTCCTTTTCCTATTCTGCTTTTTAAGTTCTTTTCATCAGTGAATTTTTGTGCCTCTTTTACCAGTAGGCCAATTTTGTTTTAAGGTGTTATTTTATTCAGTATTTGTTTTTGGTGCCTCTTTTTACTAAACTGTTAACTCTCTTTTCATAATTTTCTTGTATTCCTCTCATTTCTTTCCCCAGTTTTTTCTCTACCACTCTTATCTCTTTATTTAAAATTCCAGGAATTCTTGTTGGGCTTGTGTCCAATATGCATTTTTCTTTGCGGCTTTGTAGCTGTTTTCACTTTATCTTCTTCTGAGTTTGTCTTGGTCTTCCCTGCCACCATCATAGCTGTTTATGGTCAGATTATTTTTTGTTGTTTGCTCATTTTTCTAGCCTCTTTATTGACTTAGAACTTCATACTAAAACTTGAGCTCTGCTCACCTGGAGGGTAGAGAGGAACTGTCCTAAACTAAAGGTTTTTTTTGAGCAGCTATTTTCAGAGCTAGTTCTGGGAGTCTGCAGGTTTTCGGTGCTTAAAAGATGATATAAACTGAGAGAAGAGGTGTGGTTACTACTCTTCTGGTCTTTACCCAGGAAGAGTCCCTGGTCCCCTGAAGCCACAACCACTGACCTCATTTTGCCTTGGAACCAAGACCAGGGCCCTTGCTACTTTGTGCCCAACCACCAGTGTTCCTCTCTGCCCTGGAACTGTGACCCAGAACTGTGTATGGGCAATAGAGTTGCCAGTCAGTGCCAGCAAAGTGTCCCCTGTAATCTCTTTCTGACCAGTTGTCCAGCCCCCTTACTGTCTCTGGCCTGAGAGCTTCTGAATCTCTTGCTGGAGCCACTGGTACTTCCACTGCATATATGGGTTCCAGACAGGCTTCTACCCTGGTGTCACAGAGTTCTTCTGCTCACCTCCTGAGTTTTCTTAGGCTATAAAAGTGTCTCACCCTGACCCTTTATTGACTCTTCCAACTCCAGAATTTAATTTGAGGCTTTATTTTAAAGCTGTGTGGAGGGGGATGTTCAGAGAGTTCAACTTGGTTGCCTCTAATCTGCTAACTTCGCTCATCTTCATCACAACATTAATTTTTTATTGTGTTGTAGTGGGTCTTTCCGTTTACATTTTTGCAGTCATGTATATTGTTTTTATGGCCCTTCACTTTGATCAGTTCATGCAAGTCTTTTTGTTGTTCTCCATATTCATATTTTTTAAATTTCTTAAAGCACAGTGTATTCCTGTCCATTCATGTACCACAATTGGTTTAGCCATTCCCTATTGGAGAGCACTTACTTTGTTTCTGGTTCTTTGCTAGCACACACACACACAAAAATGGTTCTAT
The DNA here is from genome assembly GCF_011100635.1 of Trichosurus vulpecula. NCBI lineage: Eukaryota > Metazoa > Chordata > Mammalia > Diprotodontia > Phalangeridae > Trichosurus > Trichosurus vulpecula. Next base: position 184,913,050 of record NC_050576.1, on the reverse strand, counting down.
GAATATTTTGGTGTATATGTGCAACTTTTCTTTTTTTTTTTATTGGTTATCTCCTTGAGGTAATACTTAACAGTGGAATCTATCAGCATTAGAAGGTGTGAACCTTTTAGCCACTTTATTTGTATAGTTTCACATTGCTTTCCAGAATGGTTAAACTAATTCACAGTTCCAACAATAATTCATTAATATTCCTGTTTTCCTCAACCCTTCCAACATTGACTTCCCATATTTTGTCATCTTTAATGATTTTCTGGATGTTAGGTGAAACCTCAGGGTTTTTACTAGTGATTTGGAGCATTCTTTCATATGATTGTTAATAGTTTGCATTTCTTATTTTGAAAACTTTTTTTTATATATCTTTTGACCATTTATCTGGTTTTATGTTCTTGCAAATTCTTTTGAGGCTCATTAGATATATTTGATGCAAAGATTTTTCTCTCCCAGTTGACCACTTTTCTTATCCTGATTTCATCAGTTTTGTTCATGGAAAAGTTTTTAATTTCCTGTGACCATTTTTGTGATTGCCTTTGTTCCTTTGGATAAGAATTCAAATTTCTAAAACAATGAAAGATAACTGATCTGATTCTCTAATTTTTTAATGGTATAATAATATCTTATAATATTCAGCATACATCCATTTTGAACTTATTGTGGAATGTGGTATAAGGTTAAACCTAATTTCTGCCAAAATGCTTTCCAATTTTCCCAGCAATTTTTGTTAAATAGGGAATTCTTCCTTAAATAATTTATGTTTGTGTGTTTATCAAACACTGGGAATACCAAGTTCACTTTCTGATTCTTATCTATTTCATTGACCTGCTTTTCTGTTTTTTAACCGGTACCAGATGGTTTTGATGATTTTGCTTTTTAGTATAAATTGAAGTCTAAAAGTACTGTGCCCCCTTAATGCTTACTTCATTGTTTCGTTTGAGATGCTAGATCTTTTATTCCTTTGAATGAATTTTGTTATTATTTTGTTTTGTTCTGTTAACTCCTTTGGTATAGCACTAAATTTCTAAATTAATTTAGGCAGTAGAGTAATCATTAGTATGTTGGCATGGCCTAGCTATAGGCAGTGAATATTTCTCCAGTTATTTAAGTTTTTTTAATTTTCAAGAAAAGTTTTGTAATTGCATCTATACAGGTCTTGAGTGTGCCTTGGGTATAGATTGACTCCCACATTATTTTATGCATTTTGTAGTTATTTTGAATGAGATTTTGAAACCTTTCTGTTATATCCTCCTGGTTTTTATGTGTGTCAGAGAGAAATACTGATTTTTTTTTACCAGTTTATTTTTTATCCTGCTATTATTCTAAAGTTATTGTTCCAATAAGAATTTTGTTATTGTTTTTATTAATACTATAGGATTTTCTGAGTAAACTTTCATGTCACCAAATAGGAATAGTTTTGTCTCTTCTGCCCCTCTTTCAGCCTACTACAAATATTTACAAAATATCTACTTCATCCATAGCTCTATACTAAGCCCTTTAAGAGAAAGTTTGTGCTATGTAGGAATTTACAATCTACTTAAAGAGGTAACAGCATATTTGTATGAAATTATGAAGAAAAAAAACAAATGTAAAGAAAAATGAAAGTCATGTGACTGATTTGAAAAATGAAAATATATACCCGATCCTCCCACATCCCTTCTGAGTAGTAGAGCCATTTATTCCATTGAGTCTGCCATTTCTTAAAACATTTGTAGAACTTTTCTTTCAGATTGACTTTTGCACATTCATTGCATTGCAGCACATTCTTTTGAGCATCCTGAATGGAGGCAAACTGTAATCCTTTCAGGGTACATTTCATTTTTTGAAAGTAGCTAAAAGTAATTTTCATTCAGGTTCAGTAAATGTATTTCTTAAGTTGGGGTTTGATCCCCCATTCTCCATGACAGTCTCACACACACACACACACACACACACACACACACACTCACTCACTCTCTCTCTCTCTCTCTCTCTCTCTCTCTCTCTCTCTCTCTCTCTCTCTCTCTTATAAAAATACCCACTGACTGTAAAGAAATGACTCCTTTGTATGTGTTGTAAACTTGCTATGAAGGCAATTCTACTTCAATTCAACATATGTTCATTGATTACTTCCCACTTGGAAGACTCTGCTTGGGACATAAAGAAAAACAAAACAAAACCCAGCCCTGAGCTCAAAGAGCTTACATTTTACTGAGGGATATAATGTGTACATAAATAACTAAATGCAAACTATATAAAAGGTATGTATGGAATAATTAATTTGAGGAGGTCAGAGGGCACTAACACATGTGGGGGAGGGTTGGGGGAAGAGAGGGTGGTTAGGAAGTTTGACACTTGAACTGAACCTTGATGGCAGGAGATGGCATATGGAAATCAAGGATTTCCTTATAGGGGTCTGGTTTGAGTAGGATAAAAAACAAGTGGCATAGGATAGAGAAAAAAGAGACATAATGTGAAATATAATTGGAAAGATAGTGGAAGCCAGATTGAAATTTCAGGCTGAAAATTTTGTATTGCATCCCATATGAAGGAAATGGTAAGATTTGCCAATGAATTTGACAACTCTGGGGAATATGGGTTAGATATTGAAGAAACCAGAAGTGAGAAACCAAACTAGAAGCTATTTCAGAAGTGATGATGCCTTAAATTAGGGAGGTGTTTCTGTGGGTGAAGAGACAGGAGATTGGAGATGTGCTGGAAGCAGCAGGATGTTGTAGCAAGGGGCACTTTAAAAAATGCCCTCCTGAAAAACAAAGAGAAACCACAAAACCAAGTTTCGTTATTTTAGGTGTTCTTCTTAGGCTCCAGTGTGAAAACAAGTGTCAGTGCAGTAGAGATCAAAGAGAAGTCAGTGTGAGGTCCAGTTATGGGGAAGGGCTTGTGGAATAGGTGGGAGTTGGTCCTTAAAGTATCCTTGTGAGAAAGAAAGAGTATTCAGATAAGAGTCACATAGAAATACAACATTGAGAATGGGTGTAGTAAGTTCAGGAGATAGTGAGCTCAGCCTGGTTGGGTTTTGTAGATGAGGTGGAGGGAAATTTAGATTAACCTTTTGAAGGTCAAATTATGGAGGCCCTAAAGTACCAGGCTGAGGAGTTTGTTTAGGAAATGAGAAGCCTTTTTTTTTTCATTGACTTCTTATTTTTGTACCATTTCCATTTCCCATTTTTTGTTATAACAAAAAAATTTTAAAAAGTACAGCAAAATTGACCAAAACATCAGTAGTGTCCAGCATTATATGTATTGTCACACTCATATAGCCTCCTACCCCTGCAAAGAAGGGAAGTGAGGTACATTCTCAAATCTCTTATTTAACACCAAGCTCTTCATCATTATGATTTCCCAACATTCAGTTCTCTGATGTATGACTTGTCCTATGGTGGGAACATATGTTTTAGGAATGTTAATCTGATAATGGTGTATGAGATGGATTTAAGAGGTTTTAAGAGACTGAAGGCAGGAAAAAGAGTTGGGAGGCTGCTGCAGTATTGCAGGCAAGAAGTAATAGATTGGATTAAATTTTAGTACCAAATGGAAATGGAGAGGAAAAGACAAATTAAGACATTTTGGAAACAGAATCATCTGGACTTGGTGAGATAGCAGGAATGATGAAGATAGCCAACTCAGAGGTTTTAGTGAACCTTAATGACTGGAAGCTAGTAATGTTATTCAGTCCACCAATATTATCAGGTACTAAGGGTATGAAGACAAGAAAGGAAACAGCCCCTGCCCTCATGTACACGTATAAATATTTACATAATGGTGGTTGACATTCATTCTTGAAAAGGACCAAAATGACATCACTGTGCTTGAGTCAAGATTCAGTGTGTCCGACTGTGGCTGAACAGGCCAGTGTGAGCTCGGAATGCTCTGCCACAGGTTCGGCACCAGTAGTCCACGTGAACGTTTGGGGTAGATACTCCAAACTTGCGCATCCTGCATTTCCTTTGAACCGTTTCAGTTCTGCTTTGCTGATGTGCTCAGTACCTTTGATGTGGGCATGCCATGCTGAGCGGTCCTGTGCCAATGTCTCCCATGTCACACAGTCAATTCCAGAGTTCTCCAGAGAGACCTTGAGAGTGTCCTCATATCACTTCTTCTGACCACCATGGGAACAACGCTTGCCCTGTGTGAGTTCTCCATAAAATAGTCTTTTTGGCAAGCATACGTTTTGCATTTGAACAACGTGGCCAGCCCATCGGAATTGCGCTCTCTGAAGCAGAGCTTTGCAGTTTAGTTTAAGTAAGGACCACAGTGTCTGGTACCTTATCCTGCCCAGTGATCTTCAGAATCTTTATACAAAATAAATGCATAAATACCAGTGTTTTTGTGGGAGGAATGCACTAGCAGTTGGAGATAAAGAAAGGCCTCATATAAGATGACCCTTGAGCCAAGGAAGCTGGGATTTTGAAAAGGAGAAGGAAGTGAGGTAGTAGCACATTGCTGATGTGGGACAATGGCCTATACAAAGGCAGGGAGTTGAGAGAGGGAGTGGCTTGTGTGAGCAACAGTAAGGAGGCCATTTTGGCTGGACTGTAGAGCATGTGAAGAGAAATAATTTGCAGTAAGTTTGGAATGACTAGGTTGGAGCCAGGTTGCGAAGTAGAAAAGTTCGGAATAGAAGGTAGCTGGCTTGTAGAAAGATTGCTGGTTGGGGAAGATAGTTCTGTTTTTGCCTTTCATTGTGTCCGTAGCTTAGCACTGTGCCTGATACATAGTAAGCACTTAATAAATGCTTGTTGACAGACTGTTTCAGAGAAGCTTCCTTGGGGAGATCAGGCCCTGACTCTATCTGAGGAGGTACTAAAACATGTCCCCAAATTTACCTGCCTTCTACTCATTCAGTCTTCTACATGTCTCTTTCTGGGTTGTTGTAGCTCCTCCACCTCCACCACCCTTAATTCGAAATGGTGCCCGGGATGCTCCACCTCCACCTCCACCATACCGAATGCATGGCTCTACAGAACCCCTGAGCAGAGGAAAACCCCCACCTCCGCCTTCAAGGACACCAGCCGGGCCACCTCCACCACCTCCACCACCCCTGAGAAATGGCCACAGAGATTCCATTGCAACTGTTCGATCTTTCTTGGGTATGTAATCAACTCTTGAGAAGGCCTCATTCACAGTCATGACAGATACCCAGCTTGCAGTTCAGATGGGGTTCTTTGGGTACCTTTTGTTACCTTAGTAATGTAATATAATTTCTATCTCCATCTTTTCCCCCAGCTTTTGCGGAGTTTAATATAGTGAATTTTTAAAAAAATTTTCATAGTAGGACATTGGTTCTTTCTCTTCATATCTCCTCTAGCAAGACAGTCTTTATATCCTTGGGTTACTGGTTAGAGGTTGAGACTATACATCCTTCTCTTTCCTGCTTTTTTGCCTCCTTGTCCTTTTCTGAGATTTATTTCTTGGTGGACCATTATGTTTTTCTTTGCTTTGGAGATGTTTCTTTGATCAGGACCTAAACAGATATCCTAATTTCTTTAGACCACTTTGTGTAGGCCTCTTGGGAATCCCTAAACCATGCCCTATCGAAAGTTTGAACAACTTTTCAGGGAAACCTCAGGAAGTGGTATGGGCAGAGTCATGTGATATGCTGCCCCAATTCCATTGATAATAAGATTTCTGGTCAGGAGAGGAAGTTTTAGGCTTAATCAGTCACTAGCTGGATACAAAATTCCTTTTCCGTGTTAGTTTATGTCAATTTATGGATCCAGTTCACTTGTACTCTAACTGGGCCCTAGAGGACCAGGATAATCTTATTCTTGAAACACAGAGTAGTATTTCTCCCTGCTGTCGAATAGCATGGAAAACCAAACTGGGCCACTTTATTAGTAGTCTTTTTTGAGTTCTTTTGAGAAAATGTGAAGTTGCTTCTTTTTCCTCTGGCAGATGATTTTGAGTCCAAGTATTCCTTCCATCCAGTAGAAGACTTCCCTGCCCCAGAAGAATATAAACACTTTCAGAGAATTTACCCCAGCAAAACAAACAGAGGTGAGGAAAGTATTTTTTTAATTTACAGAGTACAGAAGTTTAGCTAAATGGGAATTATTTCTTACCCCTCATTTCAGGACTGATTATGAGAGATCCAGTATATAATAAATGATTTCAGATTTACTGATTGACATTTGCCTTTTTTTTTTTTTCAGCCACCCGTGGAGCTCCACCCCTTCCACCTGTCCTCAGGTGAAGCCCAGGTGGGTCCTATTCCTCAGCAAAAGGATGGACCACTTCCAGTTCTCAAATGCTCCCTACTGCTTTCCCAAAACCTGCATGAGAACTCCCATTGTGTTCTTCCAGTGCAACCAACCGCTCAGAATTCAGCATCCCTCCCAGCTCATCTTCATCTATGCATCTCCTCACTGGACTTGATTGGACTGTCATATTTTGGCAGTGGGTTCCCTGTTCAACTTCCCCTTATCTAGTGAACCCTGCTAGCTGTGTGAGGAAATAGCTTCTGTCTCCTGTTCTCTCTTTGGAGAGAGGTGCCTTGTGATGAATTCACTAATCAGAGCAGGGTGAAAACAGTATCCTTCTTGTTTCACTTCAAATCCTTCTCCCCTTCCCCACCCTCAAGGAAGCCAAATGGGTATATATGAACTTCACTTCATTAGGGAGCTTGGCATAGCCATTACCACCTCTGTTCTTTGTGGGGAGAGTGCCATCTTCAGTAAAATAGGAAAGAAGTATGCAGAGATGTTATCAGCTTCAAAGGTCACACAGTTGCAGAGTGGGACAGGAAAGAGGTCTGCTTTCTTCTCGGGGTGTTTTTTTTTTACACAGGGTTAAAGTTCTAGACTTTGTCTGGGTTTAAATGCTACGTACTAATCAGTTAAGCTTAAAGCATATACTAAAATGGGAGAATGGGCTCAAGCTAAGGGCTTCTCAGCTCTAGTTAATTCCTGTATAACAAAGGGACCAAAAGAGGATTGAGTCCTCAGGGGCCCCTTGCCTCATTTACCCAGGATCCTGGGTGGCCAAGTAGGCTCAGTTGAAGAACTTTTCCAGTCTCTTGGATCACATGCTAAGGAATCAGTGCAGGTCCATAGTGGTCCCCGTGGGAGAAGATGGAGCTGAATTCAATATGTGTATATGACTAGAACCTCCTTGTATACCCCAGACCAAACCCAGTGCTGATTTACCTTCGTTGTTTTTCCATGTACTGTTGGTTTGATTAGGTCAGTTGTAGGGAAACTTTTTCTAACTATTTTTATTTTAAACTTGGTAGCAGTTATCCCCCAGAAATGCCCTCAGCACCTGGGATTGGGAGGAGATGGAAAGGCTTCCCTGGCAAGGAGCCTAGACTGGGAAGGGAAGGAGGAAAGTTGATATTTAATCATACTGATCATTTACTTAGTCCTGACTGTGAAGTCTTGAGATCATTGTCTGAATGGAAATTGGCAACTTTTACACAATGTTCTGTAATGGTGTTTTTCTTTGAAATATTCAAACATAGAACAGAAAAAGAAATACTTGTTATCACAGAAGCCAGACCCTACCTTTTCTTGTGGGGTTGGTACCTTTCTTCCCATTACTTGCTCCTTTGGATTTTGGACTGTGTTACATTGGCATCCTTTCACTGTTTTGCCTCCTGATAATGGTTGGCTAAGTTCAAGTCAAATGGATTTTTCTTCTTCAGAGTGTGTTGATAATCCATTATGCATTTGGATGTCTGCCTTATACACTACTCTGTCCCACTGGTGGTACTAGATTTATTATCATGACACAATCAGAACAGTAATTCATTCATTTGACAAATTTATTAAGAGCCTACTCTTGAGTAATGGGAATGTGACTCATAGTTACTGATCTATTTTTATGTTAAAAAAACAAAAACTTGTAATATAGGTTTAAGGTGGGCTGGCTGCAAGGGCACTAAAACTTCTCACCTTTGAACTCCTCTTTTCTCTGCTTGTGGGAATGTTGTGTTACCTCCTTAGTTGAAGATTGGATGGGTCTCATGTTGAGGCTACTCCCAGTCAACGAACCCTTATGTCCCCTCTCTGAAGGAAGAGATGTTGCCCAACTCTGCTCATCAGAAAGCTGAGTTACAAGCCCCCTGGTTGGGTTTGGTTTTTTTTTCCCTAATGGGAAAAACTTACTTGTTTCCTATTGCCCTGGCTGCAAAGCAGATGGGTAGCCTCAAGCCTGAATGAGAGCAATGCCCCTCTACTTCTGCCAATCTACCCAGGTCAAAGCACTTTGACATTGTGTGTGGTTCTGTGTATTGGGGGGTTGGAATGCTGCTCAAGCTTCAAACCTTTGCTTTTCCTGAAACCAGGGCTCTTGGGCTATTGGAGTGGCTGTAGGGTTCCCTAGGAACACATCCCAGCCATCTTTATTTGGCAAGGGGCAAGGAGGACCTGTCTTGACCTCCTAACTTGAAGCCCAAATGAACCTCTAAGGAGAGGTGAGAAGAAAATGTGTAAATAGACTTAAGCATTGCTACAGAGTAACTCAGGGCTGGGGTATATTTTAATTATCCTGATCACTTGAAATAACTCATAGACTAAGTGAATTTTGGAATGGGGGGGGAATGTATCCCCATAGTTCTCTTATCCTGAGGGGCCTAAGGGGAGGTAAATAGGGGTCGTCTGAGGCTCTGTTTTTATTTTTAATGGCACTACACCGAGCTGTCTGTCCTGGAAACCCAACCTGGGATCAATGGCAAACCAAATTCCTTACATTCCAGTCTTGGTCTTTCTATCCCAGTTACATCCCAGCCCCTGGCTCTAAGGTCAAGGTGGCCCCATACCAATCATTCCTTGGAATTGGGAATGTGGGAGAGTTGGCCCACTGCAACATTGCCTTTGAAATTCATCTGCTTTAAAACAACAAAAGCAAGAATGTGCAAAAACAAAAAATGGAGAACTGTTTAATAGAAGGAAGTGTTTGGATCCATTCAACTCCACATTCATTGTGCCTTTACCCTATGTCAGGCATCTGTGCTCCGTATTCCTCTTGGACTGAAGCAGTTTAAATCTTCCTTGTCTACTGCTGTTTCCTTCTTCCTCTGCACATCTTTGTAGACCTGGTGGGCTTCTTCTCTAATCCTTGTGAGTCTCATTCTACCAGTGGCGGAGGACCAGCTTCTCTTTCTCCCTACCTCTTTTTCTTCCCCAGAGTGACAAGCATGGATGTCACAGTAATCAACACTGTATAATACACCCAGAATGATGAGAGAGGGTGTGTGCACATGTATGTTCGAGTGTGTGCGTGCGTGTGTTCGTGTGTGTGTATGTGAGATCTGCATGTTTATGGATTTTTAAAAATAATTTATTGTATGAATATAAGGACGTTATGTTTTGATCCATGATTCTCCTTCCCTAGTTGTGTTGATTTCTCTCCCCGCTTCCCGCCCTCTCCCCCCATTCATCCCTCCCCCTTAAGATGTACAGTCTGGTCTCAGGTTGGATTCTTTGGTACACTTACTTCTCCCTTCTGGGTGCCATGCAGCTATTTAATTAAACCTCATTTTACAAACCAAATCAAACTGAAAGTCTGTGTGCTGTGTCTGGAGTCCCACCCCAGGGCAATGGAATGGGTGTGGGGAGGGCAGGGAAGAAGACCTTACCACCTCTTGCATTTCCTGTTTTGCCTATAGGTCGGACAGAGGCACCTGCAACTCTTCAGAGGTCTTTTCATTCTCCTTTTTCCTTAAGGCAGTATGCTCATGTGAAAAGAATACTAGTCTTGAATCAGAAGACCTGGACTTGAGTCCCAGCTCTGTCACCTCCAGGGGTGCAGAACCTGTGGCCTCGAGGCCACATGTGCCTTCTAGGTCCTCAGGTGCAGCCTTTTGACTGAGTCCAAGTTTTACAGAACAAATCTTTTTTTTTTTCTGTTTTTTTTTAAGATTAATTTATTTTTAATTTTCAACATTCACTTTTATAAGATTTTGAGTTCTAAATTTTTCCCCCTCTCTGCTTCCCAAGGCAGCATGCAATCTCATACAGTCTCTACATATGCATTCATATTAAACATTTTCATAATAATCATGTAAAAAAGAATTGGAACCAATGGGAGGAATCATAAGAAAGAAGAAATCAAACAACAAAAAAAGAGCAAATAGTATTCTTTGATCTGCATTCAGACTCCATAGTTCTTTCTCTGGATGTGGATGGCATTTTCCATCTGAGTCTTTTGGAGTTGTCTCAGATCCTTGCATGGCTGAGAACAGCTAAGTCTATCAAAGTTAGTCATCACACAGTGTGGCTGTTACTGTGTACGATGTTCTCCTGGTTCTGGTCATTTCACTCAGCATCAGTTCATATAAGTTTTTCCAGGTTTTTTCTGAAGTCTGCCTGCTCATCATTTCTTACAGCACAGTAGTATTCCATTACATTCATACACCACTTGTTCAGCGATTCCCTACTGATGGACATCCCCTCAATTTCCAGATCTTTGCCACCACAAAAAGAGCTACTATAAATATTTTGGTACATGTGGGTCTTTTCTCCCATTTTTATGATCTCTTTGGGATATAGACCTAGTAGTGTTATTGCTGGATCAAAGGGTATGCACAGTTTTATAGCCCTTTGGGCATAGTTCCAAATTGTTATCCAGAATGGCTAAATCAGTTTACAACTCCACCAACAATGTATTAGTGTTCCAATTTTTCCACATCTTCAACATTTACCATTTTCCTGTTTTGTCATGTTTTCTTCCTCTGAAAACTGCCTGTTCATATCCTTTGACCATTTATCAATTGGGGAATGACTTGTATTCTTAGACATTTGACTCAGTTCTCTATATATTTTGGAAATGAGGCTTTTATCAGAGACACTAGCTCTACCAGTTGTTTCCCAGCTTTCTGCTTCCCTTCTGATCTTGATTGCAATGGCTTTGTGCAAAAACTTTTAAATTTAATGTAATCAAAATTATCCATTTTGCAACAAATCCTTTTATTGAGGTGATTTGTTCTATGAAGTTTGGATTTGGTCAAAGGGCTACACTTGAGGACCTAGAGGGCCACATGTGTCAGGGCTGAAGATTCCCCACAGCTGACTAGCTATTAATTAGGCCTGAGAGAATCAAATCATTTTAACCTCATGGATGAAATGGGATATGATAATGTAGGTTACCTAACTCACAGGGTTGTGAGAGTCAAAAGAGCTCATGTATGTGAACGTGTATTGTAATAGTAAAGCTCAAATATTGATATAAGGTAGGTATGTATTACCCTTTCCACTTGTTCTTTTGGCCAAATTATATTCTAAATTTATGTACTATGGCAATGAGTGTAGCCTTGATATTTGAGGCCTTTGCTAATTTGTGCCTGCATCTGACTTTGCCTTTTTCAGATTTCAGGAACTTTTTAGTCCCCTAAGATCCTGGTATGAGCTCTTAATACCCTTCTTGGTTCTCCAGGATATGTTTGGTGGTAGAATACTTAGGGAATGAATAAAGTAAGTGGAGGAAAAGCATGTAATCTTTTTGTGAGTGCATGAGTATGTGGGTGTTGGTTGTTCTCAGGTAGCTTTTAGTTCAAATATAGGATTACTCATCTGAACTTTGACTTAAGGTGTGAAAATTAAGACCTCTGTGCCAAATGGCCTAAACCAAAGTGTTTTCTAAAAAAAAAAAAAAAAAGCTGAGATTTGAAGGATGAATTTTAGTCATTCATTGTGTGGTGTGTATGGGGAATCATTTGCACATAAAAATCTATTAAGTTATGAGTGAAGGGAGAGGGGCTGAGGAGAGGGCCCCTTGGATTTGTGGGGCAGAATCTCTACTTCTCTACTAAAGAAAACCTTTTCTTTAGTAGATCGTTTGACCAGTTTGGATTGTCTCACATCTGTGCCGGCCCTAGGTGTGAGGGCCAGAGGTAGGAGCATTAGGATGTTTTAAGAATCAGGTATATTTCTGTGGGGATCTTTAGACATTTGTGGAGACTTTCATTTACACATTGATTGGCTCTTAGTTGAGGCATATCCACATACCCAACAACTCATTTGGAAATCTGGCTTACCTCATCCTCACCGTAGTCTTACTAGCCAAGAATTTTCAGGAGTTCAAACTGGCGTTGCCCTTATGAAAGGTGTAAATAGTGCGTGCCCATCTACTTCCTAAAACTAAATACAGACTTCTCTTTGGGAGCATGTGCAAGTAAACCCTTAGTTCAATACCCCCTCTTTGGAAGAGCATCTTACTAAGATCTGAATTTTGTTCTGTCTCCCCAGTAGTAGCCACAATCAGTTGAAGGTTTCAATCTGGATTCCTTGTGACGGTTTTAAACACTATCATTAGGAATCAAGGGTTGAAAGATCAAGCTGATTAAATAACCCATTAATGATTAACCCACCTGCCTGTGGGTTTTGATCTTATTGGAACTCATGGATCTGTATGGGATGCTCCTTGGGAGTTCCCAGACTTGACCTGTGGATTTTGGTCATACTCATTTGTACCCATTACGGCTTAATACTCATGGAAGAAAAGCCTAATTAACTAATTAATAGTTGCCAAAGTATCCTGATGTTTGGCATGGATTGATGTTGAAGTCGCCCCCCTGGTTTTTGTTAGTGAGGAAAACAGAATTTTCCTTAAAATGGGAAGGGACTTGACCTGCCTCCTATCTCAGAGGCTCAGGGGGATCCTGGGGTCATTTCTGAAAACCCAACCATATCCCCACGTTTCTTCCCTTTAGACCGGGGGGAGACCTTTTGTTTAAGATCATCTAACTATGGTTTCCAGCAGGAAGAAATGGTGATTTTGCAGTAGAAGAGATAAACTGAAATCTTAAGTACGCATTCTCTCGTAGGTCGTACATGCTGTCAGAAAAACTGACATCAAGGTACTATTTCCTTAAACAGAAAATCCTTTAATACTCAGAATCGTGAGTTGGCTTGGGGCGGGGGGATAGATTGTGTATTAGTCGAAGTTTGACTACAAAGCCCAGTGACCTTTGCGGCCCTTTCCCGGCCACCGTAGCCTGCCGTCCCTCCTACGTCCATGACTTTCCGCTCAGAAGCCGGATGTTGATGTGGTCCCCGCCTCGGGGATGAGACTTCCTGGCGCGCAGGCGACTTGGGGCTTTTCTATTGGTTCAACTACAGTAGGCATGGGGTAGGGAAAGCGAGCCTCGGAGTGAGGCAGCTTTCCCCGCCCCCTTCAGGATGTCGACCAATTAGCGTTGCGGTCCGGCTCTGGCGGGAAACGGGAAGATCTCAGCTGAGAGGAATTGGCGCGAGCTGCGGAAGGAGCTTCCGAGCTGTGTGGCGGCGGTAGCCGAGTTCAGTTGAGCCGAGCTGAGCTTACCTGAGGTGCGGTGAGGTGAGGAGGCTAGCGGGTACCCCGTCCAGCTCTGGGGGCGGCGGGGAGGAGCACAGTTCTGGAGGGTTAGGGGCGCGGGCGAAGGCCGCAGGCCCGGCCCACCTAGAAGTAGGGGCGAATAAGAGCTCTTAAGCCTCGGGGGAAGAGGTCTGTGCGTGTGAGGGAGAGTGACCCTCGGCTGACTCCTACTATTGGCAAAGCGCTATAGAAGTGCCAGCTATTATGATTAGTGCTCAAGTTATCTTGTGTTTACTTACCTGTTTAAATGTTGCATCTCCTAGTACAGCGGTTCTTCAACTTTTTGGTCTCAGGACCCTTTTATACGCAAAAAAAATTATTGAGGATCTCCCCCAAATAACTTATTTTTATGGCTTATGTCTATGGATATTCACCCCATTAGAAATTAAAAGTCTTAGTATTGGGGCAGCTAGGCAGTCAAGAGGACCTGAGTTCAAATCCAGCCTCAGATACTTGACACACTAGCTGTGTGACCTTGGGCATGTCACTTAACCCCAATTGCCCTGCCTTCCCCCCTCCAAAAAAAGAATAAAGTCATTTATTTAAAAAAACTTACTATTTTTACGAAATTAGGGCTTCCCTGAGGACTGCACTTTGAGAACCAACCGCCCTAGTTGAACAGAAGGTCCTCGAGAGCAGAGACTCCTTTTTTCCCCCTTTTGTCTTTGCATCTACACTGTCTTACACCGGGGTACCTATTAAATGTTTGTTGAATCTGTTTACTTTCTAGCCCTGAGTATACTACCATCATGCCCAACACCAGATCCCAATCTCAGACCACCATTGACTTTCCCAAGAAGAAAGTGTCTAAGACGTCAGGCAAAGGAAAAAACCGTGGGGATGTCAGATCGTCGGCTATGCTGCCCACACCCAAGGTTAAAATCCTGCCCCTCAGTCCCAGGAAACGGCTCGGTAATTATAGATGCAGCTCTTTGACTTAGAGTTTTCTGTGTGGCTTTTCGCTTCTTTTTTACTTCCAGGTCTTTGCAGCAGTTTCCAGAATTCAGCTGGTTTCCCCCTAAGTTTCTTTGAAACTGCCAGAAGGGATTTCAGAGGTCATATTCTGAACTAGATGGGGTTTTTTATAAAAAAAGAATTTTTCAATTAAGTATAAATTTACCTTTTCCCTGTCCAGCTTTCCCTACCCGATTGAAAAAGGAAGAAAAACGAAGTCCTTAAAATACGTGGGTGTAGTGAAGCATGCATTGGCCATGTCCAGAAATATATGTCTATTTGCAGTCATGAGCCAATCACCTCTGTCTGGAAGTGGGTATCATGTTTCATCAGGAGTCCTCTGGAATAACGATGGATTGTTTAGATAATGAGAGTTCTTAAGTCTTTCAAAGTTGTTTTTTACAATATTGTTATTGCATAAAATTTTAAACCAAATGTTATACTTGAGCCCTGACATAGTTCCTCAGTGTCTCACCATCTTTTGCGGTTATTTTTTACTTTTAAATAACCATGTGAGATTGAGCCATTATTATTACAAAAAAGAACAAGTAGATTCTTTTAAAGGAACACACTTTGAGACTAGCCCATTTCACCAACTTTTATACTTTGTATAATCCCTTCTGGTGGTTACTGTGGGCATTGAAACAAAATGATCTGGCGCCACCTGGTGGGGCAGGTTGTGACAGGTAGCTGCCTTGCTTAAAAACATTTTTAGCTAATTTAGGGTGAGGTAGGCAATCTGTTTCCCTAGGAGTGATTTCTCATTTTTTCCCATGGATTTTGAGTCTGCTTTTTAGCAAGTCCTGACAATGAGGTGGAAAATTCATCCCTTGCTGGGTTGGGCCAGATGGCAGAACATCTCTTAAATTGCTTTGGGGGTCTATTTACCATTCACTGCAAGTAATTCCCTATTGCCTCTAGGATAAAATACAAATCTCTCAACCTAGCATTTGGAATCTAACACAATCTGGCTCCCTCCTACCTTACCAGAGTTATCATGTGATACTCTTCATGCATTCCAGTTAAACTGGCCAACTAGTTGTTTTCAAACCTCAACATTCTACCTCTTACCTCTATGCCTTTGCAAAGCCATCTCCCACTACTTCCTTACTTCCACCTTTTAGAATCTTTAACTTTCTTAACTTTAGGTACCACTTTTTATACAAAGCCTGATTCCCCTAATTATTAGCGCTCTCTTCCTTATCAGATTATTTTGTATTTACTTCTCTGTGTACATGTTCTATTCCCTAGTGGAATTTAGGCTCTTCTGGTACTGTTTTTATTCTTTCTTTGAAATTATATTTTATTTTCAAATGCAGATCTGCCTTCTCTTCCTCCCATCTTTATACTCTGACTGCTGTGCCTGCATAGGGCTCCCCTCTCCCTCCACATTGATAAAACAGGAAGAACAAAATCCTAGTTATAAGTCAAGCAAAAAAATTCCTGCACTGGCCATGTTAAAAAATTTTTTTTTCTTCTTCTTAATCTATATTCTGAGTCCATCACTTCCCTATCAGGAGGTGGCCAGCATGTTTCATCACGAGTCCCCTGGAACTGTGGTTGGTCATTGTGTTGATCTGAATTCCAAATTCCAAGTTGCTTGTCTTTACAATATTGTTGCTACTTGTTTACAATATTGCTAATAAATTGTTCTGGTTCTACTCACCTTGCTTTTTCATCAGTTGATACAAATTCTTTCCAGGTTTCTCTGAAATGGTCCCCTTCATCATTTCCTGCAGCACAATAGTATTCCATTACATTCACATATTATAATTTGTTCAGCAAATTGATGGGCATGCACCCCCTCAGTTTCCAATTATTTACCACTATAAAAAGAACTGCTATAAATATTTTTGTACATATGGGTCCTTTTCCTCTTTCTTTGATCTTTTTATTTATGTTCATAATATCTTAACATATAAGTAAGGCTTAATAACTGTTGGATTTCATAATGAATTTTGGCCTTAATGTATGTTTCAGGAGATGACAATCTATGTAATACTCCTCATATGCTCACCTGTTCACCTTCAAAACGGAGTAAGAAAGAGAATGGTCCTGTCCTTCCACTTGCGTCTAAGAAGCGTGGACTAGTATTTGACAGTCATTTGAAAATTAGTTCTCCTAGCAAAAGAGACCTAGCAGTAGTCCATCAGGACAAGGAACTCTCTCCAGTTCAAAATGGTCAAGAGAGATCAAGGAATTCTGAGCACAGTTGCCCACTAGAGAAAGAATCTGTGTGTGTTGGGCTATTCAAGCAAGAAGGTTAGTATCTATATGACAGCTGTTAGTGCAGCCTCGTAAACAAGGCTGATGACTTTCTCTGAATAAGACCCAGTGGGTCTTCTCAGTCACCTTCTGTTGTATCTAATTGCCCCTTTACGTCTGGAATAGGCACTTGTTACCAACAAGCAAAGCTGGTCCTGAATACAGCTGTCCCAGATAGGCTGCCTGCCAGGGAGAAGGAGATGGATGTCATCAGGCATTTCCTAACGGAACACATCTGTGGAAAAAAAGCTGGCAGCCTTTATGTTTCTGGTGCTCCTGGAACTGGCAAAACAGCATGCTTAAACCGGATTCTGCAGGACCTCCAGGTATTTAATGGGTCTTAAGGTATGACCTTCATGCCAAAGTCATCAATACCTTGTAATCGCCTCATTTGAACTTTGAAGATTAAGGGAGGAGAAATGAATAAAGCGCATCAGATTTCTCTTTATCTTGAGTGCTGTTGAAACCTCAGACATTTTTAGGTTCCATTGACTCTCTAATGTTAAAGATAGTCTCCTGTATTTGCTTACTTCTAGGAAGAACTGAAAGATATTAAAATTGTAATGCTAAACTGCATGTCCTTGAGGACCTCCCAGGCTGTATTCCCAGCTATTGCTCAAGAGATCTGTCAGGAAAGAGTGTCCAAGTCATCTGGGAAGGACTTGATGAGGAAACTGGAAAAGCATATAACTTTGGAGAAGGCCCCCATGATGTAAGTATCACCTGGGTTTTGGTTATTTTCTATAAATCTAGAAATCTCTCTGTATACTCACATCCTAGTGTTCCATAATGGGTATTCTCCTGGTTACTGTTGCTCAACTTTGAATGGTGTCCAAGTTTGAGTGAATAGTAATGACAGTTTTGTACTTATAAATCCCTTTTCCTCATAAGTGACTCATTCATGCATTGAACAAGAAATAATTTGGGGGTAGGAGCTCAAGGGGGAAGAAGGAGAAAAATAAAATAACAATATCTACTTCTATAAGGAGCAAGATAATTTCAAGAATCATTAAAATTGGGGCATTTAGGTGGCACAGTGGATAGAGCACCAGCCCTGGAGTCAGGAAGACCTGAGTTCAAATCCAGCCTCAGACACTAGCTGTGTGACTGGGCAGATCACTTAACCCTGATTGCCTTAAAAAAAAAATTAAAATTATTTTAGAGAATCTAGATTTTGCTGATTCTTGGGAGGAAAGTAAATTTTACATCAGTAACTGGATTGAAGGACATTGTGAGCTCTTCCGAACAGCTTAGTCTTGAATAGATGCAGAAAGCTTGAGATTTGACTCAAAAGTTTCTGTTAAAAGATTAACATAGATGCTGATTTCCTTTTTGTATATGTAGCTTATTGGTGTTGGATGAAATGGATCAGTTGGACAGCAAAGGACAGGATGTGTTATACACACTGTTTGAATGGCCTTGGCTGAGGAGTTCCCGACTGGTGTTGATTGGTTAGTCCTCATTGCCTGTTACCTTTAAATTTAAGAATTTGTGAGTTCTCTGCCATTAATTGCTTATATATAATTAGACAGACACTAATGCTGCTGGGTACTGGAGGATAAAGATAAAGCACAAGGGCGTCCCTTCTCTCATATAGCTTACATTCTCTAGGCAGGGGTAAAGGTGCTGTATGTATCCAGAAAAGCAGATATGCGGTAGAAGAGAGCAAGAATGCATACACCTGAAGGAATCAAGGCAGGCTTTACAGAGTAACTGTAGTATCTGATTTGAACCTCAGAGGAAGATAAGTATTCCAAGAGGTAGAACCCTCTGTCTTCTAGTTTGTTTCTAGGTTTCCTGCTCCTGCCTTGCCAGAGGGTGCTCTCAGAAGGCAAGTTAATAATGATGTTAGCTCAAGCTAGCTATAATTAGGAGCTAAATCTACATAAAAATGATGTGTGACACTGCATTCCAGAGATAACATATAAACTATTTGGGGGGTTACATGATCTTTTCCAGTAGTACGAATAATTGAGTGTCAATAGTCTTTTCTCTTAGCCTGCAAATAATTTCCTTTAGGGTGATGAAATCAACATCTTGCCCAGTAAGTGGAAAGGACCAAGTGGGAAATTGTCATTTGGGATATTTGATTGGAAGAGAAGATGGCATTTTGCACCAAAACTTGAGGCTTTCTAGAGGTCTAGAAGTGACTACTTTGCTAACTGGTGCCACTAATAACTTCTACAGGTATTGCGAATTCCCTGGATCTTACCGATAGAATCCTACCTAGACTTCAAGCTAGAGCAAAGTGCAGGCCACAGTTGGTGAACTTCCCACCTTACACAAAAGAGCAAATAGCTACCATCTTACAGGACCGACTTAAGCAGGTGAGCAGCAGTCTGTTGCAAATTATTTTCTTGACAAAATTCAGGGTACTTTGGGGGTAACAAAAATTAGGGGTATCTAATAAAACAATTCTTTTTTTAAAAATTTTTTTTATTTTTAGTTTACCACACACGGTTCTACATAATTTTGAGTTCCAGATTTTCTCCCCTCCTTCTCCCCTCCCTCCCCAAGACGGCATGGAATCTCATATAACTACCATGTATAACTTCACATTGAATTAATTTATACACTAGTCAAGTTGTGGAGAAGAATTATGACCAATGGAATGAATCATAAGAAAGAAGAGACAGAACCAAAAAAAAAAACCACAATTCTTTTAAAGTTGTAGTCTTTGCTTTCTAAACTTATGCTCTGAGGGATAGTGAGAAGAAAGCTCATGAATGAGAGGGGAAACTGGATTCAGTCAAATGTTTCTCTCATTCTTAAACCATGAAAAATTGAACCTGTGAGAAACTTTCTCATTTAGAAGGATATTTTGTTTTGTTATTTTTGTGTCATGAAACTTTATATTCTATCTTTCTGAAAAACAGTTAAATGTGTAAACATTGGCTCTCTGGAAATCTTATTCCTTTTGACCAGAAAAATATTTCATAGAATGCACTGGGTGACCTGTCAGTTCGAGATTTCAGTAGGAAAATATTTGTTTAACTGGGCCCTAGAATTGAGAGATGACCCTGATTTGTGCTTTGTCTTATTTAAAGGTATCCAGTGATCAGGTTCTGGACAATGCTGCAATTCAGTTCTGTGCTAGAAAAATCTCTGCTGTGTCAGGAGATGCTCGCAAAGCACTAGATGTTTGCAGGTAATTTATAGCGCTGTTGGCTGCTTTTATTAAAAAAAGAAAAAAATGCTGTTAATTGTCTCTTGTAACTCAAGTGAATGTGACTTAAGAGGCTCCATTCTGCTGCTTTTTATGCTTGGAAAGGAGGACTTGTTTCTCAGTGGGGAGCTCTGCATTTCGACCGTGTTAATGTCTGAAACATTATCAGTCCATTACCTACAGAGGGAGAAACAAATGAGATGTTGCTGGCACTCCCTGTGGTGATTATAGATTGGTTAATTACATTTGTATTAAAAAAGACTCCAGTTTACTTTTCCATTAGCTGGTCTCAAGCAGGTTTATTTATGGACCTGAACCATCTTTGCCTTTAGACTTTTTTTTCTTCACTCGATTTTGTGAGTACCCTTTTCCTCTAGTTTGTGCTCTCCCACACTTGTGCCCTAGACCACTTTCTCTCTCTTCCCATCCCCCATTCCCTCCTGCCGGGGAAATTCTCTGTGCTGGCTGATGAAATTACTTCCTTCCCAGTAGGGACACTGGGTCCATTAAAATGATACTTGCTGAGCTGGCCCACTGGTCCAGGCTCCCCCCACTGCCATACAGGAGATACAGGTCTGGCTTATGGCTTCCTGTGGTCAAAATGCTTTGGAGAGAGCATTGGAATAGTAAGTCCTTCTTAGTACAAAATTGCATGGTCCTGAATTTGAACATGTCACCTAGTCAGCAAACTTCTGGGTAAAGGTTGTAGGGTCTGGGCAGGAAAGGAGTGCTGCTTTTCTCCCCATTTTGACTCGCTTTTAAAACACTAGTGTTGGCTCATTGTCCTCATGTATGATGACCTACTTGGCAGCCATTTGAGGCAACTTCATAGTGTTGAAGTATCTCATTCCCTGGTACTTGAATTATTTCAGGTTAGCAATGACTCTGTTACCTGAGATATAACCCAATTTTTGTCTTTTAAAAAAATTGTATAAAACTACTATTTTCAGTTAAAAGGTTTACTCTTAAACATTTGGTGGTGTTTGGTTTGGCTCAGCAAAAATAATTTTAGAAATATCTATCCTCCAGGAGAGCTGTTGAAATTGTAGAGTCAGATGTCAGAAACCAGACTGTCCTCAAACCACTGTCTGAATGTAAGTGGCTTATCTTCCCTGCTGTCTTCCTTCTTAACTGAAAGCTTGACTTTTCTGAGGAAAGAGGTGGGAGAGAGGATATGGTGTGCAAAGTGAAAGTGTGTGTGTGTGTGCGTGTGTTTTGGTCAATTTTGTCTACCCTGATTGCCGTCTTGCCTGCCAGTACTATATTTCATGCATTACTGGAAGTAAGTCCCCCAGGGTATTACATAAATGCTTAGGATAGCCTTCCAAAACTCTGGAAATGAAAACGGCAGACAATATGGTCAGCTTTGCTTTTCTGTGGGCTTGAACTGAGCACATTTTGTATCTTAATGTAGGTGTGAGAGCAAAGGCCAGTAACTGTGGAGGGGAGTAGGAAGTTAGAAAGGGAAGTAAGTTCAGCTTAGGATAACTTAAGCTAAACAAGTCCAGTAGGGTGAGAGTGCAATGTGTTACTAGCCCAGCAAAATGAGAGCTAGAGCAAATCGTTACTAAAATCATATACTGAATGCCTTTCTGACTCCTTCATTCCCTTCTTTCTGAGACAGAGGTGGAGTAAGGAGTGCCTATACACCCCAGTTCCTTGTTTCTGAAGTTGTTAATCTGTGTCAGTAGAACAATTTGATCTACTTGTTTCTTTCTCTTCTATTTTCCTTTTGTACTCATCTCTCTTAGAACAGTGAATTTTGCTTGGGAATAAGGAGGAATAGATAATATTTCTGAA
Source organism: Trichosurus vulpecula (assembly GCF_011100635.1). Lineage (NCBI taxonomy): Eukaryota > Metazoa > Chordata > Mammalia > Diprotodontia > Phalangeridae > Trichosurus > Trichosurus vulpecula. The sequence continues at coordinate 184,891,581 of NC_050576.1, read as the reverse complement.
ATGTTTCTGTTAAACTTTTAGTTACTGGGCTAGCTGTAGGCAACAAAGGGTAACACTAATGCCACATAGTGTCACCTGCAGGGCTTAGTATTCTACAACATCCCACTATATGCACAATTATTGTTTTATGCATTTTTTTTCTCTTCAAATTTTCTACTCTTTTCTTCACTGAGTATCTCTTTGAGCTTGACAGTAGTCCCCAGGATACTAATGGTGCTTAGAACAAATGTGATTGTTGATCCCCTGGCCCAAACTATTTATTTGTTCCCTTGTAATTACTTATTGTCTTCCTTTTTTTTAGTCCTTACTTGGTCATATGTACGTTGTAAACATTAATTTACATTACCTTTCTCGTTCCCTACTTTTTTTTTCTTGCTTTGGGAAAATTTTGTTTTATAGATGAATCTGTGAGTAAAGGTAGTTCCAAAAGTTGTTCAATAAACTTACTGGGAGGGGTAGACTGGTCTCCTGGTTCCTTTTTCTTGCCTTTAGGAACTGTGAAATTTTATTTCCAATAGTTCCATTTGGAATGTGGTCTTTGTTTATTTCTATCACCTGCTAGTTAGGTCTTTACCATCCTAATTGCTACAATGAATTAGAAGTAATTTGAGGAAAAAGTGGAGAATCCTTTTAGTTGGGTGATTATAGGTTAAGCCTTTTACAGAACAGATCCTTCCTCTGTCTCTTGGCTAAATACAGGAGGGCTCAACTACTATGGTTCTGAAACAGTTTCTTGATAATTTCTCTGTACAAACTCCAATTTTAAGATGATGACATCTACCAGGATAAAAAGTGATGTTTTCACAATTATTTCTGCATTGTAGGTCAGTTTGGGCAAGTAAATCAAGATGGAAAATGGGAATCATGTAGGCTTGATTAGCTTTGCTATTCACATTCACCTACTTAATCATTTCCAAGTACTGGGGATACTTCCAGTACTTATCTGAACAAGAACTCACATCACTGTCATTCCTTACTCTCAAATAGAGTGACTACCTTTGCCTCCAGAATTCTTTTCTCCCAGAGCAATTGCTCCTTTCTTTTGTTAGCCAGTCTCTGACCAATCTTTCCCCCTCTTCAGCTAGCTTTGTTCCTCTGGCATTAAATGATTTCCACAAGACTGGGTGTCTCTAATCTTATGATCTTAAGCTGGATAGTGGAACCTCTGCCCTGTCACTGTCTACATCTACTTGGATCGCAATGGTTGTAACCTACTACCATTTGCTAAATCTTTTTTTAAAAATTATTCCACTCTGCCACCAGCACTCAGCAGTTTCTTTGAGGTATACTGCATCTGTCTATTATAGAGTACAGATCCATGCTGTAGTACTGACCTCCAAATCATTCTCCCTCTTTTCTTAAAGTGTTCAGTATCTGTTTCATAGTCGAACTTCTGCCTTCATGCTAGTAGACTTCCACATCAATGTCCTCTCAAGTACCCTGGCCTCCCAGTCTACCTCCTTAATTCTTATGACCTCTATCTTTGCTGTACTTCAGCCATACCTTTGATCACACCTTAACTGCTATTTACATGATCCAGTAGTAAAATCTCTCTTTTAACCTCCTACCCATTTCTTAACACTATCATTTCTACTCCCCTCACCTTTCCCTGTTCTAGTCTGTCAGCTCTGCCTGCTATGGTCTCATTTTCCTCTTTTCACATTCTTGATTCTGGTGGACTATTTCAATTATATATTATCTTCTACCTTTGAATCCCTTGCCCTCTTTCCAGTCATACCCCAACCTTTGGGTCACCATTATCTGTCTTTACTTATATTAACATAGTTCTGGGGAAAGTACTGCAAAAATTGTAAAGGTCCTCTACAAATTTGTTTGCTAATTTTGGGCTTCTATTGCTAAACAATTCCCTGATTGGTTTTCCATCATAAACTCCACAGTGGCTTTTTAAAATCTTACACATGATACTGTTAGGTCCCCTCCTACCCCCTTTTTTTCATTATTTCCCTTAAGATTCTTGACCTTTTTCACCTTTCCTTAGGCCTCCTATGCCACCTCTTCCGTCCCTCTCATTTAAGAATCTTGCCTCCTACTTGACTGAGAGAATAGAGACCATCAGTCTTAGGTACCCTACTCCCTACCTCAAGACACTTCTATATCATCCTTCATTCTTAATTTTCATCCTCCCTACCTAGCCACTCCTCCAGTCTCCATTTCTGGGTCATCATCCATCTTATCCTTCCTCTTTTCATCTCACTTTATCAGTTCATCTCTATGCAGATGATTTGTAAATCTGTATATCCAGCCCTAATCATTATTGTGAACTGAAGTCTCATATTACCAACTGACTATCTCCACCTGAATTTGCCATTAGCATTTCAAATTTAGCTAGTCTAAAATAGACATTATTACATTTTTCCCCAAAGCCCATCTTTCCTTTGAACTTTCCTCTTCCTATTGAGGGTAACAAACATCCTTCCAGTTATCTAGATTCACATTCTTAGTCATTCTCGATTTCTCCTTCTCTCTTGCCAACCATACTTAATCACTCGACAAGTCTTGTCAGTTCTGCCTCCACATTCCTTGAATGTCTCCTCTCTACTCACAAGGCCACTACTCTTACAAAGACAGTTCACACCTTTATCACCTCTTACCTGGACTATTGTAATAGCTTCTTAATTGTTCTCCTTTCTTCTAGTCTCTTCCCTTCTCTTAATGCTCCACATAGCTGCTAAATCACAGCTGACTATGATTTTCCTAACACAAAAAACTTTAAATAAGCTCTGTTACCTCTAGGATATAGTACAGATTCTTCAGTCTGGCATTTAACACTTCACAATCTAGCTCCTAATCTACCTTTCATATGATTCTCTTTATCTTCTAGCCAATGTGGCCTGCTAGCTGTTCTCCTGAAGTCAACATGCTATCCTTTATCTCCATTTCTTTGCATTCCCTTTCCTGGTCCCCCTCTCTCTTGAGATTCCTTTGTATTTACTTAGCTGTATACATCATAAATATTCCCCCCCCCCCATCTCTTGTGAGCTCCTTTGGAACGGGAACTCCATGTGTGTGTGTGTGTGTGTATGTGTGTGTGTGTGTGTGTGGTCTTTGTATGTATCCCCAGTGTATGGCATATAATAGGCTCTTAAATGTTTGTTGAATTTTAACTGAATTCTTTAATTTACTTTTCAGGTAAATCTGCTAAGTCATCATCCCAGTCTCCAATTCCCAAGCGGGTTGGTCTTATTCATATATCCCAGGTCATCTCAGACACTTATGGCAGCAGAATGGCCTTGAGCCAAGAAGGAGCTCAGGATTCCTTTCCCCTTCAACAGAAGATTCTAGTTTGTTCTCTGTTGCTTTTGACCAGACAGCTGAAAGCCAAAGAGGTTACCCTGGGGAAGGTAAATTAGAAAGGATGCAATAAAGTTGGGGGTGGGGGGTGTGATGGGCATTACTTTCTTGGCTTTTGGGAAAATAGTAAGACAGAACTACTATTTTGAATTCGATGTATTCTCCCTAGTTAGATGGAAATCTAAAGTGGGTTATTGCACACAAAAGTATTTGGATAAGTGATCTATTGATTTTTATGCAGATAACTGTGTTCTGACTTTAGCTTGAAGCTAGCTGACCTTATTTCCTCTGGAAATTTAAGGAAGAGAGTTGCTCAGTAGTCTTTTCTCCATTTCTAATTCTTTTCTCCAGTACCTGAGTAACACTGGGAGATTTAAACTGTCCATCTTTTTTGTCCTATTGTGTGCAGTGCTTTCTGTGCATGACTTTACATAGACACCTTAACAAAACTTAGGTTACTGAGACATGATTTTTAAGCAGAATTTTTTTTCCTTGTTTCCTCCTAGTTATATGAAGCCTATAGCAAAGTCTGTCGAAAACAGCAGGTGGCAGCAGTGGACCAGTCAGAGTGTTTGTCACTTTCAGGGCTTTTGGAGACCAGGGGCATTTTAGGATTGAAGAAAAGCAAGGAAATGAGACTCACAAAGGTACCATTTGGCCCTGGAGAGCTATATCTTTGTTGCTGATGATCTTAGTCGCCCTTTCCAAGAAGGTTTTGTAACTATCTTATATTTTGCTTAAGTTACAATTTAAAAGATATCCACAGTTGTGTATGGGTTTGTTTAGATGTTAGGACTCATCTGTGATGATTGGGAATTGAGGGAGGGGGAAACAGCAGAAACCACCATGGGAAATGAAGGGAAGCAGGGCTAATGGTCTGCTTTCCTTCTTTGAGAGAAGTTTAACACGGAAGAAATCTCACTTCACATAATAACATGTGCTTGTTACTGTCTTTGGTTTTTTGAGTTTTACAACAAGGAATCTTTTTTTTTTTCCAGGTGTCTCTGAAGATTGAAGAAAAGGAGATGGAGCATGCACTAAAGGACAGAGTCTTAATAGGGACCATTTTAGCTAATGGATTGCCTTAAATCCTTCTGGTCTTTTACCTTGAGTGTCCCCGGGGCATTTTATAGGACCTCACAACTGTGGCGATATGCTACCTTATCCACCCTGTCCTTGAGTCCCAGAACAGTGACCTGTTTTTACTTGAATTAGATGAATTGAGATGTGCAGTCATGACTATAGAACCAAAACATCTTTAGGTCCCTTTATTTTGGCTCATTAAGGTTTAAAAAGAAAAGCATGTGGCTAAGAGAGGTGCTATCTTCAGTTCTTATATGTGTTTATCTCACATATCTTACCAAGTGAAGACTTGTCAAGCAGCTGAGGGTCTATATGAAAACTGTGGGGACTGGTATGACCAGAACAACTGAAGTCCATCCAGAAAACTTAAATGTTCATGTTGAATTGGAGGAAGCGTTGGTCAAAGCCTCCAGTTTTTTTGAAGTGCTGCTTTGTTCACATTATGAAGATTGTCATTCTTTGTGCTGTTAAGATCCATTGATATTGCTGGGCAGTTCCAAGGTTGAGAGAAAGAATGTTTTAAGTCTCTATATAGGGACATATTTATTGAGCTGTATAATATTAATTGTGTTTTTAAGCAGTTCATGTGCCTAGTGTTCACATTTCTTGGACTTATAGCTGAAAATCCTGCTATTCAATCCCTCGCTCAGGCATCAGAAGCTACTTGCTTTATGCTGGCTTAATATGAATTTATATTTCTCTTTAAACCACCTCTTTTTCCTCTCATCTGAAACCTTTCCATATGGTTACTTGATGTTTCTTCCTTCTTTCTGGTTTGATTTCCAGTAAACTTACTGGAACCTCTGAGCCAAAGTATGGGTCTGTACACCAGAGGGCGCCATTATAACACTGATGGGGATGGAAAGGTGGACTTTTGAAGGAGTAAATGTGTCCTAGAAGTTTGTTTTGTTTAACTGAGATTTTAAAATGTTCCTGTATCTCAAACAAATGTTTTAAATAGAAAGTGTGTGTGTGTGGGGGGGGGGCGGTATCCATAGATTGAAGACAGGACTGAGTCTAAAGTGTTTTTATTCCTGCTTGGGTGATACCTAGGTACTCCTACTGTGTCTCCCACCTTCCTCTTGACACAGAGAATCTAGGCTGGGAACTTGATATAGGTACAAATGATCTGTTGGCCTCTGTTTCATTCATCCTGCCGGCCCTATCCCTGCAATGTGATCCATGTTAGAGCAGATGGTATGGCATGGAAGAAGAGCACAGAGAGAGAGCCCTCTGTGAAATGAACACTATATCCATGGTGTATGTATGTCGCAAAAGTTATTCTGTAGATATGGGTTTAAATACCATTCCCTTGCCCCACACACCTGTGTTGAAACCTTCTCTCTGAAGGTAAATGGCAGTGGTGAATACTTTATTTCATGTCTTAAAGGTTGGATCTTACCCAGGGTCCTAAGGGTTAACAGGAATAATTGCAAAGATTGTCCGAGGGCTGATGGAAAGCAGAGACTGAATGGGATTGGGAACAGATGCGAGCCTTGATTTAAATTACATTTTATTGGTTGCTGCAGCCTTAAGAGACATGACTGCTTTACAGTTTGTTTCCACACTGTGGGCAGCTGCTGTCTGTTCTGTGTCCACAGTAGGATTCTGCCCAAAAAGGAGCAGCCTCCCTACCACGTTGTATTTGAGGCTTGGCGCCTTCCTCTTAACTGTGGGGCTCAAGTAGGAACATGGCTTGACCCACAGTGGGACTTCCATGTATCCTCTGTGACTTCCAGCCAAGACCACATTTGCAGATTGAAAAGGGCTGAATTTCTTAATCTATCTCTTTCCCCTTTTTCCCCCTTTCCCCTCATATTAGGATATAGGGCTCTCTATGCATTGGTTTGTTACTTTCCTTCCCTTTAATCCTATCCACCCCACCCCACCCCCAATCAATTTCTAGGTCATTGCTGCTCTTAAGAATACAGCAATTGGAACAGGGTTGGTTCTGTCAATGATGCGTAAAGCAGACTTAGAGTCCCAGCTTGGCTTCAGCTGCTCTTGTGGGAACAGAAGCTGACGTGTGTTTGTCAGAGAAGTCTTAAGTGTAACTCAGACAGCCGGTGAGCAAATTGAGTAGAGGAAGAAAGTCCTTTCCTTGCTGGCTTTTCTAACTATAGTCATGGGAGCTATTGGAGGTGGTGGGATTTTTAGTGGTGGCTAGTGTTTGCCAGGATGATGGCTTATTCCTGTACAAGGTGATGGCAAAGATGCTGACCTACATTTCTGTGTGTGTGTGTGTGTGTGTGTGTGTGTGTGTGTAGTATGTTTATACCTGTTTAATTTGTGCCAGGTGAATTTTCCTTGTCTTTTCTTCTTCAGTTTTCGTTAGAGCATTGGATCCCTTGGATTTTGCTGATGGAAGAATATAGGTGCAGTGGTGTTAATGTGAACCAGTTTTGCCTAAGCATTTCTGGCTCACTCAGTAAGGATTTGCATGTGGCCAGATACCCGGCAAGAGAACCATTAAGGTCTAGGGAATCTAGAGATCAAGTTATCAAAGCCCTGTTCTCTTGCCCGCTAATTCTCTTCTGTGAGTACCTTTTAAAATACTAGTGAGAATTGAGATAGGAAAAATTAGGTTTTTTTATTCCCTCTGATGGCATTCTGTTTTAGCATAATTTGACTGCAGATAAGAAACATCTTGGAGTCAAGCAAAGGTGCCACCTCTCCATTTTGAGGAGAGAGCTGGCTTATAGGTGAGAAATGTTAATGTTACCGGTACTTTTGCACTATAGCAGTGAACAGGCTCCCCCACCCCCGGGGCCCCTGCACAAGGAGGGTGCTCAATCCTTCAAAATGTGTCTTGGCATGGTTTGTGGGGCGTTTATTGGCCTCAGATGCGTTCCTATCCTCTCTCTGATTTAGTGTTTTGCTTCAGGCGACCTCCATGTTGCTCTCTTTCCGAAGCCTCCGCTGTTGTAGATAGGACCTTGGGTTGGGTAGAGGCTGAAGTCTTGTGACTGGTATACCCAGAAGGTGGGAGTTGCCAACTATCAATCTTAAGCTTACCTTTCCTTTTTCACCTTTTTGGGAGGTTGTCAAGTTATCCTGCCATACTGCCTACCCTATTGTGTCCTCCAAAATACACCGTAGCCAAGATAGCCTCGATTTCTGTGAATTTTCAAACAGTGATGCTAAAAGAGTGGTGGTGGGAGGCTACTCCTGAGGCTGTCTCCCCACTGTTGTTTAGCCCTAGCCCCAGGGCACTGGCTGTAGAAGCTAATTGGATGCAGTGCCTGGGTGAAGGCAGTTTGACTACTAGCAGGAGGAGAGAGAGAGAGAGAGCTCCCTTTTTAAAAAGCACTAATTGAGTTCTGAATCAGCCTCAATCCCTTTGATCTCGCCTCTGTTTCCCACACAGCCTGAAAGAGCTAGATCAGCACTTTCTAACAAGGGTGCGCCACTGTGCCCCCCCCCCTCCCCTGACGCTCTCTACTGCCGCCATACACTGCTTGTCTCCTTCAGTTAAGATAATGAAGATGCTGAGAGATAAAATGTGTATTTAATAAGGGGGGGGTGGTGCGGTGGTAAGGAGGCAAGGAGGCAAGGAGGCGGAAGGGGGCAGCCGGGGCCTTCCCTGCAGTTTGGTGCCTGGCCAAGACTAGAGCTGAGAGTAAAGAGTAAGACTTGGCCCCAGGGTGTGGGGGTTTCTGGGCTTAAATCCAGCTGACTTCACTGCCTGCTGTTTGCCCTAAATTCCCCCACCTCCACCCTTTCACCCCCTTACTCCTTTCTCATCTTCCTATTCCTTATGGAAGAGATGGACTTCTGCTCTGACCCTCTCAACCACTTGGCCTTTGGTGCAGTACCCCCACTCTAGATCCAGCTGCAATGTCAGGTTTGGGCAACCCTCTCTCAGCTTAGGACTGCAGAAGCTGTGGGCTACCAGTGGGGGGTGGAAAAAAAGCTGGAGTTAACGAAGACCAGCTGCTGGTCTGGGCCATGCCTATAACCAGCTGGGGCCAGCCTCTGGTGGTTGCTGGGGAGTGGGGGGTGACCTCCATTTCTGGGCACAAGGATATCCTGTGGCTGAGGGTTGTACTTTTCCCTAAACTTGGCTTTGTCCTTATTTTGCAGGGCACTAGTCCATTCCCCCACCCCTACTCCAACACACATTCACAACCTCCTTTACTGGACTCACAACAGTGGTGGCCCATTTCGAGATCTGAGGATCTCCAAGCCCTTTTGTAAATACTTATTAACTTCTTGGGAAGGACTATAAGCTTTGTTTTACAGCTTGAGGAGGACTGAGGTACATTAGGGTGAAAGATTTGGCCCCAGATCACCCTGCCTGGTTCCACCCCAGGGTCTTCATCCCCACCCTGCCTGCTTTTACTTCTTTCTTCAGTTGGCTCCTCTTAGTGGTGGGAGGTGTCTGGGCCCTACAGGCTTCACTGAGGTTCCTCTCCTCTCAAGGAAAGGTCCACGCCCTCTCCCTCACTGAAATCTGTCCCTGGGCTCCCCTGGCCCTCCACCCCATGACACTTTCCCTGTTCTCCCGCCAGCAGCTTTTCTAAACTGAGGAGAACTATGCAACTCTACTTACAAAATGTTACCAAGCAGCCAGCTGGGGCTGTGTCTTACCCTGTTCTGCCCCTCTTACCTACCTGGCCCTTCTCCCCTGTCCCAGCCTGAACTTTCTAAGATTCTTAGGATGATTTGGCCACCCTAAATTAGGGCAGTAATCTTGGTGTTGATCTAATTTGCCAAGTGATCTGTTCCCCACCCTTCCTTTCTAAACGGGTGCCTGCGAGTGTCACATAATACCCCTCCCCCCAAAAATCCTTTCTAAAGATATTGCTCACTGGCAGTATAGACCAAGTCTATGTCAGTGGGGTGAGGTTGGTCAGGTTGATCTTCCTAGAGGGGATAAAGTTTGTCTTCAGGCTCCAGTATTCTTCGAAATAACTGAATCCCTACTTAACCCATGCCTTCTTTCTTTGCTCCTCATCATAGATTCTCTGAAGCCATCCTTGTCTCTCCCATGTTAGAAATCACGTTCCAGTTTCCCTCAGAGTTCTTAAGATTCCTAGATATAAATAATTGATAAGGTAGGAGAGCATCAGTGGAGGGTTGGGAGAGGGCAGAGATACCTACATAGTTCTGCCTGGAAGAAAAGGCAACCTGGCCCCTAAATTCTACCCCTCTTCTCTCTAAACTGCCTAAAACTAGCCCAGGGTCAAGGAAGCACTGGATTTGGAGTCACAGAACCTGGTTCAGATCTTGACTCTAGGACCTCCACGATCTTGGACAAGCTACCTTCTCTGGACCTCTTCTCTTACCTGTAAAATGAGAGGATTGGACCAGATTTCTATGTTTGTTGCCATCAAAGTCCTTTTTTACTTCAAAGCAGCAAAAGCCTTGTCTGTTTACCCCAATTCCTATAGAAGGGGTTGAAGGGTGGAGGCCACTCCACCCCCATGGTAGAGTGTATGGAGGTGCCCCTTAGTTTTCAGTCCCACCTGTGACTCAACTCTCTTCCCCCCCCTCCCCTCCCCAAAGAAAATCAGGCTCCAGCTTTTTGCACCCACTGATCCAGCCAGGGCTGGCAAAGGAGGGCGGGGAGAACGTGAGTTGGAGCATGGGCTTTAGGACCCAACGGGAATCGGCGCCTCTTGCAGCAGCCTAATCCAGAAGCAGGGGGGAATCCTGAATCGAGCTGAGGGCTTCCCCGTATCTCCTGGGAGCCCCATCGCCCCTTTGCCAACACACACCTGAGCAGGTAGGCTTATGCACCCCTGCCCCCACCTACATGTCCCCAGGGCTGGCCACTTGCCTGAGCCTCAGCTCTTTTACCATCTCAGGTTATCCCCATCCCTTCCCCCAACCCTAGCCACCATAGTCTGGGGCTATTGGAACAAGAACAGCAGGGTTCCCCAGAAAGTTCCCAATTCTGGGCTCCCTAACCTTCCATATTTTCTCCCTGACATTTCTTTTTGCCCCTTGTCCTTGTACCTTGCCTTGGGTAAAAGTAGAGAAGAGATCTACTCAGGCCCCACAACCAAACCCAGTACTAGAATAATGTCTGTTCCTCCCCAAGAAAAAAAGAGACTCAGCAAGTTGGGGTGTGTGTGTATGTGTGTGCAGAAAATATAGTAAACTGGGGGGAGGGGGATGGAGGGATGGAGAATATCCTAGAGAGAAGCTGACAATCCTTGTCTCTTAGCCCCTTCATGCCAGTGAGGGGAAGAATGGAAAGTTTAATGGGGGTGGGGGGCTTGTTGAACATTAGAGAGAAGCAAAGGAGTTGAAATACTTCCTCCCAGGCCCTACCCACGTCTCACTGTGTTGGTCAGAGGTAAAGGCTGGGGGAGCAGGTTATGAGGGAATTTCATAGGCGGCCCTAAGGGTCGCTGGGTGGGCCTAGGAGTGAGGCCCTGCCCTGTATTGGCTCTCTCTTCCAAACCTCTCCTAAGTTCCCTAAGCTTTTCATTCCTTCAGCACCTGTTCCCCTTCTCCCCCCCCCCCCCCCAAAAAAAACAAACAAACCAAAACCACACACACAACAAAACAGACACGACCTTGTCCCTGCCTTGATCAGCCTTGCCTGGGGTGTCTGGTTGTAGAATCTTGTGCTGTCCTAGAGGTGGCTGAATGAGCAGAAGAGGGATTCCAGAGTCTGGCCCAGGAAAGGAAGGAGGCAGGCTGAGCCCAGATGGCTGGGGGGGGGGGGGTTGTGGGCCAGATGGAGGAGGCCACCGGGAAGTCGCCCAGCCCTGCCAACTCCCTGGGCTCCTCTCTTTCCAGAGCCCTGGGCTTCTGGTGTTACCCTGGGGCTGGGTGGCCCTGAGGCCTTTCTGCTTTTCCATGTTTACCCTTTGTTATTTTTTCCTTCCGTGGGGAGGAGTAGCTAGATGAACTGGTCCTATCCTTAGCAGCTCTAGAGCGTGACTTTGTGTCAATGTGTGTGACAATCTCAGTTATTCTGTATTCATGTGTATCTTGCTCCCCTTTAGAAGGGAGAAGTAGGTTGGGGAGGGGAAGGGAGGCAGAACAAGGAATTGGGAATGACCAAGGGCAGCCTTGGAGCCACTGGTGTGACCCTTGTCTTTCCTTGGGGCCACATGAAGCTGGGCCTGGTGGGGTGTGCTCTGGTGACCCACAGTGCCATTGGCCTTTGACCTGGGGGACAAGAGGAGGTGAGTGACTGATTTTAAGGCCTTTCTTATTGTAATAAGATATGAACTTGGGGGTGGGGTGGGGGTGGTTTTTATAGTCTATTTGCTTAGCATACCACTAGCTTCTCTATCTTATCTTTCCCCCACCCTCCAAAAAAGTATTCTCTGACTTAGGTAGTTTAGGATGTGGGGAGAGAGAGAATAAATGATCAGGTTTTGTCTCAGGGGGATGGTGTTGCTGCTGTTGAGATTTTCTCCCATCATCCCTGACTCAAGGCCTTCCTCCCTCTCCCCTCCAAACCACCCCCCTCCCCCTCGTTGGTATGAAACTTGTTCCTAAGTTTGGTTCTTAACTTCTACATTACAGAGCTATACCTCTTTACACCAACCCTGACTCCCCCTTCTTTCCTCCCTCCTTCAAATGCTGTCCTTGGCCTTGTCTCTCCCCTACCCCATGGCTTTCTTGTCTGGCTCAGTGGGCAGGAGTACTAATCAGATTGGACAGCTGAGATGTGTGGTGGCTGAAAAAGCAGTCTAGGGTTGTGGGGATAGTGAGAAAATGGTACCCAGAGCACTACCACCCTGGCTGTACCCATACCTCAACTCCACCGGGCATGGCCAGAGGAAAGAGGGATGCTAGAAATGAACAGTCTGGAAAGACTGCAAGTTGGTGGGTATTTTAGTGGTGGTGGTCAGGGAATTTACTGTGGGCATTGTTGGTATCTTGCCAGATACTTGGTGTCTGCTTCTTGCTAATGTTTTTCACATCTGGGATAGAGTGAAGACAAGGACCTAGATAGTGTGGGACAGATCCAGTATCTTCCTACAGTTGGCGCTTCTGTCTTCTGGGAATAGATGATATCCCTTGTCTCTTTCATTCCAATAAAATGGAGGCTCCTTGAGGAAAAGAACTGTTGGGTTGTGAGTTTGGGTTTTTGTATCCCCAATACCTAGCATAGTGCCTGGCACGTAGTAAATGCTTGTTGTTGTTCATGACCCCATTTGGGGTTTTCTTGGCAGAGATACTGGAGTGGTTTGCCATTTCCTTCTCCAGCTCATTTTACAGATGAGGAAATAGGCAAACAGAGTTAAGTGACTTGCCCAGGGTTACACAGCTAGTAAGTGTCTGAGGCCGGATTTGAACTCAGAAAGATGAATCTTCTTGACTCCAGGCCTGAAACTTTATCCACTGTGTCACCTAGTTACCCTAGTAAATACTGAATTGGCTCCCTAAGATCCATAGATCCTTCCAGCTGCCAATCCCTAATGCCTTTTGTCCTTTCCTGATGCCCTGGGAGGTGCTTACTTCTCAGTCCATCTATTGGAACTTCCCACTGAGCCTACAGTCTGGATTCTGCAAGAGCTATATGGGTGTTTCTGTGGCTTTTCCTCACCTCCAAGGTATTTCTCACTCAGTCTCTGGGCTGAGATCCAGGACTCCTGGGTTTGCCTCTTCAATGTGTGTCTTCTCTGGCAGCCTGTGGAGAGTTGTTGAGCTGGTTTCCTTTTGTATGGGGTTGGGAGAACCATTTCTCTGGGCTGGGAGGTGACTGGAAATCCCAGGACACCATTAATGTAGTCATTACCACCCCCATTCCCAACCTAACCCCCAGGCTTCCAAAGCCATTGGGATTGGGTCGGGCTGGCATGCAAAGCCTAGTAGTGTGTCCAGTGAGTATACCAGCCTCCAGCTTTGTATTTAGGGAGCTGAGATTTTTTTTTTTTAGCCTCTCCATGCCCTGCTTGACCCTTTCACATAGGTGGATGATTACTCAACTATCTCCTCTGGTTCCTTTTCTTGTTAAATTCTTAGAGCACTGACCTTTCCCATTTAGTAGACAGAAAGGACTCTATGCCCAGGAGAGTTGGAGAAGCGAAGGGAGTCTCTACTCCCCTGTCTTTCAAATTGGGCCAGGGAGCTGATATTTCCTCACTCAGCTCTCAAAACTATTCTCTCCCCTCCTGCTTCCAGTATCTCAATCTTTTGGGCTGGTCACCATCCTGTTTAATGCCCACAATGTGGTTGACCTTGATTGGCTGAGGATTGAAAGAGTCATCAAGTCTGCCCCCTCTTCCCTTTCTTCCTTGGTGGTGGGAGCTGGGTCTGAGAGTGTGGACACAGACCACTAGAACTGCCCAAGAAGGTAGGATGCCCTCAGGATGGCCAATTTGGCACCTGCCCTAGGCTGAAGTGCTGGACATCATTCTGAGCCCAGAATGGGGGGGGGGCAGGATGGCACACAGTTCTCTCCCTCCCCCCTCATTTCCTGCTCCTTGGGCAGCTGTGGGCGAGAGGCAGCAGGGACTATTTTTAGTTGGCCTGTCCCCTAGCAGGAGAGACGTGCAGAAAGGCACGGGGTAGCCGGGCAGAGGGGGACTGTTGGCCAAGGTGGGTGGGTGGGGGCTGAGGGAGAGAGGAGGGACCTGAGGGACTGCTAGCGGTGGGGAGGGAGCTATAGAAGGGTAGGGGTGGGCACTGGACTTGGGGTGGTTATGGGAGGGTGGGTCATAGAGTCAGATCCAATGTAAGTATTGGAGCCAGGGGGCTGGAATGTGGCCTGACCCAGCCTGAGGGAATGGAGCTAAGAGAAAAGAAAGTCGGCTGAGTAGAGGAGGGAAAGGCAGCTCCAGCCTTTTCCTCATCCTTATCCCAAGCTCCTCTGGCTGCTTGCTCTGGGTCTTTGTCTTGCCAAAGGTTGCCTCTTTCCCTGTAACACTGCAATAGGGTCTCTTTTGTTAGACCTAGTTTCTTTAGTATCTGCTGAGGCCACACTTTGTTGATGCAGAACCCTACCCTGGTTTGTTTATTGGTCTCTGATTTCTGGAGACAGGTTTTCCGAGCAGTTGTAATAAAGACAGATTTTAGGTTTGGGTCGTATTTCAGACAGTTGGGTTAAGACTGGGAGAATTAGGACTATGGAAGGTCAGATCTAAAAGGGACAATGCGCAATGAAGAGAACACCAGAGGACTTGGGTTCGAATCTTAACTCTTTTACTTGTCTTATAACTTCTCTGGACCAATTTCCTCCTATGTAAAATGAGGGGTTAGAAATGGATTACCTCAAAAGTTCTTTCTAGCTCTAAATCTCTTCTCCCCTAATTTAATCCAACACATAGCTCTCACACATGCAGACACACAAGAAGAAACTGAGTCCCAAGGTAGCAAGACAGGATTGGGTCTCCTGGGTGCTGGACTGAGACTTGAAGATGATACTATTTCCCCCATATCCCTAACACAAGACTTCAGGAAAGAGTTCCAGGGTATTTCTTGGGCCCTCTACTTAGTCTTCACCCCCAAAGGGATAAGAGATTTAAAACTGAGAAGGTACCTTCGAAGGTCATTTGATCTAACTCTCTCAGAAAACTTACCCAAGGTCACACAGCCATAGATATTTGTACTCTGACTACAAACCTTACACTATTTCCACTGTACCCCATTGCCCCCAGTATGGGACAGGTGGGCATTACCAAGGCCCCTTCTACTAAACTTCTGATTCCACCCAAGTTGGAGATGGGAGGAGGAAGGGGAACAAAGACAGATATTTGAGACTTGTGGCATAGAGAGACAGATGAGGAATGGGATGTAGAGGAGAGGAAGGAGGAAGAAGACTGTGATAGAGGTTATTGGGTGGGTTGAAGTTGACTAGGATAGCTAGTGCCCCAGGGAATGTCTACTAAGGCCCTGTTCCTTTAGTATTCCATCACTGACCCCCAACCTTTCATACCAATATTCAGTCTGGCTGGAAGGATGTACTCTCTTCCTCCCCTACCTTCAGCTGATCTCAGTTGACTTGGGCAGATATTACCCCTCCTCCTTCCCTCTCAGTCACTGTCTGTGTCTCTGTCTCTGGGGGGCTATGTCATCCCCCCACCCCCAACCTCTGGGCTTTCTGCCACGGTGCGTGAGAAATCGATAGTGCAAATGGATTGAGGATTGAGGCTGTCTGGCCTGCTGACTCCCCTTGGGGCTCCCCCATCCCCTCCCCCAATCTTCTGGGACTAGAGACTCCAGATAACGAGGGGATGAGGTGGGATTCAGGGGGAGAATTTAATCCCACTGAATTTGAACTGTTAGGACTAACCTTTCTCCACCCCCCCATTGGCTAAGGGTAAGGGATTTGAAGGAAAGTGTTATGACTCGGGGGAAGGGGGATCAGATGGGTATGGAAATTATTTTGCTGGAGTTGGGTGGGGAAATAAGTCTTATGCCTGGCAAATATTCTTGAACCTTCATTTGCCGACTGGTGATGGAGGAGTCCAATTTTAGGACATTTTCTGCCAGGTTGGCACCAGGGTGACAGTGGGAAGGAAGAATGCCATTGGGGGGAACCAGGGAAAGGAACTGGAAAATAGCCCATCCCACCAGCCACCAGTAACCCAATCCCCCACCCACTCAGTTCTCTTGCCCGACAACTTCAGCAGCTGCTGGGATGTGGGGGTAACAAGGGCAGGAAAGGGGGGGGGTACTGCCAGGGCATGTCGAGCGAGACATGGCGCCTGGGTACAACTTGGGTGGCAGGAGGAGGTGGGGCTGGCAGTAGTATGAGTGGTGAATGATGGGCAGAGGGCAGATTCTCATGGGGGCAGGGCACCCCAGGGGTCTTGGACAACTTGTTTGAACTAGAGATTGGGCATTGGCAGTGTGGAGGATGGCCAACTTGAGGGGGCTGAGGATAAGAATGTGTGTCATTGACACCAGAACTCCCTGAATTGTGCCTCCACGCAGGGGTGGTCATGGGCAATATGCAGGAGGTTCCAACTCTCTTCGATGTTACCACCACCTTCCCACAGCCTTTATTCCCTTGGCAATGCCTAGCAGGCACAGCAACCCCAGTGACTAAGTCACTTCTGTCCCAGAAGCTGGCATGACGCCAATTTCAGCTCTTCTCGGCAGGTGAGTCACTGCCCTGGCATCTCTTCCGGATGCAGCTGAGTCACCCTAGTTGTGTCCAATGGGGTGGTGGGTACTGGGTCCCAGAGGCCTGTGATTTGAGTTACACCCTACCCCCGGACAGTTGCTTTGACATTGCCTATCATGTCTTGGTCTGTCCTGGATCTAATAGATTTTCCTGTTCCCTTTCCACTGCTTTTCCCCTAATCTCTTCAGTGTTGCCTGTGCCCATCCCAATTAGCTTTTCCTTTGTGGAAGTGATCAGGTAAGGGTGTCATTTCCTAGATATGGTAGGCTATAGGCAGGGGAGGGGGCACTGTCTTGGCATGGGAAACCTTTCAAGTATTCCAACAAAGGAGTATTTGCCTGTGCTGGTGATGGGAGAGATGGTGTATAAAGTCCTGGAGAGGGCAGCTCCTTTCCCAAATGCTGACTAAAAGGTACATAGAGGAGCCTGCTTCTCTCCTCTTGACTCAAAATGTGCCATTTTACATATCTTTGCTAATGGGAGGTCAGGGGACCTCAGTCCTCTTTCCTCCAAACAATTCCTCTCTAGTCCCAGCACCACACCCTTATTCATCTCTCTACCCTTCACCTAAACCCCTGCTGAAATAGAGGAGTATAATAGAAAGAGCTCAAGACTGGGAGTGAGGAGATGCTGGTTTTGGTCTTAGATCTTGTGTTAACTTGTGTGATTCTATTCCCCCAATCCTCTGACCTCTACTGTGCCTAGTCTGGGATAATTTATTTGCGGTTGGAATCTCTGCTGTGTGTGTGTGTTGAGGAGGTTGTAAGGAGAAGGGAAAGGCTGGGACTGGAAAAGACTAAGGATCTTTGGGGGGAAAAAGGTGGTGGAGAGAAGTCAAAGAATAGCTTCTTTTCTGTTCATTCTGTGTACCCTGAAAAGCCACTCACTTCTCAGTATCTTCTACCATTTGTGTCTGTTTCCCCTGCAGCCTCCTTGGCTCTTTGGTCTGGAATTCTGCTTCTAGGTCATGGTGGGGGGGGGAAGGGGGGAGGAGAAGCAGCTTTCTCCTGCTCAGATGTGTGTGTGTCCAACACAGCTGGAGTTCAGCTGCTTCTGGAAAAAAAAAAAAAGCTGACTTTGGGGCAGTCCCTGGGGCTCCCTGCTCCTCTCCTAGGCCCCCTGTAGGCTATGGGACACCCAGGCTTTTTCCTTTTTCTCTCTCAGCTTCCTTAAATCTGAAAAGTCCCACTCCTGTGTACTTTGGCATGGGAAATAAAGGGCAAAGGGTAGAGCCTGGGGAGTGTGTGTGTTGGGGGCGGGGGGAGGCTGAGAATGCTCACTGGGCAATGAGCTTGAGAGGGCTTAGGGGGTATCAAACTCAGGTCCATTTCCTGGGGTAGAGGGACTTAAAGGTCTTACCCCACGTGTCTCCATTCTTCTATGTATGAGGTTATTGGTATATGTGTCTGTCTGTTAGCCCCTTGCCCCTCGAAGGCAATACAAGCTTAATCCAGCTGTGGTAGCCAAGGGTGGAGGGGCTGGTTGGGGGGGGGGGGGGTTATGAGTTGAGGCAGGTGATTGATCTGCTCTGCTTCCATCTCTACCCCCACTCCAACAGCACCCTGTGTCGCTGAATCAAATCAGTAGGGAGGTGGGGGTGGGTGGGAGAAGGGGTTAAGCATTAGCATCCACATCTGGGAGCCATTGGTGCATTCCTACCCGCTGAGCACATGTTTGCGGATGGATCTGGCCTGGATGGGGTGGGAGGGGATGGGCGGCTGAAAAGGCAGACGGAAATCAAGGCGGGAGGAGGAGATAGAGCACTGATCTGACAGGAAGGAGTGGTGGTGGGGGAGATAGATATTCTCTCCAGAGCCAGCTGGGTATACTACCATGATGCCAGGTCATAACAGTTCATCCGTTTGTCTCCCCACCCCCTACCTCCCCAAAATAAAAACAAGATAGGTCAAGGCCTAGACCCAGGAGGTCATTCTAAATTACCTTGACTGGCAAGGGGTTGAGAATCCAAGTAGGGAGTGGAAGAGATTGGTTTTCTCATCCTAGCTTCCTTCAATCAAGAAATATTTAAGTACCTATTTTGTGTCATACAGGGCTAGGGACTGGGAATACAAAGGTAAAATCCCCTGCCCCCAAGTAGCTTACTGTGAATCCTGGGGTCTCAGTTTCCTCTTTGTGTAAAATGAGAAGGTGGGACTAGACCATCTCTAAGGTACCACCCCTCTCTGACATTCTTTCATCCCTAACATTCTAGGATTGTCTCTGCTGCATTTTAGGTCCAGGCCTTTGACCCCCTTCAAAGCTGGGAAGTCCTTCAGGAGGCCCTGTGTCTGTCTGTTCTTTCCTCTGATATCCCCATGGGTTTCCTACTATCTAAGGCTCTTCTCGCCCAAGAATAAGCATAAGCCTTAGACAGTAGCCAGCTGTCTCTGGGGAAGATGGATAGAAATGTGCATTTTTAAAAAAATGTTTGCATTGGTATGATTGGGAGTTGGGATTCAGAAGTAGGGAGGCAACTCCAGCCCCTATCCCTACCTCTGGAACTTTGGGAACCCTAATGCTGACATCTGTGATCTAGTAGAAAGACATTTCTGCTCTGGATTTAAGCCACTTAGCCATGTGACTTTGGACAAGTCACTTCCCTCACTTGGGCTTCAGTTTCTCTTCAGTAAATGGAGGGGGTTGGTCTCAGTGTTCTCTAAGACCCTTTCCAGCTCTGACATTCTTTGATTCTATTTGAGAAGAGCTGGGACCTGGCTCTTATTTCTTTCTACTCCCGCCCCCAACAGAGCCAAAGAAGGAAAATGAATCAGAGTCTGAATTTCTCCGCGGGTGGGGGGGAGAGGTGTGCGGAAAGGGGGGTGGGGGGCAGGGGAAGAAGGTTCTTAAGCTCCCCCTATTGGAACTTCAGAGAGCTGCTGTCTTTGGGGGCTAGGGGGCGGGGCCCCTTTTTTAAAAGGGGGTGGTGAAGAAAAGGGGTCTCACGCCCTCTAGCCTTGTGTGAGAGAAAAGGAATTGTGGTATTATCTAGATCTGATGGGTGCTTTGGTGCCTTACTGGTGCTGATACCTGCTTCTGCTTGAGAATGCAGGGATTCTCCTTCTCTTTCCTTAGGAACATTAGGGAAGGCGGAGTCCCTAGAGTAAGAGGCTGGGTCACTAGGATAACTTCGTCCCTAGCCTCTCCCTCTCCAAGTACCCTCGCCTGCTTTCCCTATGCATGGGATTTCCCTAGGCATTGTGTGGGTTGGCACTTCTTAGGAGGTAATGTGGGGTCTGCCTAGGATTCTAGGTGGATGGGTGTCATTCTGACCTCTCCCGATCCTGACCTCCACCCCTTGCTCTATGGCCCTTCCCTTAACGCCCTCGGTAGTAAGATGCTGTAGCTTCCTCGTCTTGAGCAGCCTCCATCGGGGAAAGGGGGTGGGGGTTCACCCTGGTTCCCACGCTCCCGTCTCCCCCCGCACCCCCGCCTGCCCTCTCCGCTCGTTTACACACCTCTTCGGGTGTATGCAAGGGAGGTGGGGGAGTGTGCCTGTAGCCCCGCCCCTGTGTCCGAGGATTGGCCTGCTCGGCTGGGCGGGAGGCGGGCCCGTGGGGAGGAGGCCGGTACCCCCACCCCTCCTGCACCCCGCCCACCCCCCAGCCCCGGGCTCCGGGTAAAGTTTCATGCTCGGCACGTGACTCACCATGGCCGCTGTGCTCTGCCCGCGCCCCTGAGCCCAGCAGCGCGGCCCCTGTCCCGGACTCTCCCCCTCCCAGGTCCCAGACCCGAGCCCTCACCGGAGGACTAGGAGGAGGGAGGGAGGGGCCCGGGCGCGCCGCGCTCCGCTCCGCACACAGACCGACGGACCGGCTCCTCCGGCTGCCAGGTAGACCCCTCCGTCCTCACCCCGCCCCCAGACTTGGGGAGACCTCACCCCGACCCCCAGCCCTCCGGGCTCCAGCTGCGCAGGGACAGTAGAAGCTGGTGAGGAGCAGGACAGCTAGGCGCGGGACTGGGGAGCCTGGGCTCCCTAGACTCCCGGACCGGACGTAGTCTCCGGCGTGGAAGGGGGGGGCTCTGGCTGTGTGTGGGTGTGCGTGCGCGCTTGTGTGTGAGGGGCCGCCTCTACGTGCGTGTTGGTGTCTTTGTATGAGTGTCTGTCTTTGTGAGACTGTACATAGGTGTCAGTGACTGTCGGTAAGGTATGGGTGTGCATGTCTGTCTGTAGAGATGTCTGGGTGACTGTGACTGTGTCTGGGGGGCGTGTCTATTGGTGTCTGTGGGAAGTGGGAATATGTCTGTGAATGGGTGTTTCTGTGTGTATCTGAGTAACGGGGCGGGTGGGGGGGCGGTGTACGTATAGGTGTCTGTGATTGTGAGGTGTGTGTCCCTGTGTGGTCTCTGTGTCTCTCTGTCCTCGTCTGGGTCTGTGTTCTTATCCATTGACATCTGTGAGCGTTTCCCAGGATCACACGTCTAGCGAGCTAGGAGGGACTTCAGAGTCTATCCTGTATACTCCCCCCTCCATCTTTTGTGCCTTTCTGTCTGGTTTTCTCTGTCCATCTGACGGGATCTTTGTGTTTAGGTGTGTCTTTCTGAATCTTTGCATCTGCCTGGGTCTGTGCATGTTAGTGTGGGTTCTTCTGGGTTTGTATGTGAACATGTGTATCTGGGCCCATGAGTGTGTGTGTCAATTTGGTTCTGTGTGTCTGGACCCCTGCGGGTGTACATGTGTGTTTTTCTGAGTCTGGATCTGTGAGTGTACCTGTGTTATCTCTGAGTGTCTGTGTCACAGATACCATAGAAAACTTTTCTTTTTCACTTTTGAAAAAACAAAACAAAAAGAGACTTTCAAACCTGTTTGGGGAGAGATCAGATGCCCAAAGGGCTGGCCCACCCCCTCTCTCCCTCCTGTTATCTGAGCCTTCCTGTGGTTTGGGGAGAATTAGCTGGGGGCCCACCCCCACTCAGGGGAGCCAGGCTGGGGAGAAGAGGACTTGGGCAACTTTTGGGGGGATCTCGGGTAAAGCTGAGGACAAGTTTTCCAATCTGGGATAGGTAGTGGGGTGGTAGAATTGCAAAGAGGTGGTTTGGGGTATTGTCCAGTTAATCTCACTAAGAATGGTACTGACATTGGAGAATCATATTGACTTGCTCCTTAATGAGGGGGTTGTCTTTTTGGGGGGGGGAGGGAGAGGAACACGGCTGTCTGTTCTGCCCAGGATTGGCTCTGCTGAGAACTGTCTGGGACCTGGTACAACCCTGATTCTTGCTGACTCCAGTACCACCCACAGAGACTGGGAAGCTGTGGGCCAGATGTGTGTGTATGTGTGTGGGGGGGTGGTCACTGAGAAATCAGTTTTTCTTTTCCTCCTACCCATTGCCCTTATCTGCCCTGGGCACAGACCCTCTACCTGGGCCTGTGTGATGAGTTAATGGTGTTCGTGGGGGAGGCAGGGAAAAAACAGAATGGGGAAAACCTTCCCCTTTCTTTCTAGGCAGGGAGGAAGTTTAGAGATCTGAGTAGAAGGATCTCCTTATCTCAGGGATGCCCCCTCCCCCAGCTCAGACAAGGACACCCAACTGTTCTTGGTACCAATGCCCCCCCAAAAACTGTGCTAAATTTTTCTTCCACCCCCCGCTTCTTTGGCAGACTATTAGAGTGCTCAGACTTCCAAGTCTGCTCCCACTGGCCTGTTTTGTATGATGTGTGCGTGTATGTAACTGACTCACATGTGTGCATGTGGGATCCCTGATCTCCTGAGAGATTTTTCCTTTCTTACATCTCCTTGACTTGCTTGCCCTCCCCTGGGATTCCCACCATCCTTTCTCTTGCTTCCCACCTCCCAGTTGTCTCCATCCAAGTGCATGTTCCTTTTTCCAGGGGCAACAAGGGTAGGTGATTTAGAGTCTCCTTTTGTTCCTTACTGGACTCAAGCTGCCATATGTCCAAGTTAGGAACTTGTAACTCCCCCACCAACCAATCCAAAGTCATTTCGTTCCTGGGAGGAGACCGAAGTGCAAACCCCAAACTCATCTCCTGTGTTGTGGGAGGGTATTGATTTTGGGGAATCCCCCAAACCAGTGTGTGGGGGATGTTCTGAGCCTTGGGGCTTCCCCTGGGGGTGGGGAAGGGTCTGGAAACACTCTTCCTATCTGGGCCCAGCCTTCTAGTCCTAACTCTGTGCTGTGAGGGCCAGGCCCAGCCAGGGTTTGGAGACAAGGGGTATTAACCTTTTGTGGTTGGCTATTACCTTGGCCTTGTGTCACTTGCAGATTTTGGTGGAGCCGAGTGAGCTTAGAATGCAGTAGAGTTTGTTTGGGTGAGGGAAGTGTGAGATCAGTTTTGACTGGAATCTTGTAATATCCTGAGCCAGAAAGGTCACTGAGGTCAGACAAAGTAGGACTTCCTAGCCATTGGGAACTGGAGATCCCAGCTTTGGAGGGGCAGTGTGTATGTGTGTGTGTGAGGGCTATCTTTTTCCATGGGGAGTCTCTCTATATAGCCTCGCTATCTGATCTGGGGGAGGGCAGCCCTTTGTGGACACAGGTGGAGGGCTGAGATGACCTCTAGCCTACTGGGTCTTAGATATCCTCTTACTTCCCCTCCATTTCAGTCTTGTACCAACTTGGAGCCGGGACTAGCCACAGCCCCCACCCACTCTAGGGCTGGGATAGCTGTGGCACCTCTATCTTACTACCCTGGGGGCCCCTTCCTTCATATATCAGCCTAGCAGGAAGTTGGCTGTGGGGAGCCCCATCTCACTTGGCTCACTGTCCCTTCCCCACCCCAGCCCCCACTTTGCTTTTTTTTGCTGGGCACAGTCACCCACACGTGCCACAACATAGTTCCTGCTACTCATGTGTAGGGGATTGGCATTATCTGAGGAGGCCCCTTATCTGTGGGATATTGGTAGAAGGACTTGGCAAAGATCCCTCAGGTGGGAGTGGGCAAGAGTCTGGAGCCACTCCTTTTTCCTGGACTCCTCTACCCAAAGGACTGTGCCTGTGCGCTTGGCATTTCCCTCTCTCTCACTCCCTGC
This sequence comes from Trichosurus vulpecula, assembly GCF_011100635.1. Lineage (NCBI taxonomy): Eukaryota > Metazoa > Chordata > Mammalia > Diprotodontia > Phalangeridae > Trichosurus > Trichosurus vulpecula. Next base: position 184,868,157 of record NC_050576.1, on the reverse strand, counting down.
CTAGAGTCTTAGACAGGGATGGTTCCCAGGACCTTGTGGAGAGGGACCAAAAGGCTAGGGCCTGCCAGCTGTGCCCCTGGCACCACTGACAACATGGGCACAAGCCTCACAACTCTGGCTCTCTGCCCTCTGGATGGTGGGGTGGCACATACAGGATAGGATGGTCTTCAGAGAACCTGGGAGGGCAGCAGGCTAAGAGCAGCAGAATCTCCAGGGAGCCTGGTTTGGATTCTCCTCCTTGCCCTAGCCACAGGTCCTCAGCCCTTCCAGTCCTCCCTCTCCCCTGTAATCCCGTGCCAGTAACTAATGGATTTAGGATAAATGGGGTTAATCCCTCTTCTGTCCCACATCATCTTCCTGCGCACTGCTGGGGACCTTCTCTGACCTTGTCTAGAAAGCCTAGTTTGGGGTATTGGCAATTGATGACTGGGGTGTGAACCTCTAAGGTGGAGTCTAGTCCCGTTGGGTTCGGGGAGTGAGAATATATGGCTGACTCCTCCTAGCATCAGTGAGCCTTGCTTCACAGCCCTCCTAACGCCTTCTTTCTCTTTCCCTTCTTAGTTCCCTCTCTTTTTTTATCATGGAAAACTGCTTTCCCCTTCACCACCTTCTCTCCTTGCCCCCCCTTCCTGCCCACCCTTGCTGTCTGTAGCCCACACAGTTTGGGGGAGAAGGAGGGAGAGGCTGTTTTCAAAGTGTGCCTGGATCTCTGTGTGTGTCCGGGTGTGTGTTGGGAATTGTATGGATTGGGTGTCTGGGTGTCTCTGTGGGAGGTGAGAGTGGCTTGGGTTTGTGTGTGTGTGTGTGTGTGTGTGTGTGAGAGAGAGAGAGAGAGAGAGAGAGAGAGAGAGAGATCGAGCTTGTGTGTCTGTCCAGGGGTGTCTGTGTCTAGGTGGGGGGGGGATTGTCTCCCTCTCAGTCTGGGTCTCTGCCTCCCCACAGCCCCCACAGCCTGGACCGCCTGCTGTTCTTTCTGCAACTGGAGCCTCTTCTTGCTTGTTTCTGGAATTTGGAGAGGAGGAGGAGGCAGACAGACCTCCCACACTCTGGCCCGCCTGCCTGGCATCTTAGGGGGAGGGGAGGAGAGAGGGGGCATGCTGGGTTCTCTCCTTTCCTGGAGATAGGTATGGTAGGAAATAGCTGCCTTCCTAGAGTTCTACAGCCCACTCCCCTGCTCCCCAGTGAGTTCCTACACAGAATTGGAGACCAGGAAAAATGGAACGTGTATGTAGGCTTACGCTGCTCTATCCTCCCTCAGCCAGGGAGGAGGTAACAACCCCTGGTTGCTGCTCTCGCAAGCACAACTGGGCCCCCCACCCCATTGTCAGCCTCAGCAGGGATTAAACTGATGCCACAGCCTGGGTACTGCACCTGTCAACCTCTCCCACTCTGTCTTGTCCTGTAACCAGAGCTCATAGGGGTGGGGGCTGAAATGTGACAGGTGGAATTTCTAGGGCCTTATACCTCCCATACCACTCTCAGCAGGTGTTCCCCGCTACCTTCTTCCCTAACAGCTTAAGATTCCCCCATACCTACTCAGGTCTCCCCTTCCCTATACCCCACCCTATTCTTCCACGGAGGGAGAAGTGGGACAAAGACCACAAAGAGAATGGAGGAGAAGGAGCATGGAGAGGCCCTAATCCTATTCCTTTCACATCCTCAGATCTCCCCCCTTTTCCTTCTGGGCCCCTGCTGCTCTTCCTGTGATGGTTAGGGAGATTTGGGGGTAGTTCTCCCTTAATATTTTAATGGCATGAAAATTGGGAGCTCAGCTCAGGACCAGTGGGGCGTCTGGGTCTGGCTGGCCGCCCGGCCTGGGCTAAATATAGTCCAGGACATCTGCAGAGAAGGGGGAGAGCGGGGGGAGGTTCCATTCCCTCCTTCGGGCCAAGGTGCCCTCTCCTGACCGGGCACCTTGGAACTGGGAGGGGTATTCCTTGGCACTCATGTCTGAGGCATAGGACAGAGAGCTTCGAGCTTCTCTTCCCAGGCAGAGAGAGTGTGGCTTGTCTTAGGGGGTGCCTGAGATGAATTTAGAAAGGATTTGAGAGTTTAGGAAGGGAGATGTGGTGGTGGGAGGTGGGGTATTTGGAGGGGGAGTGTTAGGAGAGAATCAAATACTCAGTCTCTAGGCTTGTCACACTCTGGGCCCAACTCCCCTTTTCCCCTATCTTAGAGTCACTTAAGGACAGACACTTGGGTGTTTGTGTGTGTCACTATCACTGTAACCCACTGTGTGTATGTTCAAGTTTATACATCTCTCGTGGAGTGCATCTTGTTCTTCCATTGAGCCCTGAGCCTAATGCATGTACCACCTTCCACCCACCCCCCTACACACACACATACACACACACACACACACACACACCCCAACCATACAGTGTCCCTGTCCCCAGCTCTGAGTCTCTCTAGTCCAAAATGAAACCCTCCAGGCCTAGGAATCGAGACTTGAGAAGGGGAAGCTGTGGTGAGGAGTTCTGTGATCTACAGTCACGGCAGGAAGCTGAAGGGAGGGGGTCTGGGGGGAGGTGGAACAGGCCCTTGAGTGGCAGAGAGGGAAGGGCCCTGACCTACCTCAGTGTGGAGGGAAGGGGAGGGGCAGAGTGGTCACTTCCACATCTTCCTCTCATGCCCCCCTCCCATGCTCTGATCCAGGTTGGGTGAGGGGTACTGACTCTCAGAAGGGTGCCACCCCCCTCCCCATAAAAAAGTACTTCCAATCACGTGGCTACCACTTCCTGTCTCAACCCTGGGCTCCTCATAGGGCCATGTTTGTTGTTGGTTACCATGGATATGGCCACTGTGGGCACCACCCCTGGGGCCCTCGGGAGATGTTTTCTCCCCCACCCTCTTAACAGTGTGTAGGCCTGCCCCTGGGGAGAGAGCCTGAGCAGCTCCAGGGGACCTGGACCCCTTGGTTCCCTTTGTGTAGGGCTGAATGGTTGTGGCAGTGATGGTGGGATAGGGGATGCCTGTCACTTTCCTCTGCTCCGTGTGTGTATTTGTGTGACACTTGTGATCTTGAAGGTGTAGGTGGCTACAATGACAGAACATCAGAGCCGAAGAGGAAGGACTTCAGGAGCCATCTAGTTCTGACCCTTTCTTTACAAAGGAGAGAATTAAAGCCCAGGCAGGGAAAGTGATTTATCCAAGGTCACACAGAGGGAGAAGCAGCCATAGCATAGTCCTTAGGGAGCTGGCTTTGAAGCCACTAAAGACCTGGGTTCAAGATCTCCCTTGGACACATACTGGCTGTGCTACCCTGGGCGAATCCCATAACCTCTCAGAGCTCTAGGAAACTCTCAAAGAACCCAAGTGGCACAGAAGGTGGAGACCTGAATTGGTAGAGGGTGTTTCCTTGCCAGGAGTTCCCTCTATCACTGAAAGCGCAGGTCCAGTCCCTTTCTAGCCACTGGATTCCCACAGAGATAGCGGCCTGAGCTCTGGCTGTGTCTGACCCTGTGCTTCTGTGTTTCTTATAAGGATGCTATTAGGTTCCATGGGGACTCTTCACTACCCTGCCTCTCCCACCTGACTCTTACTGTACTGGGGGCTCCTCCTCCCACCCTGTACAGTTGGAAATGCTCATATTTTCCAGGAAGTTTTCATGTCTTCCTGGCATTGCTGGGTCGGGGGAGCACTTGGGGGTGGGGGCTGGCTAGTATCCCAGGCCATGTATACAAAGTGTATATGGTGGGGAGGGGGATAGGGTAATTAAATTTACCTTTCTTCCAGGTCCCACCTTTATTTCCAACCTTCCCATCTCCCCTGTACATCCCACTGTGTCAGATCCTTTGGGGAGGAAGGTATATCAGGCATACTGCTTTTCCTACCCTGCTCTGTGTGTGGTGTGTATGTATGTATGTATGTGTGTGTGTGTTTAATTGAAAGAGGGTGAGTGGGGAGAGACCCTAGACCTGGGCTCAACTGGGTGGGGTGTGTCTGGAGCAGGAAACTCCTGGGGGTCCTAGGGGTGGGGTGGGAGAGAAGCAGCCTGAGTCAGGCCTGGTCTGGGGTCAGTGCCAAGAGGATATCCTGAGGCAGGAGGGAGAGAAGGGGGCGTTCCCCAGCTTCCCCACGTCCTAGGTCCCTGGGGAAGGGACTCTGTATCTGTGTGTGTGTGTGTGTGTGTGTGTGTGTGTGTGTTTGGAGATACCATAGTGGGAGGGAGTAGAATTGGGCCTTCCAGTGAAAGAGGGGTGGGTCACACAGAATCCCCGTGGTGGAGCATCTGGCTTTAGACATAGAGTGTGACGACTTCACTAGAACAAGTTGTGGGTTGGTGGGAATGAAAATCTGAGGGTGGGTGGGTGGGTGGATTCTGGTGCAGACCCAGGATGAGCTCTGCCAGGAGAATCTGGAAGGGGAGAAAGGAACTATTTCTCTTGCCCTTTGGTTTTCTCGGTGGCCTCCTCCCCTTCTCTGTAAGAGAATGAAAGGGTACTGAGAAGGGGCATATGCCAGTGTGGGGGTGGGGGAAGCCCTGTGCCAGGATCTGGGTGGGGAGGGGGTGAGTGGTGGTTTCCATGCAGGAGGGGGGAGAGATGGGTCCCCTTTAGGGGTATTGCCCCAGCATACCCTCCCCCCCCCCAGACAAAGCTGCCTTTGTATTGACCAAACAATCCTGTGGTCTAGGCCACCGACCTCACCCGCTTCATCTTTCTCTTCCTCTTCCTGTTTTCTTCCTTCCCCTACCTTCCCTGGTCCTTCTCCTTGAGTCTTGGGGACTACCACCCTCCATTGCCTTCCCACCCACCCCCACTTTTTATTATGATGTTCTCTGAAAGACTGAATGGTGTGGCATGTTTTAGGCCCTGGGTTTCGCTCTGTGGTCTTAGGGAAAAAGAACTGGAACCTAGGGAAAAGCTGTGGGCAAATTTGCGATTCTCTTTTTTCCCCCTCATACCCCTCTCCCAACCTGATTCCCTCCTGTGGCAGTCCGAAGTTTGGAGTAGGACACTCCTGGAAAGAATGGGAATGGAGACCGTTTGAGACAAGCTGGAGAGGGCTGCGCTCAGCAGAACTCCTTTCATGCTTTTTTCTGTCTCTCTTTCCATCCCCTTGGGGAAGGAGAGGGCATCCAGGGCACTATAACCCAATTGGACCTCACATCTAGGGCAGGTCTGTTCTTGCCTGTCTTTCTTAGTAGGGCTGGCTATAGTCAAATTCCTTTAGGAATATGGAAGAAGGGGACTGAAGAGACCCCAAAGGATAAAGTTCTTGAGGGCTTCCTTGGAATCTGTTGAGGTTTGCCATCAGAGGGTTGAAGGGTAGACGGCATGAAGGACTTCCTGGATATTTGCTGGATATTTGTGTGTAGTCAGAGGTGGGAAGGAGCTGGAGAAGAGTGAGGGAAATAAGCAAGGGTGGAGAAGCTCCACTGATTGCCAGACCAGGGCTCTTTCTTTCCCCCCACCCTGGGAAGATGGACTTAATTGATTTTAGTGACTGTCCAAAGACCTGACTTTGAATTCGGGTCTGTTACTTAAGGGCTGAATTACCCTGAGCAAGTCATTTTACTTTCATGGGCCTCAGTTTCCTTATTTGAAACTTAAGGAGATTGGACTTAATCTTTAAGGCCTCTTTAAGCTTTAGATCTTGTAACTGGGATCTCTGAGCCTGATGGGGAAAGGGGTAGGTATGTGCAGAGATTGGATTTAATGATATCTCCTGAGGTTTTTTTTTTTTTTGAGGAAAGGATCTGGGTTATAATATCACCTGGGCACGGAGGAGGCTACAAGGGAGCATTTGGGGTTCCCCTAGTAAATTAGTTGGAAGTGGGGATCGGTCAGTTTTCTCAAGTCTAGTTGGCGATCTATAGTTACCCTATCACCCCCCCCCAACCCAGTTCCTTGTTTTTACTTTATTCAGCACCGCCCTCCTATCTTCCCCCCTCCATCCTCCCTGGCCTGAGGGAGCGTGAGGCCCTGTCCCCCCTGAATTGGGGGGGGGCGCTGGCCAAAGGCCTGGGCTTGGATGCCTGGCTTCCTGCCCACCCAGCTCTTGGCAGTAGGGAGGATAAATACTGAGACTGAAGCTGCCTGATTGCCTAGCGGAGGGGTTGGGGTGGGAAGGAGTTGGAAGGAGGTGCTGCCAAGCCTAGCTCTACCTTCCCTGTGTCTGTCTGTGGAGTCCAGTGTCCAAGGCTGCTTATAGAAGGGAGAAAAGAGTCCCCACTCTCTTCCTAAAGCCGGTGGGGTAAAGGGAAGAGAAAGGCTGTGGCTTTTTTTTTTTCTTGGAAAGTTTATAAATAGCTCTATCCCTTGTTTGCAATCTGCCCCACCCTACCCAGCCCAGCTTAGCCTGGCTCCTACGACAGGGTCCTGGGGGGCAGCTGTTGACTTCACCCACTTAGGCTATGACTGTGGCTACTCCTCCACCCTCCCACCCCCCACCCCCGCCCCCAACGAGATTTGTGTTTTGTGCCTCATTTGTTTATGAATCATTGCCTGGCAAAATGCATGGGAATCCCCTGACCCCAAATTGGGGCCCCACCTTTCCCCTTCAGGGTCTCTCTAGCTCCCTTGAATGCCAGACTTACTTTAAATGGGACCATCAGAACTGGTGGAAAAGAAGGAAGGACTGTAGGGAAAGACTTGAGTCAGGACTGCTGGTGGAGAGGATCCTGGGAGAGGTCCTAGACTTTCAGGAGTTGGAGGATTCCTCAAAAGCCATTATTATAGTTCATCTCATATCTAAACCAGAATCCCTTCACTAAAGGGGCTTCCTCAGCCTGACTGGGGCTGGAGGATGAAGGAAGTACTTTGTGTTATTCTCTACACATCCCTCCCCTGTTAATCCAAAGGTTTCTTCTGGTTGTGTCAAAGTAGAGCTGGGGGACCTAGGCTGGGTGTATGTGGGTAGAGTTGGGATATTCTCTCATCCACACAGCCCAGTGTAAAGGCAAGAATATTCAACTTGGAGCTGGGAGACTTAGGCTCAAGTCAAAGCTGTGAGATTTAATATGTGACCACTTCTCTCAACCTGAGTTTCCTGTTCTGTAAAATTAGGGGAATAATAGTCATGCTGCCTGCCCCAGAGGCTTGTCGTGAAGAAATGCTTTTCTGTGCTAATGTAGTAGTATGAATCGTTAATGCTGCTGCTGTTCCTATTAGAGAGGCAGCATGGTATGGTGGTTAGACAGCTGACCTCAAAGCCAGGAAAGCCTGGTTTCAAGTCCCACTTCTGATACATACTGGCCGCATGATCCTGGGCAAGTCACTTAACCTCTAGATGTTCTAGGAATCTCTCAAAAGAGACAGTGCCAGGGGCAGCTAGGTGGCGCAGTGAATATAGCACTGGCCCTGGAGTCAGGAGGATCTGAGTTCAAATTCGGCCTCAGACACTTGACATACTTACTAGCTGTGTGACCTTGGGCACGTCACTTAACCCCAGTTGCCTGTCCTTCCCCCCTCCAAAAAAAGAAAAGAAACAAGAAAAGAGATAGTGCCAGCCTGCTTTGGGAGAGGGAGTTCCCTAGACCAGTGAAATCACAGATACAGTCCCTGTCCTCATTATAGTTATTTTCACTATTGATGTATCGTTCTCTTCTTTTTCAAAGGGATTCAGATACAAATGATCTGAGGACAGGTCATTATTGTTAACTCCTTTATGTGTGCTGTTCTATGAACCAATGGATCAAAGAGCTACTTTGTGGAGTTAGATTAAAATGATTAGGAGAAACCCATCCTTAACAGGTTTTTACTACTCAAGGCATCCTTAATACAAATGCATCAGCAGACAGGATGCTGGAGATGATATGCCCCTCATCTTGCTCTCACGTAGTCTTTGACCTCTTCTGGCAGACACATCTCCATACTTTGAATGCTTTTTATCCCATACAGCTTGGAGACTTGAGTTTTTGAAATGATGATATCTATTAAAAACATGAATCAGTGTTATACCTGAAAGACGATGGGTGACAGTTTAGTCCAGGTGTAATTCCATTATAGTTTATTAGTTAAGTTTTCCAGGATATTTTCGAACTTATATTTGTAGTTTTGGGATTTGTTGTTTTGTCAAATCATGAAAGATCCGGAGCTTCTGATGTTTAATTCAGGCCACATCTTGCTAGGTATTTGGTAGATGTTAAATTCTGCTGTAACAGGCTGCAGCAACATGTTGTATAGTGTCCACTGTCTCTGTGAATTGCCTAAATTGATCACAAAACTTGGGCTTCTTAAGTCAGTCAGCTAGAATTTACTAAGTAGGCACTGTGCTAAGAACTGTGAAACAAAGGCAAAAAAAATAGTCCGTGCTCTCAAGGAGCTCACGGTCTAGTGGGGTAGATAACACACAAGCAACTTTGTAAAAACAAGATACGCACACACATATGTGCACCTACATACACACCCAGGTAAATTGGGGATAATCTCATCCAGAAGTCACTAAGATTAAGGAGGCCTGGAAAAGGCTTCTGGCAGAAGGTGGGACTTTGCTGAGACTTAAAGTAAGTGAAGGAAGTGAAGGAAGATGAGGAGGGAGGAAGTTCTAGGCGTGGGACAGCCAATGAGAATGCCCAGTTTGGAGACAAGAGTGTTGTGTGAGAAGAAAGAGCAAAGAGGTGACTATCACTAGATCATGAGAGTATGTGGAGGAGGGTGTAAGGTATAAGATGACTGGAGAGGTAGGAAGGGACCAGGTTATAGAAGACTTTAAAGGCTAAACAGATGATTTTATATTTGATCCTGGAGGTTATAGGGAACCACTGGAATTTATTGAGTTGGGGCAGGGGATGCCATGACTGTAAATATAAGTATATTATATAACCCTCCTATAGTTTCTGGTGGTAAGATACAGTCCTCAGTTGCTATCATAAACTCCTCTCTTTCCACAAACAAATCCACATGACTCAACCATTTGTTTGAGTCTCTTTCATCGGCATGTTGTTGTTATGCTCAGTTCATATAGATGTTACCCATGGAGGGCCTTTTGATACTACTCGTGTATCTCAGTCATTTCATTGGTTCTGTCCAGAGATGAACCATTTTGGTTACTTTTGATGAATTCAATGGCCTGTACCCGATATCAGCTATCAGTATTGCTTAATAAAGTGATGGTAGCTTATTCCGAAGGTATTTATGTAGGTTTTTGACATTTATATAATTTATCATCCTCATCATCATCCTCATGTTGGGGAAGCTGGGGGAGAGAGAGAGGGACTGCCTGTAGAACAAAATCCTTATGTCACTCTAGTAAACCAAGTGTAAACCTAGTGGTAGGGGTCATGAGAGGACGAAGTAGAGAGGAGCTCCAGGCGGCTGAGTTTTTGAGTGGAAATGTGGAGGGTACAGCTCAAATCAGTTCAATCCTCTCGGCCTTTGAGGGGTGAACATCCTGTGAGGGACCTGTTGTGTGGTAGAGTGAGGCTAAAGCATGAGAAGCAAGTCAAAGGGAGAGGAGGTCCATGGGGTAGCCTCTATAGGAGTAGATGACATAGCAAACTATTCCTGTGCCTGCCAGCTTCTCTGAAATCCCCTTGACATTGCCCCCTGTGTCTCCTCCCTCTTATTTGCCACTGCCAGGTGGGGCACAAGAAGGGTTCAGGATATCCTGGCACTGTGGGCTTGTGGTTTTCCCGCCCCTGCTGCCCACATGGGGGGGAAGGTACCCTGTGGGCAGCCTACGAGGTATAGGAGTAGATGGGATGTGGGTGTCTTGTTTCCCTTCTCTGCCTGTGTTGGGCCTTGATTCTCTGAAGATGCCCTTCTTACCCCAGGAGAAAGAGGTGATGCCATGCTTCTAGGATGAGGTGGGGTGGAATTGTAGGACCAAGTGGCGAATACACACACACACACACACACACACACACACACACACACACCTTTTCCTAAGAGTCCCTGGGCTCTCAGGGACTGTGAGTGTCCATGCCTTCTCAGTCCCTCCTACCTCCATCTCCACCCCTCTGCCCAGCCCTGTTCAGTTGGCATTGCCTAGGCCTTTGGCAAGATCTCTGTGACCTTTACCCCTGCCTCTGTTGCTTCCTCCTCCCCTTGGCTGGAAGTCCCTCCCTTGAGAACTCTAAGTAACTTTGCTCCAGACTTTATAGCAGGGGCCGGCTTGTGTTTGAGACAGACTCTCAGCCCTGACATGGAGGTGGTTGGGTTGGAAGGAAGGAGGAACTATGGGCTGGTCACAGGCTCTATTCCTTCTAGGTGAGAGTAAGGGGAATGCCTCTAATACCTGGGCAGTACTTAGTGGTGAAGATCAAGGTGGCTCGGGGTGGCCCCCTCGGGGGTGGTTGTGGGATCTTTGAGAGCGGAGTCCAGGTTGGGCTCAGAGGGTACCCTTAGAGCTGAGATCTCTCTACTTGGCTGGATATGTGGGGTACACAGCTGCTGGAGTATCCTGTGTTTGAGGGCTTACTGGAGATATGGGGGCCTAGGATGGAGAGGGGCCTGTAGGCAGGCAGGTGATCAGTCAGCAAATGATAAGCTCGAAATAAGCTGAGTTGGATAAGACAGAATGTCCCAGGGTTCCTCTTTGTCAGAGGGCCGCTCCTTTAGCTGTCTCACCCTGAGCTTATCTGTGGCGGCTAAGCTCAGGCCTTGTGAGAGTGACCATTTTCCATGCCTTGGAGAGGGTAGGCATGAGAGCCTATGTTTGTCTGATCAGCAGGGTGCCTGGTGGGATGGCTGGGCTTAAGGGGGGGGTGCTGCTTTTAGGACCTTTCTTGGAAGAAGAGACAGTTGGAAAAGCAAGGTTGGTGGTGGGGAGCTAGGAATATGCAGTGGAATAAACTTGTATGTGTGCGTGTGTGTGTGTGTGTCTGTGTGTGTGTGTTGATGGTAGTTGTGTGTCCATGTGGGGTTGTATGTCTGGGTGTATAGACAAAAGTAAATAATTGTGTTCATTGTGTAGCATAGTGATGATTACCTCCTGGTTACACACACACACACACACACACACACACACACACACTCACACACTCCCTTGGAAGCAAATGTATGTGTTTGTTTTTAACAAAAATTTATATTGACAAATTTTATTCTCGAAACACCATACAGATCCCTTCTCCTAACTGAATCCCCGCAACTAAAATCTTTGAAAACAGTGAAGTAAAAGAACAGAAAAGGGTAATTTGGGCTGAGTGTGTGAACATGATTTCATTTTCCCCACCCAAACCCATAACTGTCTGTCTGTCTGTGTGCCTGAGGTTCTAGGTCACTGTCTCCTGTCACTGGTGAAGTTTACCCATCTGGAGAAGTTCCATAGAGGTCCTGGGTGTGGCAGATTGGCTGCTGGCTGGGTGGGGCTCCCTGGGCTCTGATGTCAGCGTCCTTTACTGGCCTGGGAGGACTTCATCAGAGACCTGCAAGTGTGGTTCTATGGCCAAAATTAATAATCATGGTAATTAATAGGCTAGGGAAGCAGACTCTATCCCCAGGTAGAGGGGACAAAAGCCTACATTTCTCTCCTCCTCCTTTCCTCCCCTTCCCTGGGGGCTTTTTGGCTCACTGAGGAGCTGAAAGACCCTATTTTTATGATAATTGCTAGCCTTACCAATACATTTTTGGAGGGGGGAGGCAGTTGGGGTTAAGTGATTTGCCCAGGGTAACATGGCTCATAAGTATCCGAAGCCAGACTTGAACTCAGGTTCTCCTGACTCCAGGGCTGGTGCTCTGTCCACTTTGACACCTAACCGCCCCACCTTACCAATAAATTGAATGTGCTTGGAACTTTGTACTTCAGTTTACCTTAATTTCAATTGTGACACCGATTCCTACCTCCCCATTCTGCCACTCCATCTTCTTTCTTTCTTCTCCTAATGTCTACTTGGCTCTTACCTCCTAGGTCTTACTGCCACCCTACCCTACATTATTCAGCGTGGGACAGTGGACAGTGAGGGGGAAGGGTTGCCAATGACATCTCTGGCAGGCAGGTGTTACCTAGGGCAGTGTTAGGGTTTGGTGGTACTCCATCAGGGCTCTCTGCCCTCCAAGGCATAATGTTGCTTATCCTCTCATCTACTGGTATTATAGACCTGCTCATCAGACTGCTTTCTGCACATGCCCTGGTGTAGCCAGGCTGTTCCAGTGTATTTCTCTTTATCTCTCTCCTATTGTCTGTTCTCTCTGTCTGACTCCCTCCGCCTTTGTGACCTACCTTCCTTCCTTCCTTAGCAATTGGAGTTAAGTGACTTCCCCAGGGTCACACAGCTAGTAAGTATCAGGCCAGATTTGAAATCAGGTCCTCCTGACTCCAGGGCTAGTAGTCTATCTACTATGCCACCTAGCTGACCCTGTGACCTTTCTTAATGTATGAGGAAGGGTAAAGACTGGACTTGTAATCAGGACACCCAGGTACAAGTTCTGGTTTTGTCGTTTACAAGCTGTGTGACTGTGTACAAGTTATCTGCCAGCATCAGACCTCAGTTCCCTCATTTGTAAAATGAAGGAGTGAAGCTAAAAACACAGAAACCCTCTGCTTCCATTATACCCACTTAAGGTTTGAGGCAAGGCATGTGAAAATGACTCCAGAATCATAGAAGTTTACAATTGGAAGGGACCTCGGTGGCCTTTTAGCCTGACCCCCATGTAAAAATATATACCAGCAAATCCCTTGGTTCTCTTCAGCCCGTCTCTGCTTGAGGACTTCCAGTGAGGAGATACTTACCATGGCCTAGGTGGCCCATTCTTCTTTTGGGCATCTCTAATTGTTAGCATGGTTTTTTTCATCAAGCTTGTATTGGCTTCTTGGCAGTTTCCACCTATTGCTCCTGGTTCATGTCTCTGGGGCTAAAGAGAACAAGCGTGATCCCCCTTCCACATGCCAACCTTCAAATACTTGAAGACAGCTCTGTGACCCACCTGAATCTTCCTCTTCTTCAGGCTAAACATCCCCACCCCCACCCCATCCCCACCCATCCAGGGTGTTAGGTCCCTGGATTTTGGGCCGGGGTAGGGGAAGTGGTGCAAGAGGCCCCCAGGGTTGCTGCTGCGTCACGATTCTGAGAAGTACCATGCTTTAGGGAAGCAGCTTCTCTCCCCCTTCCCCTCCCTCCTTACCTCTACCATCCCCATGCTTTCTCTGCATCTGTGACCTCAGGTAACCCTTCTATGGAGAGATCTCTGGGTCCAGCTGTGTTTCCCTGTGTCCCCGCTTGCTCTCCATGAATCCCCCTTTGAGGTACAACAGGCCCTTTGGCCACATTAGGGTGAGAGGTGCCTCTTAAAGGTTTGGGTTCTGCTCTTTGTGCGAATATTCTCACCCTCACCTCCTCCTCTGCAGTGTCTGGGCCCCACTCCTGAGTTGTCTGTGCCAGGCAGGCACTGTGCCATCTGTCTGCTTAGCCTGGTGTCACGGGAAAACCTCCAGCTGCCCAGGTGGGGGGAGCCCCATGGAGAAAACCCCTGCGCCCTCTTCTCTGTGCCTACTCACCTGTCTTGTCTTCTTCTTTTCAGCATCAGAAGATATGGCTTCCCTAGCAGCACCAGCATCATCAGAGCTCATCTAGGTGAGGATACCTCGCTCGATACTCTGCCCAGCAGCCAGCCGTGGTGGGTGCCATTCAGGAAGCTGCCTCAGCTTTCCAAGCCTCATTCCAGCTTATCATAGCCACCGCCGACCTGAGCAGCGCCCTCCCCTCCCTTTCCCACCTTGCCCCTGGTTTGGGCGGTGGTTCCAGAAGGCCAAGATCACCCTGTTGGGCACTGCCCTCTTCAGCTGCAGGACAGGAAGAGGGGGTGGGTTGATCACCCACAACCCCTCCCAACTCCAGGCCCCAATGAGCTGAGAAGGGGCAACCAGAAGCCCCTCAAACCCTCCCAGCTGGACTCTGTCTATATCTCTGACTCTCATCAGGGCATGGCCAGCAATAGCAGCTCCTGCCCAACGCCTGGGGGTGGGCACCTTAACGGGTACCCGGTGCCTCACTATGCCTTCTTCTTCCCTCCCATGCTGGGCGGACTTTCTCCACCTGGCACCCTGACAAGTATCCAGCACCAGCTTCCTGTCAGTGGGTACAGCACTCCATCACCAGCCAGTAAGTTGCGGGACATAGTGGGAGTGGGGGAAGGTGGGTGGGATTGAGGGCTCAGATATCACAAGGGAACCCGGTGGCTTATCATCAGGGCTTTGTGAGGGGATGGTTTGTGGTGCCTTCGTTATGTATAAACACTGAGAAGGATGGGGTGTCAGTCGATGGGGGGGTGACAAGGAAAGAGTGGTTAAAAATGGACTCCGCTGTTGGGGGAACTAAGGGCTGTATTGGCTAGAGCTGTGGCATCAGGGAAACTCAAGTCGAAATCCTGCCTTAGACACTTACTAGCTGTGTGACCTTAGGGAAGTACTTAAACCTCTCTCAGACTCAGTTTCCCCATCTCTAAAATGGGGATAATAAGAGCACCTGGGGCGCAGAACCTAGCTCACAGGATTGTTCTGAAATTCCAGTGAGATCAGATATGTAAAGTGCTTTGCAAACCTTGAAGCACTATATGAATACTGTTTATTATTATCGTCTGTTTTACAGGGAATGCCACTTTGCCACCCCTTCGAAGCGTGCAGGGGCCACATCCTAGGGGTGAGATAGGAACCCCTGTTATGCTGTGGGTTGCTGGACTCTGCCCGAGTATGTGCTAGGCTGGAGGGCTGCAGAAAGATTAGGGCCATTTGTGTTTCGTCCTTGGCCCCCAGCTTTCCCCCTGCCCTCCTCCTCATCACTGAGGATCTTATAAATAGCTTGGTTGGCAGCAGACAAAGGCCCCTGGTAGATAAACAAACCTCTCGACATTTGGCGGGAATAGCATCGTGACCTGGAGAGGCAGCCACATGCCTTCCTCCCTTATACTTAGCCTCAGGGTCCCCTGAACCAGGTGTCTTTTTGTGAGGGTGCCTGAAAGGTGGAGGAAGAAGGCCAGCTGCACCACCCCCCCCCCCCCCCCCCCGCTTCCCCTACATACATACCTTGCTGCTAATTCCCCTATTTGAGTGGAGTGTGAAGGGAGGGAGGCAGTGGTGTAAACCTGGTGAGAATTGGGGTGAGCTAGGCAACAGAGGGAAGGAGCTCTGGGGACAACGTGGGGGTGGGGGCAGAGAGGAAAGCTCTGCCTTGGTCATGGGTGGGAACTGGGCTGCTTGGAAAAGACATAGGCCCCTCCCTCTTCCCTTTTGCTCTGTCTCTGATTTTTCCCCCCATTTTCCCCTTCCTCTCTATCTTTCCCATGAGAGTCTTGCACTGGCTGGGTGGGGGTCTCTTCCATCCCTGGCCTGTCTGAAGCCAGGTAGTGGGAGGCGGCAGTAGTGGCTGCCAGCTGGCATAGCTCAGACCAGAGGCCTGCCAGGCCTCTTACTGTAACTCTGGCCCCTAGGGCCGAGCTGGGCACAGCGCCAAGTCAGGAGGGGGAGGGATCTGGGGCCTGGCTGGGCGGGAGAAGAAGGAACAGAGGCTGGGAGATGGATGGACAGGGCAGCTGTTGACCTGGGAAATGTCCTGTTCTCCCTCCTTCCTCCATCCCACATGCCTTTTCCCTGGCCTACCCAGGATGAACACTGCCCCAGACACCCACTGCCTCTCCTATTGGCACCAGTGGGGCACCTGGCAACACTGCCCTCTGCTCCCTGCTCTGGGTCAATGCTCCCTTCTCTAAGTCAGGGCAGTACCCTCCTCCCTAGGGTCAGGGGAGTCTCATTGTCCCTGGAGTTGACCCTGGAATGGTGCCACCCTACTCACTCTGGCCAGCTGCCCATGGCATCTGACCCTCCCTAGAGCTCCTCCTCTGTCTCTGTCTCAGTCTCATCCTCCTTCCTGATTCCCCCCGCCCCAGCCAGGGGACTTTCAAGTACCTTGTACAAAGTAGGCATTTAATAAATGCTTGTTGTTAAATAAATCAAATTGAAATGGGCAAATGTGTCTGACATTCTGGTGCCCCTCTCCCCACTTCACTCCCTGTGTTTCCAACTTGGAGGAAGGAATACTTCTTGGTATCCAGAGGGATAACCCAATTCATGCTCAGGAAGCTTCCTGAATGCCACTCTGGATATCCACCCCCACCCCCCGCAAAGGCTCCCCTCATCACCTGGCTTCAGTCCCTTCTCCGGTCTTGTTGTCTCCTGTCTTTTTCTCACTCTGTACACCTTACTCTGTATTGAAGCTTAAAGGACTTGCCTCAAGCCTGATTGGGGAGACAGGTCTTTTATTTTGCATCTCACCCACCCCTGCAACCCATATGCTTTATCTGGGTGTCTGGTGTCTGTCCTGAATAGTTGAAGCCTTTGGAGGTGGGGCTGGGAGGGGGGAGCTGGATTGATTCCTCCTTAAGTTGGCGCCTCCCCCATTCTTGGAGCTGAAATTGTAAGGCTTCTCCTTCTTGCCAGGTTGGCACTTCCATTGGACAATGGGGCCTGTGCCCAAGTGTCTGGGGGGACACTTTTTTTCTATAATGGGATGGGCAGAAAAGTAGTGGCCCAAACCCTTGGACATTGCATAATGGGGGAATGTGGGTCTTTAGCTGGCACTAGAGAGGACATCCTGCCTAGCCTTTGCCTCCCTTACCCCATGACCACTCCCATGCCAGCCTGGGAAGAGGTTTCCCCCTTACCCAGGAATGTTGCAAGCTGGTTCCTCTTTCTTGATGTGCGCTAGGGGGTGGCTTCCGGGATCCCCAATCTACTCTCCACCCTGGGAACCATTTCCCCTGGGTGCAGGGGAGGGGGATGAGTGGGAAGAAAGAGGTGTGGATTTGTAATTTCCTGGTAGGGCCCCCTCACTCATACTTGGGCAATACCCTTTCCTGTTACCCCTCCCCCCACTGGTCTTGCTTTTTTCCCAGGAGCCTCTTTCTCCCTGCAATAAATAATAACACCGTGACCATTTCCAGCCTCTCTATTCTCCCCATCCCCCAAACCCCCCAGCTGTGGGTGTTTGTCACATACAGTAACGAGGAAAGGACTTTGTGGTATTTTGCCAGGGAACTGTGGAGGTAGATTTCTCCCCATGACTAGAGCGAGGGTCCCTAGGTGAGGGGTGTGAGAATCTTCTTTGCAGGAGGCTACCTTTCCCTCTCCTCTCCCACTGCACCCCAACACACACACACACACCCTCGCATTGTGATGGTAGTTCTTTCTCTAGCTGGATGCATCCAAGCATGGCTGATAAAAGATTCATGCTTCCTTAGGAGGCCGCCTTCCCAAGCCAGGCAGATCCTGCCTGGTGGGCCTGGGAGACCACGTACTTCTTGGGGGAGCTATAAAGCCAACCTTTCCTCCCCTTGAGTCTCTGGCCACTTGCTGGTACAAGAATTTTGGAGAATAAGATGAGAACCCCTCTTTCCCAAGAGCAGTGGCCCTCAGGGTAACCTCCTCTTTAGTTTTCCCTGGAGTGGGGTGAACTCCAGAAAATAGACAGATCTATTTATTTTCCGTATTCTCCCTCTTTCTTTCTTGGTGGAAAGTGATAGGGGCAAGAATTGGGTTGAGGACAGCCAATAGAGGAAGTGGTCAGGTATGAACAAAGACTGAACATGGCTGATCTTCCCTAAGGAAGAGTTGGGGGAAGTAGGGGTGGGGGAGGGGTGGAGAGGAGTGTCCTTCGTCTTCTGGCTTGCTTCTTCCAGAGGACTCAGGCAGGTGTCCTTCCCAAATGATGGCCCCAGTGAAGGGGCAGGGGATGGGTGCTGAGTGGAGGATCCAGGACTATGAGCCAGAGACTCAAGGGTTTTTGGAGATTACCGGGTCTACCCTTGTCATTTAACAAAGGAGAAAATTGAAACCAGAAAAAGAATAAAGTTAGGTGTACGGAACCTCGACCAAATGGGTTTTTGGCTATATTTTTCGAGATCTGCTCTGGCTCCTTGGTGTTTGAGTATTAGAGAGGGGGACAGGTATCAGTGAATCGTGTATATGGGAAAAAGTTAGCATCCCATATCCCCATACCCTCTATCCAGTTTTTGTATGAACTGGGGGAGAGGAAAAAGTGCCAAGTACTCATCTTTATTATCTCACACACTAGAGAGGCCATATAGTTTAGTGGAGAAAAGATTGGACTTGTCAGGAGACACTTGGGTTTAAATCCTACCTCTTAACACGTGCTAGTTTTGTGTTCCTAGGTGAGTCATTTAATCTCTTTGTCACTTAGTTAATCTTATGTAAAATAAAGTAATAATGCCTCTAGTTCGTACCTGATAGGGTTGTGTGACCTTGGACACCTCACTTAACCTTTAATTTATGCCTCAGTTTTCTCATCCATATAATAAGGATAATATGTTTAGCACCTTCCTCTAGGATTGTTGTGAGAATTAAATGAGATAATCTATGCAAAAAGCTTTGCATATCTTAATGAGGCTATGTAAATATTAGCTGTATCTGGGAGGTAGATAGAGACTGGTCTCCAATCTAGGAAGACTGGAGTTCAAGTATCCCTTTGATGTACATGGAAAGGGCAAGCAACCTAAACTCTCGGTGCTCTAGGAAACTCAATTTCAGAGAAGTACAGTTCTGCATGAGTGGGGGGAGCTTCCTCACCCGGGAGTTACCTTATCAGCAAAATCGATGGTCCACCTCCTAACCCTGAGATGATGATGATGATGATGACTGTGACTATGTTCTCCAAACTCGACCTGAGGATTAATGAAAGGCATCCAAATTCATAGTTCGAGGATGAAGGAGATAAGGGAGATTCTCATTAGATCTCCTCACCTCGAGTGCCCACCTTTTGCCTCACCTCAAGTGCTCACCTTTTGCCTTTTGGAGGAGACATTTGTTAATTGACCAGAGCTAAGGTGAATGGGAGTAAGGGGCCTAGGGCATCTGTTGTTGGGCTAACTCTTTGGGTGAGGGAGAGAGTTTTATTATTGAGAAGTTACCTTTATCTTCTCTTCAGATTTAAGGGGGAAAGAAATATCCAGATAGGCATTCATCCTCCTTCTCCCATTGTCCTGGTCCTCTTACTGATGGATTGCTGCTCCTCCCTTCCCTTGATCTCCTGGCAGGCTGGGGAGGGGAGGCCCCTCACTGCCAGGTGGAGTGAAGAGAAGGGAGTTGGGACTTGGAACTTAGGCCCCACCCCTCTCCCCCTTCTCTTTTGGCTGGAGGCCCCCACCCCAGGAGGGATAGTTAAGGAAGAGGCCAGGGGAGGGAGAGGAGATCTGCTTTCTACTTTGAAAGCTGCAGATAAAATCTGTCCACACCTACTCTCATGCCACCAAATCTGTCTACACCTGCCCCCTTTCTACCACTGGGAGTTTGTATATAGCTTATCCCTCTCCCCCACCCCCACCCTCTAACCCCCCCTTACAGGAAGAAGGCTTTGAGAGTCACAGGCTTTTTCCTTTGGGTGATGGTGGTAGTATGAGATTATAAACAAGAATGTAGATTGTAAACTCCTTGAGGGCAAGGACACCCCATTTTTGCTACCTTTGCATCCTCAACACTTAGTACCGTGCCTGGCACTAGTAGCTACTTAATAACTGCTTGTTGACTGAATAGAGGAACTAGTGTAGCTCTCGGGGCCTGAGGTCTTTCTCTGCCACACCCCTTCTGTGTGGGTATCTTTTTCTGTGTGAGTGTGTGTGTCTGTGGAGAAAATGTCTCCTGTGACTTGAAGAAGGACTCTTGAGTGTTAGCAGTCATGCTGAAGAGCGCATGTCTGCTCATTCCGTCCTCCTCCTGACCACCTCCTGCTGGACACTGCCTTCCACCCCCTTTCCTCTGACCTTCTTTTTCTCTGCCTCCCCTAGCCCTCCCCTTAGCCCTCTTTTCATTTTCCCAGGATAATAGAGTAAGCACTGAGGGCTGGGGGGATGGAAGGAGGCGGAGCGGGGGGTGGGGGGGGGTGGGGTGGGGTGTTGGGGATAGCCCAGGGAGCCCTTTCGTTCATGGGGTCCAAAATGCCAAGTCAGCCAAAGGTTGTAAAATAGGGTTTTAAATGAGGAAACCCTTTCACCTTTCATTTGCTGGCACTGATTAACCCAGGTGGAGTGAAGGGAAGGGAGCTGAGACTTGGAATCTAGGCCCTACCCCTCCCCTCCTTCTCTGTTGGATGGAGGACCCCCTCCAGTCCAGGAACCAGAATGTTTACTGGGGTGAGGAGTGGGGGGGCGGGGAAGGAAAACTCCTCAGCTGGGATGGCTCCCACTCTGAGGTTCTCTCCAAGTCAATGGAGCATGTATCTGGGGGCAAAACTGACCCACTTTGCCCTTTTAGGACTGGGGGAAACAAGACCTGGAGCCAGGAAAAGCTCACTCCTGGAAAGGGAGACCTTCTCTTCCCTTCTCCAAGTTAGTGGTGGTGGTGGTGGTAGGGGAAATGCTTTTCTTCTCTCAGGCTCTTTGAGACTGGAAATTGATAGGAGCTGGATTTTCTCAGGGTATAATTGAGGCAGATCCTTAGATTCGAATTCATTAATTTTTTTTTTAAATTGACATTTATTAAGTGCCTACTGTGTGTCAGGTGAGGGTGGGGCAGATGCACAGAGGAAAAATATTTCTTTTGCTTTTTACAACCACTTTGTAAAGTAGGCTTTACAGTTGGGGAGGTTGAGCCTCTGAGATACTAAGTGATTTGCCCAAGGTCACACAATTCTGCTCTGTGACTTGAACTCCTGTCCTCTGATTCCAAATCCGGTTCTCTCTTCAGTAAACCACAGTCTCTGACACGGTCCTGTCTTCAAAGACCTTAACTCTACGGTAGCTATGAGCTCCGTATGCAGATGAGAACGTGATTAAGCACATAGGAGAGGGCTGAATCGTGGCATGAGAGATTTGGGGTCAGGGAGGGTAAGGACTTGAAAGGAAGTAGGGAAAGCTTATTTTAGGCAAGGGGACAGGATGAACTGTGGAACAGTGAGTCTCAGGATTACAGGATAGGCCCTAGAGCCGGAAGCAAACTTGGAGGTCATCCAGTCTAGCCCTGCTCCCCTCCCCTTATTTTACAGATATGAAAACTGAGGTCCCAAGATTTACTTTTATGAGGTAGCAAGTGCTAGAACTGGGATTTGAACCCGATTCCTGTTCTCCGGAGTGTAGAACAGGAATGTGAAACAAGACTGAAAAAGCAGAATGAAGCCAGAGTGTGGGAGACTTCAAGTGCCAGGATAATGAATTTGAACTTTATTCAGTAGATATTGGGAAGCTCCCCTTTTGAGTGAGAAAATGTAGTCTTTTTTAAAAAAATAAACTTTAATCGATATCTTTTGTTTTCACATCTTCTACATTTTCCAATGTATCTTGTCCTCTTCTTCCTCCCAGAGAGCCATCCCTTACAAGAAAGAATTAAAAAGAGGGAAATAACACTTTAGCTGAGCAAAAGTAACCAACATATCAAAAAATTCTGACATTCTATACAATGTACCACACCCATGGTTCCTGACTTCTGCAAAGAGGCAGAGGAGGTGCTTTCTCCTATCTCTTCTTTTGAGCGAAACTTAGTCACTTCATATTTTTGTTGTTTTTTAATTAAATTTTGTTTTCAAATGAAGATATGCCTTATCTCCCCCCTCCTTGGTTCCCCTCCCCTCTCCTAC
This sequence comes from Trichosurus vulpecula, assembly GCF_011100635.1. Lineage (NCBI taxonomy): Eukaryota > Metazoa > Chordata > Mammalia > Diprotodontia > Phalangeridae > Trichosurus > Trichosurus vulpecula. Next base: position 184,846,700 of record NC_050576.1, on the reverse strand, counting down.
TGAGAAAGCAAGAAAAATAAAACCCCTGTTACAAATACATATAGTCAAGCAAAACAAATTCCTGTATTATGTCCAAAAAATTTCTCATATACACCCTGAGACCATCACTTCTTTATCAAGGGGTGGCCACCATGTCTTGTCCTGAGTCCTTTGGAATTATGATTGGTCATTGTGTTGATCAGAATTCCTAAGCCTTTTAGAGTTGTTTGTCTGTACAATATTGTTGTCTTATAAATTGTTCTCCTGGTTCTGCTCATCTCACTTGGCATCAGTTCATACAAACCTTCCCAGATTTGTTTGAAACCATCCTCTTTGTTATTTCTTACAGTACAACAGAATTCCATCATATTAGTATATTATAACTTGTTCAGGCATTCCTCAATTCATGGGTGGGTGTACTTCCTCAGATTCCAGTGCTTTGCCACCACAAAAAGAACTGCTGTAAATATTTTTGTACATACGGCACCCTTTCCTCTTTCTTTGATCTCTTTGGAGCATAGACCTCATAGTATTATTGCTAGGTCAAAGGGTATGTACAGTTTAAGGACGGCTTGGGCATAGTTCCAAATTGCTTTCCAGAGTGGCTGAGCTAGTTCACAACTCCACCAACAGTGCATTAATGGGTCTGTTTTCCCACAGCCCCTCTGGCATTTGTCATTTTCCTTTCTTGTCAGTCTTGCCAGTCTAATGGGTATGAGAAATATTGGTCACTATATTTTGATAGCATTCCAGTTTTTATTGTTTTGTTAGACTTCCCATGTACATTGCTGTAGTAATAAAGCATATTGTTTTCCTGGTTCTGCTGAATTTTTATCAGTTCATAGAATTCTTCCCAAGTTTCTCTATATTCATAATTTCTTATAACACAGTAATATTACATTATTTGTGTATCATAACTTGTGTAGTAATTGTCTAGTTGATGGCTATCTCATCTATTTTCAGTTCTTTGTTACTAGAAAGTATAAATATTTTGATGTACTTGGAAGCTTTGTTTTTGTCACTAAGCTCCTTGGTGTATATGTCTAGCAGTGGAATCTCTGGGTCAAAGGGCATAGTCATTTTAGCAGCTTTGTTTGAACAAATTGCTTTCTAAAATTATTGACCAGTTCACGGTTTCACCAACAATATATTAGCTTGCCTTTCTTTCATAACCCCTCCAACACTGACTGTTATCATTTCTTGTCATCTACCAATTTTCTGGGTCTGAGGTGAAACCTCAGACTATTTTGGATTTGCATTTCTCTCATTAGTGATCTGGAGCATTCGTTCATATTGTTCTTAACAGTTTGCGATTCTTCTGAAAGAGTAAATCATCTTAAAGATACATTAGGAAGATTAGGTTACAGTCTAATGAAAGATGTATTGGAGAGGCTAAGAAGAGACAGGGTGCAGAAAGGAATTAGGCGTCGGTCTAGGGGAGATGTGATGAGGACCTGAACTGAGGTGGTGAAAGTGGAAGTGGAAAGAAGGCGGTGGATGAATTCTGACCTGAACTCAAAACTCAGCTCCATGGCCAGAAATGTCCAGTGCATTGTTGAGAGAGTGTGGTCGGATACAGCGGGTGAATAGAGCTGGGCAAGGTCTCTAGGGATATCAAGCCAGTACTAAGAATTTGGTATCTGCTTTGGAATAGCTTTTATGTGATTTCCTGTGCCATGGCCCCTTAGGATAGGATTGGGACTAGGGACCGAATAAGGACACCGAAGAACCTTGTCCTCTGGGAGAAGCGTCTGCCTCTTGGGTCACCCAAATTGGCCAAGGTTTCCCTTTAATCACCCCATTTATTTTGGTCAGGAAGATTAAGGGCAGTGATGGTGGGGGTAGGGGGAGAATGAAACTCTGTCCTGTGCCCCTCCCTTACTGCGAAGGGTACTTTCTGTCTGAGAAGCTAGTCAGGCCTAGAGTTTTGGTGGACAAGGGTTTTCTGGGTAAAGCAAAGAGCCTGAAGGACTTTGGGTGGGGGGGACACACAATAGATAGGCGCTTTCTTTCCTGATATGGGTGTCAGATACAATGTGGGGAGTAGGGAACATTCCCCTCTATGTGCAAATATCATTCCTACAGATATTTTCAGGTCTCGCAATGTCAAAGTTTAGTGTCAAATCAACCCACCGGTTTTCACATGCCAGGCCACAGTGCTATACTTCGTGGCGTACGATGTCACATGTGTAAAAGCCACACACATGCCACCCCCCTTCCCTAAGATACTTTCTTCTCTTTCCTCCTCCCCCCCTCCCCAAAGGGCGGGTGGGAATGGGTAGGGAGCTGAAGACTGGCCAGACGTACTTCTTTGGCTGCGGGCAAGGGACGTGATGTCACAGGCATAGACAGGGTGCTGGCCGGTGGGTGGGTGGGTGGGTCACTGGGATGCGAGGCGCTAGCGCTGGGCGAGTTCAGTGAAAGTTCACCCGCATTGCATTACGCAAATGAGTCTGGGACCCGGGCCTCCGATGGAGAAGGGCACCGGGACCACCCCCTTGTACCCCCTCCAGGGCCACCTGCACCCAGCCCGATGAGGGAGCCCAGGGAGCTCTCCATCCAGGGGTCTCGGAGCCAAAGTCCAGGCTTGTGGCGGGGGAAGGACAGAACACCTCTACCCTCTCCTGCCCTGTCCTCTCTCCTTCTATCCTCTACTCCCTCCCTCCCTCCCTTCCCCTCCTACCCTACCACCACCACCACCACCTCCTCCTCCTCCTCCTCCTCCTCCTCCCTCTGTACTCTGTACTCCTCCTCCCCTTGTTCCTTTCCCCCTTCCCTCTCCTCCCCCACCCCCACCGGCGTGAGCCACTAACCCTCCCGTCCTGTCCCTTCCCTTCCCTTCCCTTCTCTCCTCGCTATTCCCCAGTCCGGTCCACGGCTCTGGTTTGGGTGGCGGCGGCGGCTGCTTTTGCTGCTCCTGCTGCTGTGGCTGCTACTACTTCTACCTACCAGACAGCCAAGGGGTTAAAGGGGCGGAACCTGGATGGGGCGGGGCTGAGGCAAGCTGAGGGGGGAGGGGTGTCCGGGGGGAGGGAACTGGGAGTAGGGGGCGGGCTGGGAAAGGCCCCCCCACCCCCCCAGTGGTGGACTGCCGCGGAGGCTCTTACAACCCCAGAGGGAGCCCAGGAGAGCGGCTGCGGGAGGGAAAGGACTGGGGGGGCCCTTGCAGAGGGAGGAGTCGGAGCCAGGGTCTCCACCCCGACGGTGACCTGGGAATCCTTGGTTCTGGGAGGAGGAAGAGGAGGAGGAGGAGGAGAAGGCTGATTCCTGAAAGGCGGACTCCCCCACCCTGGGCAGGGGGGCAGGCCACTCGATCGCGAGCGAGCAGGAGGAAGCGCCTAAAACGCCTGTGTTCCGGGGCTCCCCCCACCCCGTCCCAGCCTGGGGAGTTAGGGAGTAGCTCGCCTCTGCTGTGACCTTCCCCCCAATAATCTACCCGACATCATGAGACTGGAGACTGGGGGCCCTCTTGAGGTGAAATTGCTGGACTGAGTTTGGGGGGCCCTCCTTTGGTTATTCTGTGCAGGAACTGGGGGACACCTCCCCACTTCCCCCTTTCCACCCAAGACTGGAGTAGCAGTCGTTGCTGCTGTGGAATTTGAACTCAGGGATTTTGTGCCTGGAGAGCTGCAGGCTGCTCCCTGGCCCCACTCCTCGGATGGTGCCTTGGCCAGTGGAGTGAGAGAGTGAGTGGGGGGGTGGTCTCCTCGGAGTACCTCCCCGCTGGGGACTTCGCTCCCCAATCTTCCTGCTCCTCTCATTGCTCATTGTGGGGGAAGATGTATGAGAGCGTGGATGTAGGGGTGCTCACCCCCAGCCCGAACCCCTTCCTTGTGGTGGATTTTTATAATCAGAGCCGGGCCTGTTTGCTCCCTGAGAAGGGGATTCCCGCCTCCGGCCCCTACTCCACCCCACTCCGGACTCCGATTTGGAACAACTCGAGCCGCTGTAGGTACCAGCCCCACTTCCTATTGTAGGGTTCCCCTGGGGTCTTGGGATATACAGCCTGACCTTTCCTGTGGACACCCCACTTTTCTGGTCTTCCATTTCCTGCGCTTCTACTTGGACACTTCAGTGGACAATTCTGTCCTTGCCACTCCAGTAACTCCTCTTGCAGAGGAATATAGGCACCGTCCCCCGCCCTTTTAGATGGGCTTTCAAAGATTTTGCCTCTAACTAAAAGGGGTGATAATCAGCTTGGGGGAGGGCAAAGGGCTACTCTTTGGGGGCTGTCATGCCCAGAGGAAAAGGATCTCCCCACCCCCAAACTGGCATCCCCCCCCCCTTCATGGTGACAGCTGCTGCTCCCAATTCATAGCTCACACTTCATTAATGTGGGTGTCAGGGGAGTATGTTGGTGTGTGTATTGTTTGGAAAGATGAGGGTGTGCACCAGAAAGAACTTTATTTTAACCCTCCTATGTCTTCCCACCTCTCAATGAAGCCTGGTACCCAGTGGAGCATGGTGGGGATAGACTAAGCCCCTTTTATTTGACTGGTATCTTTTGTGCTTTTGAGCATCATTATTCCATCCCCTCCAGTGGAAGGTGGGAAGACACCTCCCCACAGTAGGAGAGGAAGGCACAGGATTGGGAGTAGAATTGAAATTTTTCCTATAGCTCTTTGCTGTTTTAGACCATCTCTCTTCTCACCCAGGGTATCAAGAATGTTGGGGAGGTGGGGAGACAGGTCACCATGTGGAAGCAAAGTGATTAGTGAAGCTCTGGAAGGTTAGGGAGATGACTCCAATCTTTTTGTCACTGGGTGGAGGGGGGTAGGGTGCCTCTACTCTTCTTCCCAAAGGGGAAAATCAGCTTGTTGCCCTGACACTATAAGGTTGTTACCTCCTTCCCTTAACACTTGCTCCTCGTTATTTATCCTTTCTCTTAGGATCATAGATGTCTAGACCTGGGACTATCTCATCCAACCCCCTATTCTTTTCCCATATTGTGGGACCCTTTAGAGCAGGAGTTCTTAAGTCCTTAGATACATGTCAGGACAATGTGAACTTGAAACTTTTAATATTTTGATAACTATTTCAATGTAATTGGTCTCCATTGTAGTATTTTATTTTGTGCATTTGAAAACAATCCTAGGAGGATTCACCACACTGCTGAAGTGGTCAATGACGCAAAAACAGCTAAGAGCCCTTAGTTTAGAGGGAGAGTCTTCCACCACACTTGGGGTGGAGGGAGGGTACTGCGCAGACTGTGTATAGTGTATACACCTGTGTGTGTATGTTGTGCCCAGCTGTGTGTCTCTGTGTACAGAGTACCTGGGTGTGAAGGACCTCTCCTGGGGGTTTTTGCTAGATGGGTTCAGATTTCTCCCTCCTCAGGCTTCTTAGGTTTCCCTGGAGGACTGACTGCCTCTCACTTCCAATCCACCCTGCCTGCCTGCCCACCTCCTCTCCTCTCCCCTCCCCTCTTTCTTTCTTAGGCTGGAGAGGGGATCCCTTCCTCAAGAGGAAGGGATTCCTGGCTGGGGAAGGGGAAGAAACATGCAAATTTGGAAAAGGAGTGAGAAAGTCCTTTCCACCCATATCAGACTTAGAGACCCACCAAATGGGGATATGGGGTTTGGCTTGGTACTGGCCCATCCTGATCTCCTGGCCCAGGTTGTGGTCACCCCCACCCCACCCATCTCTTCCCATTGTTCTGGCCCCTGACCTTTGATTCTTATCCAGGAATCCAGTGGAGAGGAGGGCTTTGCTTTGGGGAGGGGGAGATTGCTTATTGACTTTAGTTGGATGATGGAAGTGTGGTGGGAACTGGGGTCAGGCAGAGGAAGAAGTGAGAACTCACGATGAAGTTTCTTCACCACCCTCACTCCCAACTTCAGGGAAGAAGGTGACTTTGCTGGAGTTATCTGGCTGTTTAAAGTTGTTACTCTTCCCTAATGGCTTTTTTCCCCTTCTATCCACCCCCACCTCCCATCACCAAAGGATTCCCCCCCTCCCCCCATTGTTGGAGGCTGAGCGTCTGTGTTCCCATTGTCATCCATCTTCATTGTATACCCCTGGCCAAGGCTCGATCTTGGGCCACCACAGCATCAGTTTCCTTCCCTCTCCTTACCCTTTGAAGTACCCAGTAGCTAGAAAGGTAGATTGTCCTCATATGGATGGGGAAACTCAAGCTGTCCCAAGCTTGAGAATGCTATCCTCTGTCCCTGGGGTCCCAGATCCATGGTGTGTACCAGTTATCCGGAGGGCAAGGGGCCTAGATCTGGCCTTCCTAGACTCACCATGCCCTTCCACCTCCATTTTCCCAGTTGGAAGAAAGGCTGTGGTCAGCTATGAGCAGAAAGTTGAGGTCAACAGGAACAGGGATATGGGGGCAGATGCCCTTCACAGGAAGGGCACAATGTGTGCCCGCAACAACAGACACAAAACTTAGAATACTGGGCAGCTCCTGTTATTATAATCTGTTCTCCTGCCCCCTTGATAGCTGAGAGTTCTTTCCTCCTGATGGGTGAGTGGGAGGAGTTATCCAGGCTGAGGGTGGGGGGCTAGTGAAGACTCTTGGATTCTTACCCTGTCAAAGGGTAATGGGCTTGGAGTCAGAGCCCTGGGGACCCCTTACTGCACCCCTGTTGGGGGGTAGAGATGACATAGAGATAGAGGTGGGTAGAGATGTTGGAGGGGTAGGATGTTTCTTCCCCTCCTTTGCCTTAATACTCAGGACTGCTTTACGCCTCTGCCTGCTCCCAGACATCCAAGAATGTGGAGCACGTGGGAGCCCCAGGGAGTAGGGGGGGAGTGTTGAGGGGGGGAGATGCTTATCGGGAGTTAGCCCAGCCAGGCCAGACCTCTTCCGTCTTCCTCCCCCTTTGCCCCCCTCCAACACACATTTTCACACTCCACCCCCCTCTCTGTCTCTGGGCTAGGGAATTTGGGGAGGGGGCTGGTCCCTGGAGATCGCTCCCTTCTCCCGGGGGCTGCTGGGGTGAGGAATAGTAGAGGAGCCAGACTTGGAGTGGGGGGAGGGAAAGGGAGGTCCTGGCCAAGGGCCCATCCGATTTCCTGCTGATCTTCAGGAAACTGGCCCCTCGGAGGGGTGGTAGGGAGGTAGTGGAGAGAGGGGCCAGTCCAGGGATTTTCTTTCTTCCAAACCTGAATGGGAAGATACCCCTTTTCTCCACAGCCTAACCTATCCTTGGCTAGGAGTCAAGACACCTTAGTTCTCTGTTGAGTTCTGGACTTTGATCTAGGTTCTATCCCTCCTTTAATCTCTGCTTTCCCCTTCTCTCAGGCAGGGGGAGGGAGCTTTGATGGGTAGTGAGAGAGAGTCAGATAGTAAGCTGTTTCTTCCCTGGGGCTGACAGCTCTATGATGTTTCCAGCAGGGAAGTGGTCTCCTGGGTGGACGGAGGTATATTTAAGGATAGAGTGGCCGTCAGGACAGATGGATGCAGGTCCTCCCTCCTCTTTCAGTGGGCAGAGAAGTTACAGCGGGAGAAAGGAGAGGACTGTGTCCTTTAGTGCCCTACACTACCCACCAATCTCCCCCAGGTCCTCATTCTCCCTCCTCTAATGGCAATAAACCTGGGGAGCAAAGCGGGTAGAATGAAGGAGACCAAGCCTTCAGATTCAGAGGTGGTGGCTGTGTCAGGAGCAGGGCTGGGCTTCCCTGAGTGACTAGGCAGGATATTCTCTTGTGTGTGTGTGTGTGTGTGTGTGTGTGTGTGTGTGTGTGTGAGAGAGAGAGAGAGAGAGAGAGAGAGAGAAAGAAAGAGAGAGAGAGAGAATGTGTGCATATGTATGCAAGTGGGGAAAAGGGTCTATAAGAAGGTGGAGAAAGTGCTACAGCTTGAGAAGTGGTTGGAAGTGTCTCTATCCCATTTAGGCATCCCTTTCTCTTGCTTGTCTTTCCGTTTCTCTTCCACCCCTCCTTTCCCCAAAGCAATTTTTTCTTTTCCACCAACACCCTCTGGACTTTGCCTTTGCTGCATATTTCTGCTTGGCCTTTGCTTTCCTCACTTCCCCTCCCCCATCACTTTTCTCTTCTGAAGTCTCTCTTCCTCAGCTCATACCCCACTCCCCAAATCGTCAGTTTCTCCCTCCCCATCCTATGCCCCCCTCTCTGTTTCCTCCAATTCTCTCTGTGGTTTTTTCATCTTTCATCCATCTCCCATCTTCTTTCCTCTGTTCCCCAAGATCTCTGTGTCTTTCTGCCTTTTCTCCCCATAGAGAATAGACCGTTTTCAGTCCTCTGCAGAAAGTGGCACTTGGGGGTGGGGTCTGATCCCCTAGGGGAGGCGGGGCCAGGAGGCCAAAGGCCAGGTGGGGCAGGAGGGGAGGGGTCATCGCCTTTGTCCCTCAGCTTGTTGGAATGCTAGGCTCCTGGTCAGGGAGTGGGGACCCACACCCCCTTGTCCTTGATATCGCTTCTCCGCCCCCCCCCCCCACCTTCTCCAGGCTGGATTGTCTATTGTTGCTGGTGTGCGTCTTGGAAAAAGTTAGCACAACAAAGGACTCCTTTGTCCAGATCCCCTCCCCCCCAGCCTCACCCTGGCCCCTCACCCCCCCTTCCAGTTACCCCCCCCCCCACCCCAGCAGCTGTTCTCAGGCCTCCCTGTCTGTCTGATTTACTTGTCTAGGGCTAAGGGAGAGTAGAAATGATGAGGGAAGCAGGGTGGAGGACGGTTCTGTGGGGTGAAGGCCCCCAGGAGATCTAAGTTTTGTGTGCTTTCCTGCATTGAATTCTAGTGTGGGGGGGAAACTGAGGTCAGGATGGAGGGATTGGACTGTGCAACCATTAACATTCCAGGTTGGGGTGACCAGGGCAGGATAGTGTCTGGGGTCATAATGCCTTTTCTGAGATGATAGTTGGCCCTAGCCAATTGGGCTGGCACAGTGCCCTTCTCTCCATCCTCCTGGCAACCCCCAGAGAGAAAGAGGTCTATCATTGATGAAGTTGAGGTGGGGAAAGGGGAATGGGCTAGTGTCTTCTGTCTCTTAGTACCCAATCCTTTCTCTTCTCATCAAGCATGATGGTTTGGGAGTGGGAGGGAGAACCCTGGTGTTTTTGTGTGTGTGTGTGTGTGTGTGTGTGTGTGTGTGTGTGTGTGATGTTAATAGGGTACCTGCATCTTTGGACATCGTCATGTTGTGAGTTTGAGGAGTTGTTCTTGCTACAGCTTGATAGATAGAGGAGTGGTTAGGTGTGGTAAAGAATCAGTTTTGAGGGACCGGAATCCCCTTCACATCATCATGCTGGCAAACCCCCTCTGTACTCCACTGTCCGACTTGGCTGGGGGTCAGAGGAAGGAGACTGGACACTCTAACCATTGGATGGTGGTGGTTTGAGAACTGTGTGGGAATGGAAAACAGGTGATCCCAAGGGGTGGCAGAGGTGTCTTTTGCTTTTTATCATTGCAGTAGTTCATCCCCACCCTGACTCCAAGAGTTCCATCATGGCTCTCTTAACCTCAAATATACCTCAAGTCTTCCCTGAGCCCTGTAGAAAGACAGTATGGCTATAGAGAATCTGACCTGTGTTGTGTACCCAGTTGCCACCCACCAGGTCACTCACCTTCCCATTTGCTGGAAACTCAATAGCAGGAGGGGTAGAGTGAGTCCTAAACAGTAAGGAGGCCAGGACAGACTGACCATTGAGTAGAAACAAGCCCCTTTTGTCACCCCTACTTTGGCTTGGGGGCAGCACTCCAACACATGCCTTCAACAACGCAAATCCACAGATGACTGACTGGCTGGTAGAGAACACCAAGAGGTCCCAATCTCTGACCCCTGGGAAGGGACCCTCCTAGAGTCAGTGTTAGGGGACCTCTATCCCTCTCACATTTGGCAGGTCAAGAGCTGAGAAACAGGGTGGAAGATTAGCAGTGTCTCTGCCCTCCTGCTCTACCCCTTGGTTTCCTGGCCAGAGGAGGGGGAGGGAATTGTTTGCTGGGGGAAGGGCCATGACTGCTTCAGGGTTGGGGGGGTGGTAGAGAACGGAAGCAGAGAAAGGAGGGGGAGTGGACTGCCTTTGAACATCCTGTTGACCCCAGTTTCCTCTGGTCCAGACTCGGGCCCTCCCCCCTCTTCCCATCTTGCCTTAACTCCTTCCTAGCTATATGAAAGGAGGGAAGAATTAATGAGAAAGCATTTCAGCAGGTGATTACTCTGACCCAGCGAGTGATGAGGCTACCACAAATGACACTTTATCCATTGTATAAAGTAGCGTCCATTTGGTTGGTCTGGATCTGCTTAGTGCCACCTGGAACTATGTAGTTACCAGGGTGTGATGGGGCCAGGGAGGATTTGAAAGGTGGGGTTCCTAAATTATAGATTTTGAGCTGCAAGTTTTGGCCCATTGGGGGAAGACTTGCCCCAGGTAGCACAAGTAGTAATGAGAAGAATCAGGATTTGAACTCATGTCCTTTTCTTTCTAATTCCATGCTTTTTCCAGTCTATCATATTGCCTATGAGAATGGTGGGGGTCTTAGGTTATCAGGAGATGTTTCAGAATGAGGGTTGGAGCCTAGAGTTTCTAACCTGTGTTTTCTCATTTTCTCTTGCCAAACTTTGCAGCCATTGAAACTCAGAGCAGCAGCTCGGAGGAGATTGTGCCCAGCCCCCCCTCGCCACCTCCTCTCCCCCGAATCTACAAGCCGTGTTTTGTCTGCCAGGACAAGTCCTCGGGGTACCACTATGGGGTCAGTGCCTGTGAAGGCTGTAAGGTGAGTTAGGTGTGCTGAACAGACTGTTGCTGAAAGATGAGGGGAAGAGATAACTTTGACATACAGAAGATATCTGTGAGCTTCCCCTTCTTTCCTTCCTGGTCACAGTCTGCTCCCCTCAGTAATTTGATTTGTGTGAAGGGCAGAGGTAGGCAGGTGGTCGTTTTGGACTTTGTCCTGTTTATATTCCTCCAGAGAGGATAGAGGGGATGAAGAGCAAGCGGGGGTGTTCTGATCTTTAAGAAGGAACCAATGTAAGGTTACAGTTTCAGAGGGTCAATCTATGAGTGACTTCTCCCTTTCCCCCAAACATATCATCAGGCTGCCTCCTGCCCTCCCCTGTCTAGAGGCCCCCAGGCCCAAAGTGTGGTCTTCTCCCTCCCCACTAAAGGCTACATTCCCAAGGCTGATGCTTCTGGCTGGCAGGGTGAACACTCGACACTGCTGGGGTTACCATGGTGAGCTGGCATCTGACCTGCTCTTGGCAAGAGACCTAGGAGGCCTCCCCTAGCAGCCCTGCCTGAACCCTATTGGAATAACCTGACAGGAGGAGTGCCCGGTGAGAGGAGGTGTAGAGCTACCCCTTGGGAGTCGCCTACCCTGCTAAAGCTATTGGCTCTCCAGGCTCCCCCTCCCCCAATGCCAGCACATCTGGATTTCTTGTAGCCCCACGGTTACCCACTTAGACTCTGGTCCTATCCCATTACTCTAGATTTGGCCTTTGGAATGGGAAGAGGACAGGTCAGAAACACCCAATATGGCACTCCTGCCACACTGCAGGGCACACCATCTCTACTGGTTTCCCGTCCCCAGGGCCTCCAGCTCCTACAAGAGTCAGGTCTGAGAAGTTACACAGCTGAGTTCTCTAATCCTGGGCCTCTAAACCTGGAGCAAGTTGTCTATGGACTTGGGGATAGGGATGAAGGGGAGAGTCCAAGGCCTCATATTGCCTCTCTGTGCTTGTGTATTAGTGTGTGTGCGTGTATATTTGGCATATGTTATGTCTTATGTGAATCCTACCTGGAAACGCAAGTGTATTTGTGTGTGGTCACCTGCCTACCTTCATGCTGTGTGTGTGGCACCTACCTGCATGCCCATCTGCCTGTATATGTTCGCTTCTTTGCCTTCTTTCCAGTCTCTCTCAGTCCCTGGCTTTTTCTCTGTCCTGTCTGTCTCTCTCTTTGCCTGACTGGGAATCTATATTTCAGTCGCCTATCTATCTGTCTTTGTGCCCTAGTTTGTCCATCTTTCTGCCTGTCTGTCCCTCTTCCTACCTGTTTCTTGGCTTCTCCTGCCCACCTCTCTGTCTGTCTGCTCACCTGTCCACTTTTCTGCCCACTTCTCTGTTCCTCTGTCCACCTCTCTGCCTGCCTGCCTACCTCTCTGCCTACTTGTCTGCCCCTCTGCCCACTTCTCTGCTCCTCTGCCCATCTCTCTGCCCACCTGCCCACCTCTCTGCTCGCCTGCTTACCTCTCTGCTCCTCTGCCCACCTCTCTGCCCATCTGTCTACCTCTCTGCCCATCTGTCCACCTCTCTGCTTTACCTCTATGCCCACTTCTCTGCTCCTTTATCCACCTCTCTGCCCACCTCTGCCAACTTCTCTGCTCACCTCTCTGCCTGTCTGTCCATCTCTCTGCCCCTCTGCCCACCTCTCTGCCTACATCTCTGCCTCTCTGCCTACCTGCCTACCTCTCTGCCTGTCTGTCCATCTTTCTGCCTGTCTGTCCATCTCTCTGCCTGCCTGCCTCTGCCTGTCTAGCCCTCTTCCTGTCTGCCTCTGTGGGTCTGCCTGCCAGCCCACTGGTTTGTCTCTGCCTGCTGGCCTTTGTGCCTGTATATCTACTTACTGTGCGTCAGTCTGTGCCTGTGCCTGCTTGCCAGTGTGTTCTTAGCCACCAAGATTGTGGGCTCTGCCTCTCCCCCATCTTTACCCCTCCACACCCCTCCCTGACTCATTAGCTACCCTGAGGCTAGTTCCTCAGAGGAAAAGAAGCTAAGGATGCCAGAGGCTGGAGGGGCAGTGGCGGAAGCAGCAGCCTCAGCAGGCAGCCATTGGGATTCTCCTCTGGGAGTTCCCTTTCTTGTTGCTGAATCACATTCTCCTGACCCTGGGTCTCATCTGTCCAGGGAGGTAGGGTGGAGACTGAGTGGGGAAGAGATGCTGTCTTGTCTTCACCCAAAGACCACAGATAGGGATCTGCCCCTCTTTCCCCACTCTGCTCTGTGGTTGCTGACCTCTGTACCTTACCCCTCCAACCCTGATCCTTCTTCCAATTCTAGGGCTTCTTTCGTCGAAGCATCCAGAAAAACATGGTGTATACATGTCACCGGGACAAGAACTGTATCATCAACAAGGTGACAAGAAATCGCTGTCAGTACTGCCGGCTACAGAAATGCTTTGAAGTGGGCATGTCCAAGGAGTGTAAGTGTCACCCCTTGCCACCCTCACTTGCCACAGCTGGGTGTCCTGGGGCCAAAACAGGGTGGACATGATACTGTATACAATCTGTGACCTAGGTTTCCCTTTCAGCCCTTGGGCAATAGAAGAACTGTGGGGCTAGGGAAGATGGGGGGAAGCTGAGAGAGAAGCCCAGTTTTCCATGAAGGAGTTGGCAGTGAAGGGAAGGAGAGAGAGAGGAGAGAGAGAGGAGAGAGGGAGAAGAGAGAGAGAGAGAGAGAGAGAGAGAGAGAGAGTGTGTGTGTGTGTGTGTGTGTGTAGAAGCTGCTTTCTTGGACTAGCCTGCTTACATTTACTATTTAGCACATACAGAAGGGACACCTGGGTGCTCTGTGAGCTTGGTGGGGAGGGAGAGGGACTCAGTTCCATTTAGGACAGTTCCCTTCAGAGGAAGGAATACCAGGGATTTGGGGCCCCAGAGACTCAAGAGCTCTAGGGGAATCCCTAGGGGAGAGGGGCAGGGGAAGAGAATGGAAAAGCCCATCTCTCCTCCGCCCCCCACTTCCACTCCTCGCCATCTCAAATCTGGGGTTCCCAGCCTGACTCTGAGGAACATGGATTTTGAATTTGGGCTGAGTAGAGGGCAGGCTAGAAGGAGGCTGGGCCTGGGGTGGGGGGGAACCCTCTTGTGTTTGAATCATGGGTGTTGTTATGGCAACCGATGATTGATGATGTCAGAGATAAATGACGCTGACAGAAGCCTCCGTCTGCGTTAGCCGTTGTCATGGAGCCAGAACCTTCAGACTTGGGGGAGGTGGGCAGCGGCTGCAGGACTCCCCTTCCCTGCCCCCAATCCATAGCCCAATATAGCATGGGGGCGTGGAAAAGAGATGCATGTACACGTGTGTACAGAGCCTCAGACACATGCAGATAAGAGATACACAGATGTATAGAGCCCCATCAATTCCTATCACCTTTACCAGTGGGAGGTATGTGAGTTCTGGGGAAATAAACAGGTCTAGTCACAGCCTTTGGGAAGCCTAGAGTTTCCCATTCTCCAATGTGCCCCAGCCTTAGTGACAGACACTGTGTAGTGTTGGCTTCTGTCTGGAACTGAGCATGCGCTGCCTTCCCTCCCCACCCCTCTGTCCCACCCCTCCTACCCCTGTCCCCCTGCCCCCCCGCCCCAGCCTGTGCTGGTGCTAGCTCACTGCAGGAGGTAGAGGATGAGATTTGCTACCCTTGTTATCTAAGCAGCACCCCCCCCTCTATATACCCACCCAGGAGTTTTCCCAGGCTCCCTTCATGGTGGAGTGGGGAGAGAAGAAGTAGGGAGCTTTGAACCCCTAGAGGGAATCTACCTCTGAATTGATCCTACCTCACCTACAGGCTTTCCTCAACTTCACCTCAGTGTGTATATGTGCTCAGAGAGAAAGGAATAGGTTGGGGACAGGCAGCCATGGGGACCCCCCCCTCCCCATCCCTTCCTCCCTCCCTGCCTTCCCAGAGCTCTGTGCCCTGGAGCTGAGCAGCTGCCATTTCAATAGAATTAAAGCTTCCGAATGATAAACGTCTTGTCACAGCTGCAATTTTCTCTTCCCAAATTATCCCCCCGCTTTCTCTTCCTCTCCCTCACCCTCGCCCTCTCTCTCTCTCCTGCACTTTATTGAATTTGCAGAGTCGACATGAGTGATCTCCAAATTATGCCAGCTCTCCTCTCTCTCTCTCCCTCTCTCTCTCTCCCTCTCTCTCTCTCTCCCTCTCTCTCTCTCTCTCTCTCTCTCTCTCTCTCTCTCTCTCTTCCTCTCTCCCTCTCTCTCCCTACCCCCCTTGACTGCCAGCCCCCCCATCCCCCTCACTCTCCAAGATCTCCTCCTCAGTCGTTCCCTCCCCCTTCCCCCACCCAGCAGCGGCTGAGTCCCTGCCCTGTGAGTGATTGTGTGTCGGGGATAATCGGCTGGTAACGACCCCATCGCTTCTTTAAAGGCGAGTGGTGTGTGCGGCTCAGCGCCCACGGTGATTTGTCAGCTCCCTGGCTAATGGGCCGAGAGATCCCCCCATTCCCACCCTCCTGCCCAATTCCCTTTCCTTTTCGGGGCCCTGAGAGAACTGTTCCTTTAGGCTTTCCTCCTGACACATCCCAGTCCTACCCTGAGGTGCTCTACTCAGATGCAGGACTAGAGGGACCCTTTGCATCATTCAGTAAGAGGCCCAAGGCCCAGGGTGTATGAGGACTCTTGGGGAGGAAGATGAGGAAAATCAAAACAAGGGGGGTTTGGGGGGAACAAACTTAGGTGACATGAATGTGCACAGACAAATGCACAGCCCAGAGCATGGGGATACAAAAGCCCACACATACCCATGCCTCTTGGCAATGCCTGGGGCCTATTCCCAGGCAAGCTGTGGGCCCACAGACATGGTCAAAGCATTGCTACATCCAGTATATGCGTATGTGGACCTTGCTTCCTGACTTAAGTGAGGGAGGGAGCTCTGAGACTGGAGGACCAGTTTTCTAGCCCTTTGTAGGTAGGGATATGTGTGTGTGTTTGTGTGTGTGTGTGTGTGTGTGTGTGTGTACACATCCACAAAGATGACTTTGCTAAGGAGATAACCGCTCTGCCTGGCCTAGATGTGCTGGCCTGGGGAGGAAATCCCACCCCTTTAAGATATGAGGGGCCCCCTGGGGTGGGGGCCCAGGGCCTCCTGAAAAGACCTCACCCATCACACTGCTTCTAACCCTCCTCCCCTATCCCCCCCTCTCCTCTACCGTCCCTCCTCCAGCTGTGAGGAATGATCGGAATAAGAAAAAGAAAGAGACGCCCAAAGCAGAGTGTTCAGAGAGCTACACACTGACCCCTGAGGTGGAGGAGTTGATTGAGAAGGTTCGAAAAGCCCATCAGGAAACCTTCCCTGCCCTCTGCCAGCTTGGGAAATACACTACGGTACGAGAACCTAGGGGTAGGGGGCAAGGAACATGGGGAGGTGGTGGCATGGAAACCTTGAAAAGGCTGGGCAGGAGAGGGGTTGGGGGGTGAATGGGATGTTGGGAGCAGGGGGGACGGCTGCCAAGCACAGGAATACGGGCACCTGAGGCATTGGTCTAATGCCCTGATCTTCAAAGGGGCTGATCTTCCTGATTCAGAGGCCTTCCTTGCCTCTTCAGCTGTGTGGACTCGGTGCTGGCATAGAGCAAAGAGTGCCGGACTTGGAGTCAAAAAAAATCCCACATCCAGGTCTTACTGGTTGTGTGGGTGTAGGCAACAAGGCAGTGAACTTTCTTGGAGCCTTGGTTTCCTCATCTGTAACAAGAGTTCTGGTGAAGATCAAATGTAATCTTTGTCAGTTAAGTTTTACCTTCATTGGCAGAAGGGAGTTTCCTTACTGGGAGATCCCTATACTGATGAAATCATAGGGCAAGGCTGGGAGGAAACCCAATAGTACTTGACCTTTATACAGGGTGTCCCAAAAATCTTAGTGAAGTTTTAATTTTTAACCAGAGGAAGGAAGGAAACAAACATTTATTAAGCACCTACTATGTGCCAGACACTGCGCTAAGCTTTTTACAAATATCCTCATAAACAAACATAATCCCCACCACAGCCCTGGGAGGGGGATGCTGTTATCCCCATTTTACAGATAAGGAAACAGGCTGAAGGAGGTTAAGCAACTTGCCCCAGGTCGCATAGCTAGTAAAGTGTCTGAGTCTGTATTTGAACTCCGATCTTCCTGATTCCAGGCCCAATGCTCCATGGACTGCTCCACCTAGCCGCTTTAATAAAACTGAACTAAGATTTTGAACACACACACACACACACACACACACACACACACACACACACACCCCTATTATTTATTTTGAACATTTTTAAACTTTGGAGTTCCAAATTCTTTCTCACCCTCCAGCCCTTCCCCCACCCGACGAGAAGGCAAGCAATATGATATCAATTATACATGTGAAATCATGCAAAGCATAGCCATGTTGAAAAAAAAAAAGCAAGAAAAAGTGAAAAAAGTATCCTTCAATCTGCACTCAGAGTTGATCAATTCTCTCCAGAGGTAGATAGAGTTTTTCATTGTGGGTCCTTTGGAATTGTTATGCATCATTGTATCGATCACGGGAGCCAAGTCTTTCGCAGTTGATCATCGTTACAATGTTGCTGTTACTGTGTAAATGTTTTCTCGGTTCTGCTCATTTCACTGTGCATCAGTTCATGTTGGTCTTGCCATGTTTTTCTGAAACCACCCCTCTTGTCATTTCCCACAGAACAATGGTATTCCATCAGAGTCATAGACTACAATTTGTTCAGCCATTCCCCAATCTCTGGGCATCCCCTTAATTTCAATTTTTTGCCACCACAAAAAGAGCTGCTATAAATATCTTTATCCTTATAGATCCTTTTCCATTTTCTTTGATCTCTTTGAGATACAGACCTATTAGTGTTACTGCTAGGTTCGAAGGGTATGCACGGTTTTATAGCCCTTTGGGCCTGGTTCCAAATTTTAGTTTAGTTCCAAATTTGATACCCTGAATAGCAGTTTATTTAAGCTCTGGAAGGTGCTTTGCATATGTTATCATCTTCTTTGATTTTTAACAACTCCTAGAAGTTGGTACTACAGATATTTCAAAGATATTTTAAAAGATCTATTAATGGCCACTATGCCTGACTAGTCATTTTGTGATATCATACCCCACACTGGGCCCTTCCTTGTGTTAAAGAAAAATGGTTTAAACCATCTGACACACTGTCATCTTACAGTATATGTAGCATTGTGCCCCACCCCATCTGTCTACTAGAAGAATTCAGTGACATGTCCACGGTCACACAGCTAGGATGGGTCAAAGGTGTGGTATAATCCCAAATATCTCCAGTGTTTTTCCCAGGGCATTTCCTTTCAATATCTATAGCCCTTTGCAAATCCTAAAGTGCTATATACATGTTGCTGTTAGTGCTATCATCTGCTCTGTGACCCTTGGAAAGTCACCTGCACCTCTCAAAGCTTCAGTCTGCTGTGCCTGGGATGCTCTCCTCATCTCTGCCTCCTGGCTTCCTCTACGTCTCCACTAAAATCCCATCTTCTACAGGATGTGTTCCCCAACCGCTCTTCATTCTAGTACTTTCCTCCTGTTCATCATTTCCCATTTTCCTCTTACATAGCTTGTTTGTACTTATTTATCTGCTTGTTGCCTCCCCTTTTAAATTGTCTGCTCTGTGAGGGGAGGGGCTGTCTTTTGCTTCTTTTTGTATCCCCGGTGCTTAGCATAGTGCCTGGCAATAATCGGTGCTTAATAAACGTTTACTGACCAACTCATCTCTTAAAGCTTTGGTCCCATCTGAAAGGATAATAATAGTGATAAATAACATTTATATATTGATTTAAAGCTTGCAAAGCACGTTATAATGCATTACCTCATTTGATCCTTACAACAGCCCTGTAAGACGCTGTATCGGCAAGGCAATGATCGCAATATACATGATAATTGTGCAATCTGAATTGCTATTACAGATGGGTGATTATTGTTATCCCCATCTAAGGAAACTGAGGCTGGTGAAGGTTAAGTGACAGTACTCAGGACCGTACAGATAATGTATCTAAAGCAGGATTCCAACTCAAGTCTCTTGACTCCAGCTCTAGCACTTTTTTCACCTCCACCAACTAGCTGCCTAGGGCTAATGAAACACCACCTGCTTCCAGGATAGGGAAGAAAGTGCTTTGTTAGCATTGTAGAAACAGGCACTGACCTTGTTGTGTTGTTGGCACAGCCTCAGCCGTCATCAGTAACAGGGTAGAGGTTGGTCAGTTCTGAGGGGAGTTGAGAGGTCAAGGCCCGGAAGAGAAGAGTCATCAGTAGGTGAACCGCGGGGGACCTTTGGCTGGTAACTGTCACAGCCTCCTTTCTTTCCTTCTCCTCCCATAGAACAACAGCTCGGAACAGCGGGTCTCCCTGGATATTGACCTCTGGGACAAGTTCAGTGAACTCTCCACCAAATGCATCATCAAGACTGTAGAGTTTGCTAAGCAGCTTCCTGGCTTCACCACTCTTACCATCGCTGATCAGATCACCCTTCTCAAGGCTGCCTGCCTGGACATCCTGGTGAGGAGCCCTGGGTGCTTGCTGCCTGCTCTAGAACAGCCGGCCTTCCCTACTTGCCTGTTTGCCACCTTTGCTATGATCCTGCTCTCCCCATTCTCCAGTAAGGAGAGGGGGTCCGGGAGGGGTGTCTGTGAAGAGTTAGAGTGCTTCCAGAGTGCTAGTCAGTTCTCCATTTGTTCTCCCTTCCCGCTGAAGGAAAATACTTTACTTTAGAAGTTACCTTGGACTTTGGCAGAAACTTTCCTAGGAAAACAGTACTTAGCTTGGAGAGATTGGGCTGGGGGTGGGGTTCTTTTGGCATGGAAACAAGAGGATGACCAAATTGACCTCCCTTGATGAAATCCTCAGGGGCTAATGGGGACCTAGGTGTGTCAGGAAAATAATGAACCAGTATGACCTTTTCCTACTCTGAACCACCCGCAGATTCTTCGGATCTGCACGAGGTACACACCAGAACAGGACACAATGACCTTCTCAGATGGGTTGACCCTGAACCGGACGCAGATGCACAATGCTGGTTTTGGGCCACTCACCGACCTGGTCTTTGCCTTCGCCAACCAGCTGCTGCCACTGGAGATGGATGATGCTGAGACCGGGCTCCTCAGTGCCATCTGCCTCATCTGTGGAGGTGGGTGGGTTTTCAGAACCCAAGGGGAACTGTAGAGATGTGGAGTGGGAGTGGAGCCAAGGGCAGAGTGGGCAGATTTTGTGGCAGCTCCGCAATCCTCTCCTAGGATCTCCTATTAGGACAGAGTACGTGAAACTGTAAAATAGAAGATAACATGAAGGGGCTAAGGAAGGGGAGATGACTACCATAATGTTTTTCAGATGAAGCCAGGATGATGCTTTATGTAGCTTTTAACAGTCTCTTGAGATTCCAGCAGAATGCTGCCATAGAAGCCCTAGTACATGGGGGATTCCCAGAGGAAGGGGCGGATCTTGGTCAGTCTAGTTTAGGGGTTCTTAAACTTTTTGTGGACCCTCCTTGACAGTCTGGTGAATCCGATGGACCCCTTTTCAGAATAATGCTTTTAAATGCATAAATTACATAGTATTCCAAAAGAAACCAATTATATCAAAATCAGAATGTTAAAGAAATCAAGTTTTCCTGCCCAGGTTGAGAACCCACGCTGTAAGACCAATGCATTTAACAATACTCTAAGAAGGTGTCCATGGGTTTTACTAGATTACCAAAGGGATCTAGAACACACAAAAAGCTCAAGAGCCTCTAGTCTGGAAGAATCTCAGCTAAGAACAGTGGATTTCCTCCTGACTTTCTTCCCCTCCAGCAAACCATTTGCTCTTCTCACTACACTGTCCACCTCTGAATTATGTCCAGGGTAGGACAGCCTGGTGTAGACAATAGAGGACTAGTCTTGGAGTCAGAACATAGATCGAAGTCCTCTCTTTGGCTCTGACCATGATCAAGTGTCAGTACCCCATGGCAGCTCTCGAAGTCACAGAAAAGTTGCTCGTCTGCACAGTGGTGGACAGAGTCCTCGCTCTGGGACTTCTTTCACATTGATGAGGTCACCGGCATAGAAAAAAAAAATTGAAGATACCAAGTCAAGGATTTAGAAAGAAGGGAGAGGAGACTGTAGTTGACGGAGCAGTAGATAAGGTGGCTGGGTCTCCTTTATACAGCTGATACTGTCAGTGGGTAAAATGACCCCCATCCTTACCTGCTCCCAGATTCTGCTCAGAGACCTGGGCAGCAGTGCCCCTCAGTGGCCAGGCCTGGGACTGCATGACTAGATTTTTTTTTTTTCTCATTTGAGAAAGGAGGGGAGGGAGACTGGATGCTCACCCCACCACCTCTCCCTTCTTAGACCGGCAGGACTTGGAGCAGCCAGACAAAGTGGACACGCTGCAGGAGCCACTCTTGGAGGCCCTCAAGGTCTATGTGAGGAAACGGCGGCCCAGTCGGCCTCACATGTTCCCCAAAATGCTGATGAAGATCACGGACCTTCGAAGCATTAGCGCCAAGGGTAAGTAAGGCAGCTGGCCCTCCCCCTCCTATGGGGGCCCTACCCCAGAGCCTCTTACCCAGGCCCTCGCCACAAGTGAATCACCTGCAGTCTCAGAGCCCTGGATCTGGGCACCAGAAGAAGGTGCTTGTCTGTCCCCATGACACCCTCTCCTTACTTGGATCTTCACCATAGGAAGGACTGAGTCCTTCCTCCTGCTTTAGCAACGTCAGTTGCAAATAGACACCTCCCCCTCACTGAGTACCCTGGGGGTGGAGAGACTCCTTTTAAAAAATTTATTGTAACCTTAAAAATTTTATTGTAACCATCAACCAAAACAAACATTGAAACATACAAACATGAATGGGGGAGGGAGACTCCACGCTCCCTGGGGGCTGAGGGTGGCATCAGTGGATGACCTCCCTCCTTTCCTCCTCTCCCAGGAGCCGAGCGAGTGATCACGCTGAAGATGGAGATCCCAGGCTCCATGCCACCCCTCATCCAGGAGATGCTGGAGAATTCAGAGGGATTGGACACTCTGAGTGGACAGCCGGGGGGTGGGGGGAGGGAAGGGGATGGGAGCAGCCTGGCCCCGCCACCAGGCAGCTGCAGCCCCAGCCTTTCCCCCAGCTCCAACAGAAGCAGTCCAGCCACCCATTCTCCCTGACCAAACCCCAGCTCTACCCCCTGCGGAAACACGGACACAGCCCTCACCCCACAACCTGGCTTTCTCTGCCTTCAGACAGAAACCACCATGAAACACGTCTCCCCTCTCCCTTCACCCTCCCCCGCCCCAGGACTGATGGGGGTCTCTGAACCTCATGGGGGCCTGGGATCTGGATGGGAAGGATGGAGCCGAGTCTCCTCCTGCTCCGTCCCTGCGATGGACTTAACTGCAAGCCTGAACTGGATGTCCTCCTTTGTCCTGGACAGAGCTCCATGACC
Organism: Trichosurus vulpecula; assembly: GCF_011100635.1. Classification (NCBI taxonomy): domain Eukaryota; kingdom Metazoa; phylum Chordata; class Mammalia; order Diprotodontia; family Phalangeridae; genus Trichosurus; species Trichosurus vulpecula. The sequence goes on along the minus strand of NC_050576.1, from coordinate 184,824,635 downwards.
CGGTGGGGGTTGGGGCGAGGGGCCGAAGGCTGAAGGGTGCCCTCTTTCCAAATCCCAGGCCTGGGCCGGAGCAGTGAGGCCCTGCCAGGATGTCGTGGGAACAGGTGGAGGGAACGCCATGCTCATGGAAGAGCCTCTTTGCTCACCACCCCCTACTCTCCACTCCACCCTCCAGCCTCATGTTCATCACCAGCAAACTCTGGGGGCTTTTAGCCCCACCATTCTCAAAACTAGCAAGCCATCCGCCCCCTCCCTGGGCTGGGGGAAAGTCTGGGGGCTGAGGTGGGGGGGGTGGCTAGAGTCCCCCATGCTGTGGAATCCCCTCAGGTTGGTGATGGGGGGCAGGGCTTCTCCCCTGTACATATTCCGCTGAATCCCGCCCTGCCCCCCTTCCCTTTCCTCCCAGATATTACCACCTCCCCTGCTGGTTTTGTTTTTATTTTAATTTTTTTGTTTTGATTTTTTTTAAATAAGAAGTTTCATTTTAAGCACATTTGTACTGAAGGAATCTGTGCTGTGCATTGGGGGGAGGGGGTGCTGCCCTGGGGGCAGCTGGGCTCAGAGCCTGGGGGAGGGGGAGGGGAGATTAATGGGGGAGAGAAAAATACCTAACCCCAAGGGAACTCCCTCCCTTCTTTTTTCCTTCGCCACCCCTTTCCTCTCCCCCTCAAGCCCATTCTCCTCAGTTTTCTCTCTAAAACTGTGAAATACTGCTCTAAAGCCAACCCCTCTCTCTACACCCCCAACACCCACCCATCACTGGGGAAGAGGGGGCCAGGCCCCCACACCACTTCTCTCTACTCCTAACCACTGGGTGTGGGCTTTCCTAGAGAGTAGGGGAGAAAGGAGGTTCTTTGTAGGGGGTGGGGGGAGGGGAAGGGTCTCATTGTCTCTCCTTTCCCCCCTTAGCTCCTGTTGTGTGGTGCTCCCCTCTTTCCTCCCCAACTAAGGGTCAGAGGGTACTGGTCTGAGAGACTAGGGGGAAAGGGAGAGGAGCTGGGCAAGATGCACCCCCACCCCACCCCCCTCCCTAGGCTTACAAAGTAAGTGTCTCAATCCTTTCTACCATAGCTAGAGCTGATGCCTTCTCCCCTCCCCCACCATGTCAGGTCTGGCCTCTCCTTTCCTTGGGTACCCTGCCCTGTACCCACTGTGAATGGGATAGCGACAGGGGGGAAGGGGAGTGGGGGGCTCAGAGACACTGACCTCTGTTGCCCCTACCCCAGCCTCACAGCCACCAGCAATCCCATTTTCCCCCCACCGTGGTGCCAGGGCAGTGGCCACCTTACATTCCCCCCCCCCTCCACCCCTTTCCACAAGCTGCAGACAGACAAAGACACCCGAGTTCCTGAGTCAACATCTCTCTTAGAACCTGGCCTCATCTGCTCCCCTCCTACTTGCATCCCTCCCCCACTCCCTTTACTCCTGTCCTCCCCCGCAGGGCGGGCATCTGCTGGGGCGGGGGTCCTTCCCTCTCCCTCCCAGGGTTGGGAGAGCTGGCCCTGCCTGCCTCTCCACATGGGTCTGCAGGATGGTTTGTGGGGAGGGTGAGGACCCCTCCAATGCTCCCCTCACTTCCGGGCAGGTTCCCTCCTCTCCCCCTAGGGAGCCCGACCTGGTGCAGCTGTTACTGTTGAACTTTCCACTGAGATCTACTGGATAAAGAATAAAATTATATTTATTCTATACATGCCTCAGATCCTTGCTCCCTCCAGCCTGTATCCATAAATGTCTGTTGGGAACTGGGCCCCCAGAATTTGGGCTCAGGCTGTGCAAAATGCTTGGCTTTCCATTAGGATTGTGGGCTGGATGTGGGAGTTAGTGATTCGATGTAGCCAGGTTCCTATGTAAAGTACTTTGCATCTGGGGTAGGTATATGTCCTCTCAACCTTCCCAGCCTACCCCTTTCCGTTGGTTAGGACCCTGAGTTAGGGACAAGAAAGAATTCAGAAAAAGAAGGCAGAGGCAGTAGGGGCAGCTAGGTGGTGCAGTGAATAGAGCATGGGCCTTGGAGTCAGGAGGATCTGAGTTCAAATCCAGCCACAGATACTTACTAGCTGTTTGACCCTGGGCAGGGTCAAAAAGTTGCCTCCATATAAAAGAAAAAGAAACAGAGCAGGACCTGTCCTCCCAAAGTTCCCTTGGGAAGTACCCTTTCATAGGCACCCAGTCCTAGTTCTGGTGGGGTGGTAGGGTTGGAACAGAGCTCACAGCACTATTGGGAGGTTCAGAGGTGGCAGTGGCCTTCCCCAGTTAGAGCAGGACTCCATGTTGCAGTTAAGTGGAAAAGGAGGCTGAGGAACTGCTTAAGGTCCTGATTTTGCCTGAGCAGGGAAGGGCAGGGGGTAGATGGTGTGTGTATGTGAAATGAAGATCTTGTGTGAGAGGGAGAAAGGTTAGGGTCAGTATCTGTTCTAGGGCAGGGCTAAGGAAAGAGAGGAAGAAGCCCTTGGGGTGACAGGAGGATTATATAACAAGAACCCAGAACTAAGAAAGTTCTGGAGGAGGATCCTGCCCATCCTCCAGGTAGAACCAGCCCTACACGCTGCCATAGGTCTTTCTCTGCATTAGGGCTTGCCCTTCTGGATTCCCAAGGCCCAGGTCTGACTTCCATTCTGTCCCATAGGGTTGTTTTCAGGGAGCCTGTGGAAGGGAGCAGCAGTCTTCAGACAAGAGTCTGTATCTTCTAGAAACAGTGCCTTATATAAGTTCTGGATTCACCCTGGGGAATGTACTAGGGGCATGATCCTAGAATGTTAGAGCTGGAAGCCACCAGAGATCTACTCTCATTTTATGGAGGAAAAAATGGAGGCCAAAGAGGCCAAGTCACCTGTCTAAGGTCATGAGCAGTTAACTAGCAGAGGAAATTTACTCAGTCCACTAAGGGACTTGGGGGGCCTTAAGTCTATACTCACTGCAGCAATCATCTGGTCTAAACAGGGGTGGGATAGAGGCAAAGGGGATTGGAGCCTTAGCTTGGGAAAGAATGTATGAGTTGGGATGACAAGGAAGTGCTTTGTTTGCTATGCTCCTTGTGAAAAGGGGAGGGAGCAGCAATAAGTGGCCTGGTATCCCAGGTACTCCCAGACTGCCCCAAAGCGGGCCTGCCTGCGGGGGCTGCTCCCATCTTAGCCACCGGATGGCAGCAGTGGCCCACCAGCCAGCATCTGTCTTGCCTCTGATGTTTTCTTCCCTCCCTCTCTCTGGGTGCTGGCCATCTGGAGCTAGCCACTGACTCCCCCCAGGTCCCCAGAGCACACTGTCCCCTGATTTTTCTCCCACTTGTTCCTATTGTCGCCCTTCCTCCCACTCATTCTTATTTAGGGGAAAGGGCTCAGTCTATGCCCACTGTACTAGGCCAGAAGGTGAGAGAGCAGATGATTTCCTGTTGCTTGCCCTCCCCACCTGAGGTTAGTGTTGGCCTGGGAGAGTCATTCCCACCTCTGTACCACCCCCCCCCGGGTTATTCTTCCTGCCCTCCTCTCCCCTCCCCTTCCTGTTTGGACACTTATTGGCTCAGGGCAGCTGGGGAGGGGAGCCCTTTCCTGCTGTGACTGAGTAACCTGATTTTGGTCATGGGTGGGGAGGAGGGCTTGGGATCTGGGTCATACATCACACACACACACAAGTGGGGGTAGATGATAGATACAGAGCTGGAAAGGACCTTAGAAATTACCTAGCTCAAACCCCTCAGTTTGCAGATAAGAAAATTTGAGGGTTAGGGAGGCTAAGGGTCACACAGCTAGAAATGATCTAAGGTAGGACTTGAACCCAGGCTTTCCTGACTCCCATGTTGAGTGGCCATATCGTGTCACACTTGGGACTTGCCCAAGGTTCACAGAGGTAGAAAATTAGTACAGCTGGGATTTGAACCAAGGTCCTCTGATTCTAGCTAGTGGGCAGCTAGGTGGCACCATAGTGCATAAAGCATGGGCCTGGAGTCAGGAAGACTCATTCATCTTCCTGAGTTCAAATCTGACCTCACACATTTACTAGCTGTGTGACCCTGGGCAAGCCACTTGACCCTGTTTTCCTCAGTTTCCTTATCTGTCAAATGAATTAGAGGAGGAAATAACAAACCACTCTAGTATCTCTGCCAAGAAAACCCCAAATGGGGTCATGAAGAGGCAGATATAGCTGAAACGACTGAACACACCGCTGACTCCAAATATAGCACTCTATTTACTGTAACAATTCAGAAGGGAGAAGAAAACACACACAGGACAGAGAGACAGACCAACGAATGCATTTGCACGGAGAAACAAGTGGCTAGACTGGGGTTGCAGAGGGGAGTTTCCCATCCCCAAGAGGTTGAAGAGAAATTGGGTTATAATGAGCATGTTGGGCAGCCTTAGCAGGGGACCACACAGCCTGAGGGGGCTTGTGCCTTACCCACCTTCTGGCTTTGCCTATTTTGCTAATGCAAGAAGAGGATGATTTTATGTAGGAGACCCTTGGGTCTTTGGGGCTGAGTGAAAGCTGGCAGCCATAGCCTGCTCTGCTTGAGGCCCTGAGTGTAACATTAGAAACACAGGCACACGGTCACACCAGATACCAGACACAAGCCCACACAATAGCCTGAAGGTCACATAACATGAAATGCAGAGTGTAGTAACACCGACCACAAATCACAATTGTTGCTGTGGTCTACAAGATAACAACCAGCCTGTTCACCCAGTCTCTCCCCCTTTTCCTCATTTCCAGTCCACGATGCAGAGTTCTTGTATTCTGCCTCTGGAGTTACCTGGAAGGACCCTGGGGAGTGTGAATGCTTCCCCCTAAGCCTTCTCCACCATTGGCCTCAAAGGGATGGCTCTTTGAAGGGGAGAGATGGATAGTTAGAATCATAGATTGGTAAAGCTAGAAGGAACCTTAAATGTCTCTCCCCATTATTTTATAAAGGAGGAACCTCAGACCCAGTATAGTGAATGGCTCAAGGTCACAGTGCAAATCAGAGTCAAGATCTGGATTAGAAGCAGATTTCCTGGCTTTGTATCCAGGATCCTTTCCCTCAAGCCACAGGTTTCCTGCTTTTGATCTTCCATGGCTGAGGTTGGCCTGTTAGAACATCTTCATTTTCCCTACCTCACAGATTCCCCCATCTTAGAGCTAGGGGCAGGGTACCTCTTTATATGGATAGGTCCTCTCTGACCGTGGACACTGAGGACTTGCTCCTGCTGGTGCTGACCTCACTGCCACCCTGTTTCAGCTTGTGGGCATAGGCAGGTGGGTTATCTGGAGCGGGACCCGGTGGAGGGCCCCTTCTTAGTGGGGAGAGCGGCAGGAGAAGCTTCTGGGCCTCTTCCTGCTCCTGGTTGCAGTGGTTGTCTTTCTCACCGTCGCCCCCCTTGCCCGGCCACAGGGAATCTTTGTCTTGGCTTCGTCGCCCCTTCCAGAAGAGATGGAGCAGCTCGGCCACACTGAGGAGGGTAGAGAGAAGCCCCACTGCAAAGTAGAAGACCACAAACACTGTCTTTTCTGTGGGCCGGCTGACAAAGCAGTCCACAGTGTGGGGGCACGGGGTCTGGGTGCAGAGAAAATGTGGTGCCACCTGGAAGCCGTACAGCAGTGTCTGCCCTGCCAGGAAGCCCAGCTCAGCCAGCAGACGCAGTGCCACGCTCAGCAGGTAGCAGTGGCGAGCCCGGGGTCCTGCCAGGTGCCGGCTGTGGCTGCCGTCACCCTCCTCCTGCTCCCTCTCCCCATCCCCTTGGGGCCCTGGGCCCTTGCTGGCCTGGTGCATTGAGTAGATGACGAACAAGACGGGAGGAGCGGAGAGCAGCAGGATGTGGAAGAGCCAGAAGCGGTAATGGGAGATGGGGAAGGCGCGGTCATAGCAGGCCTGGCGACACCCGGGCTGCAGCGTATTACACACGAACTCCTCCTGCTCATCCTCGAACACGGCACCTCCCACCGTGGCCAACACCAGGATTCGGAAAATCAGCATCACCACCAGCCACAGGCGGCCCACCAGGGGGGACTGCAGCTGCACTGAGTCTAGCAGGGAGCCCAGGAAGGCCCATTCCCCCATGGCTGTACAGGGTACCCTGAGGAGCCGATGGGTGCCTGGTTAGAGCGGCTGGAGAGGGAGGCATACCCCCAAGTCCCTCTTCCCACCCCAACTCCCAACTCCCTCTCTACAAACTTCCCAAGCTCTGCCCCCTCCCCACAGCCCACAAAGACTAGTCTGAGTTCGATCAAGTGTTCCCAGGCTGAGCTGAGACTTCAGCAAAAGGGCTCAGAGAGCTGTGGACCAGCTTGCCCCAGAATCCCTTTCTCTTGATGGTTTGTCTCTCTTCCATTCCTATTCCCTCTCCCAATCTAACAGTGTTAAGAACAAAAATCCCAGCCCAGGGTTGGGGGGTAGAGGGACAATGACATGGAAAGGTGGTGACATTGACACCTTGTCCCAAACCAGGATGCCCTTCCTGTTCCTCCCTCCTCCAGCCATCTTCCCGAATGTCCCCTGTCCTCCAGCTTCGTGTGTTCTCTCCAATTCCTCTATTCTCACTTTCCCCTCTCCCCCCACTCCAGCTCCCACATCCTCATCTACTTAATTGCCCCACCATCTGACTGGGGAACCCTAGATCATCTGCCTCTGTATCCTGCCTTGGGGTCCACCCCACACTTTCAAACTTAATTAAATTAAATTTAATTTCAAGCTTTCATCAAATGTGTCTCCTTTCCCCACCTAACCCTCCACCCTGTATGCCCCACTCCTGCTTACCAGGTAGCTGCGGCTCCCTGGGCTAAGGAGATCAGAGGAGTGGGCAGCAGGAGCCTGGGAGAAGGTAGGGACCTTTTTGGTCTTTCATTTTCTCTTTCAGTCTTTCATTTTTCCTTTCCTATTGGGATTTGGCCAGCATAAGTGGGAGAACACAGTAGTCAGGATGGGCTGGAGCTCTCTTCCCTCTTAAAGGGACAGGGGTAGCCTGTCCAGTTGGCTCCTCCCCCCAGGGGGATAGTTAGGAGAGGGGCAGAGATACAGTCTGATTTCTGCCTGGCTTCTCAGGGTTATACTGTGTATTGTGTCTCTGTTCTCTAAACTCATGTCCCCCACTTTCAGGGCTCTGTTTCCAGGTGGGAAATGGGGGAGAGCATTAGCTGCCCATCTTAATGTGAGGACCAAGGAGTTACAGGAAAGGCAGAGATCCCCATCTGCCCATCCTGAAAACTAGGAGACAGGATAGTAACTCTCCTCTCCATCTCCATTAAGTCTTTCACCACTCTTCCCCACCCACCCATTTTTGAATGAGAGCTTCAGGTTCCAAGAGTGGAAACCCTGTAGAAGCCACATTCCCAGACAGACAGCTCTAGGACTGATACTACAGACATAGGAAGATGTTCTGAGCTCGGCTCAGGCACAGAGAAAAAGGCTTACGTTTTAAAGAGTTGATGCGTTCTGTTTTTACATCACCCTCACATCCACATGTGCACTTACCCCAATCCCTACCCAGTGAACCATCCCTAATAATAAATCAAGAAAGAGGATTAAAGCAGCTCGACAAAACTAAACAACCCATCAATGAAGTCTGACAGTGTATGCAATGTTTCATACCCATAGGCCCCCACCTCTGCAAAGAAGGGAGGAAGGTACATTTTCTTGCCCATTTCTGAGGCCGACATCAAAGATTATAATTACACAGCATTGTTTCAATTTCTCTGGTTGCAGTCATTGGGTATAATGTTTTTCTGGACCTGGTTATCTCATATTGCATATAACCCTTCCCACTTCCCTCAATTATTTTAAAATTAGATTTTCCTTCTTTATTGTGAAATTAACAATTGACAACAAATACGTACATTTTAATTTACAAAAAATAAGAAGGCTTATGGAGGAAACAGAATTTCTGGTATATATGATTTGGTTTTTAAGAAGTATATGGAAAGCATTCATTCATTAAGCATTTACCACATGCCAAGCACTGGGGATATCTGGGGATAAGAACACAAGAACAAAGACTGTCAGTCACTGCCCTGAAAGAGTTTACTTCCTATAAGGGGAAACAACCCACACAGGGGAATATTTCGCAGGAGGGACTATTATAATGGTCTGTAGAGTCATAGGGATGGTGAATGGGGCCCTAGGAGCATAGCTTGATATCCCATTCAAGAAGGGTGGTTGCAGATTTGATTTAATCGTGGTTCCTGGTTCCAGAACTGGAGGGAATCAGGAAGGGTTGTGGAGGAGGATGCTATGGGGGAGATGATTGGAGGGAGTAAAGTGAAGTTAATATGATATGATATAATAACATAATGTAATATAATAATGTATACATATGTACATACTTACATATACCTACATGTATATATACACCTAGAGGCAGCTAGGTGGGAATAGAGCTCTGGGTCTGGAATCAGGAAGACCTGAGTTCAAATTCAGCTTCAGACCCTTATTAGCTGTATGACCCTGGACAAGTCACTTAACCTCTGTTTGCCTTAATCCACTGAAGAAGGAAATGGTAAACCATTCTAGCATCTTTGCCAAGAAAATCCCATGGACATTATTGTTGTGTTATGGTCCATGGGGTCACGAAAAGTTGGATATGATTGAACAACCACATATCCACATATACATATATGCTTGTTTGGAGATATACATACATATATATGTATATATACATATATGCAAATTAATAACAAAACTGCTTTATTTTGGGGTCCCCTTCTGTACTATCATATCTTCTATTTATTTAAAATGTTTTATTGATGCTTTTTTGGGGCATTATCTATCACTTTCCTGAATTCTTCCTATCCCTCATTTCTTTAAACTCAGTGACATTCCATTACACTCATGTACCCCAATTTATTTAGCCAGTCTCCAGTGGATGGGTATCTATCTACTTTGTTCCAAGTTCTCAGCTATCACAAAAAGCACCACCATGAATATTTTGACACACATGGAATTGTTCTCTCTGTCCTTGATTTCTTTTGGGTATTTGCCTAGCTGAGGGTCAAAGGGGCAGAAGGGTCATGGAATGAAGCTCCAAGCTGGGTGCTGATAAGTGGAAAAGAACACAGTATTGGGAGTAGGCTAAGGGCTGGGTTCTAGTCCTCGCTCTGCTTAGCTAGGTGCAGCTCGATAAGTCACTTCTGCTCTGTGTGCCTCAGTTCCCCCATCAGTAAAATGGGGTGATTAGACTAGATGACCTCTAAGGTCTTTTACAGCTTTGAATCTATAAACTCTAAACCTCCACATTTTGTGATCCTGTGGAATGACTCTATTTTTATTTATTTATTTTTTTAATGCTGCTTGTGCCCGTAGGCGCTGTCCTATTGCCTAATATGTAGGGCAGGGGTGGCTACCCCAGTGGCTTAGAGTGGGGTGGGGCTGGTATTTCCTTTCAGCTGTTATTCCCCCTTTGGGTGGAAGTTGATTTATCACCCAGCTGTCACTTTCATTCCCTCCTCCAGTCCGTCCTCAATGCTCCTGTCTCCGGTTCAGGGATTCATTTTCTGGGCAGAGTTCCCTACTCAGAATCCCAGCCTGACCACCCACAGTATCAAGGAGCTGAGAAAATGTCCTTCACCTCCCATCACGGGCTGGGCTATCGCCTCTCCTACATGACAGGTACCATGATACAGTGGAAAAAGGCCTAATGGGCAGCTAGGTGGTACAGTGGATAGATCACCAGCCCAGGGGTCAGAAAGACCTGAGTTCAAATCCACCTTAGGCACCTGACACTTACTAGTTGTGTGACCCTGGGCAATTCACTTAACCCCAATTGTCTCTAAAGGAGAAAAAACAAAGAGAAAGAGGCCTGGACTTGGTGTCAGAAGACCAGGCTTTGAATCCTGGCCTTGACCCTTAGTATCTGAGGGATCTTGGGCAACTCATGACAATTTTCTGAGTCTTGGTTTCCTCATCGAGAAAGAGAAGAGGTTGGATTAAATCATAGATATTGATTCAGAAGTGACTTTAGAGATCATCTAATCTACCAGGATTCCTTAACTGTTTTTGTAACGTGACCCTCTTTCATAATCTGGTGAAACCTATGGACCACTTCTCAGAAGAATGTTTTAAAATACATAAAATAAAATACATAGGATTACAAAGGAAACCAATTATATTGAGATAAGCTATTAAAATAAAAAAAATAGTTCACAGACCCCAGGTTAAGAATCCTGGATCTAGCTCACTCTGCTCATTTTATAGATGAGAAACCTGAGCCACAGAGAACAGTGACTTGCCCAAGGTCACACTGGTAGTTGGTAGGAGAGCTAGGGTTTGGCCCCAGGTCTTCTGATTCTAATATCTACTGCTTTTTCCACTGTACCATGTAATCTCTGAGGTCTCCTTTCCAGCTCTAAATCTGTCATCCTGTGATCTCCTCTCCCTGTCAAATGGCTTGGCTGCTCCAGGCCCTGTTCCCTTACAGTTCAGTCTTTTGTGAACCTTGTTGGCTTACAATGGGCCATGCTGGCCTGGAAGTGACTGCTGGTTGGATCCGTTTGGGTGGAAATGTGACCTTTCTGCTGCCCCTGCACAGGACTAGGGGTATGGAGCAGGGCTCTGGAGGGAGGAGATGGGGGGCAGGGGGTGGGTCTGGATCTGTATGAAATACAAACATGGAAATCAAGGGCTTGAGCCCTTTCTATATAAATAGGAAAGGGGCAGGGACTGCTGCCCATCAATCTCAGCTTCAGTAGACCTGGTCTGCCACTTGCTGCTGTACATATTATTTATATGTGTTCAATTTTAAACTATTCAAAAATGCCCCATGCCGTGCCCCTCTTTCCACCCCAGGGCCCAACACCTATAACCACACCATTTCCTGCTATGTTGGGTCAGGTTGAACTAGCCCAGCCTGGAAAAACGCCTGACCAGACCCCACCCTTGGCTTCAGTTAGAGGGCAGCGGAAAGTGAAGGTGACGTTGGGGGTGGTGGTGGTGAGTGATGCTGAAGGTATGACTATATAAATGTTTAATTTAATTTAATTTTATTTTATATTATATATATATATTATTTTATTTTAAAGAGTTTAATTTTATTTTTAATTTATAAAATTTATACAATAATTTAGAGGTTTTACAAATAATAAGTTTTATAGCAAAGTTATAAAATAAATTTCTATAAATTGCTTATAATTTATATATCAAATATAAAGTTTATATAATTTCTATAAAATTTTATTTTATATTTTTAAAATTATTATTTTGAACTAATAAGTATTTATTTTCTCTCCTTTCTTCCCCTAACTCCCTGACAGAAATATATATATAATCAATTTGGCCATATCCAAAAATGCATGCCTTATTCTGTATCTTGAGTCTGTCACCCCTCTGTCAGGAGGTAGGTAGCATTCTTCATTGTGTGTGACTTTATGTGAGAATCCTGTCTCCCTCCTCATGCCTCCACACTGCCTTTCCCTGTCCCCCATAATCTCTCTTGTTCAGAGACATCTCTAGGGCAGGAGACACTGCAATCTTTAGCTGGGGCACCCCCAGTATCCCAGATTAGCTCAGACCTGGAGAGTGGGGGAAGTGTTGCTGACACTGGACAGAGGCAGACTGGAGGTGGGGAGGACCAGCCCAGTGTCTCATCTGGCAAGTACTTGGACTTGGTTGAGAAGTTCCTGATCTGTCTTGGCTCTCTTCCAGCCCCCAGCCCCACACATTCTCCTCCCATCACCTCCTCTCACAGGCTAAGGAAGCTCTATCCCCCTGACATATTCATGGACACATTTGTACATATTTCAATATACTTGGTCACAACACTGTCTCTAACATTGATTTAACTAATGTGGTCTTCTGTGTTGGGGGCATATTATAGTACTTCAGAAGGGAGGAGAGAAATAAAGAGAAATTACAATCTTATAATCATACTTGCGGCAGTCCCCAGATGGGCATTCTTCTTTAGATTCAGTTTAAGCTGGGGTTCTGAACCTTTTTTGTGTCATGGTCCCCTCTGCGGTCTGGCAAAGGACCCCTCCTCCAAATAATATTTTTAAATACGTAAAATAAAATACAATGGATTACAAAGGAAAATAATCACACTGAATATTATAAAAATATTTTTGAAAACCAAGGTCATAGATCCTAGGTTCAGAATGTCTAGAGGCATCACTCCTCCTAGATTTTCCCCTACCCCCGGCCCTGATTTTGCAGGTCACAATGTGTACAGGGCTCCTGCTCCCTCCTTGTTCTCTCTTTTTCCTTTTAAAGCTGCCAAGACCTGGGCCTGCCTGCTTTCCTCTGACTACCACCATCCATTCTTTGCTTCTGACCAGGGTTTCTCACCCCAGTGGCTAACTTCAGGACAGAACCGAAGTCCTGGGGTCAGTGTCTCTGTCTCCGTTCATGTATCCATCTGGAGAAAATTCTTCTCATTTGGAGAGTGGGAAGGATGGGTTGGATGTTTCTATCTGGGAGTGCTGCATGGGTTCACAGACCCACAGAACCAAGCCTATGTCATTGTGAAGCCCCTTTCTGTGTGACCTCTCTCTCTCTCTCTCTCTCTCTCTCTCTCTCTCTCTCTCTCCAGTTCTTGGAGTCTGCCAAGCCCAAGCAGATTTGGGTGGGTGTGAACCTACCACCTGGATCCAGAGGTGGAACAAAAGCCTCTTCATTGAGAAGACACAGCAGGAAGAGGCTTGAAGAGGCTTCTTACCTACCCATGGGGATGCCAAGTTTGGTAGTTTAGAAAAATCAGTTCTTTTCAGGACTGGTCTTTCTCTGACTATCTGTGCTAGAGAAAGGCTCCTTCTTTCTGCCTGGGACCCTCACTTTGTCCTTTTTCTGGAACCCCCTGTATCTGGAATCTTCTTTACTGGAAACATCTATTTCCCCCTCCCCACCCCCTTGTAATCTTGCTGATTGGTGCCTTCCTGCCTCAGATGTCAGGGGTAGGAAACTGACCAGAAGCATCCATGCCTCTTTTCTATAATCCACCTGGTCCTCTTCTGCATCTCTGCGTAATCCGGGTGCCTGTGTGTTTTACTCTGAAGAACTGAGAGTATCACCTAATCTGGGTTCTAGGACAGGAGGTTTCCTCCCCTTTGCATCATTGATCCTTTTCCTTCTGCTGCTAAACTAGAAGGTAATTGCACCCGAGACCCACACCTTTTAGAGATCCAGTTGTATTCTTGGCATGACCCCATATTATTATGAATTAATGACAAAATGTCAAGGGTCTTTAATTTTATTGGTGCAGGGAATCCCTTGATTATACAGAGCTCAAACTCATCTAAAGCTCAGTAGACAGTCTTCAAGAGTTGGTTTGACAAAAAATTTCATCACCCTGTGGGAAACCTTGTATGGAGCCTCTCTAAACTTAGCCAGGCTGGTCCTTGGATGACAGACATGCAGTTCATTTCTGGGCCTTTCCCAATCTATCTTAATTCTAGTGAATTTCCTCTGCTGATTACATCCTACTTATGCTGTATTTAGCCCATTTGTACATAGTTGTTTTTTCAAAAAAAATACGTATTTATTCTTAACATTCATTTTTACCATTTTGAGTTCCAAATTCTCTCCTTCCCTCCTGCTGCTTCCCTGCCCGTTGAGAAGACAAGCAATATGATATCAATTATATACCCGAAGTCATGTAAAACACACTTCCATATTAGCTAGTACCTAGTTGTTTGCATGTTGTCTGCCCTGTTAGATTGTGAGATCTTCAAAGGCAGGGACTTTGCCTTTCTTTGTATCCCTAGAACCTCTATGCACAATGCCTGGCACATAGTGGGTGCTTAATAAATGCTTATTAACTGACTGACTGAACTTTTCCACTTGGCAGGACCTGTAGGATCACACCTTTAAGAATCTAAATCCCATGCTACAGTGAGAAGCTAGTGAAATAATATTATTCCGTGCAAATAATAGGATGCTACATTCTCTAAAGAATCAAAATTGTGGGTGATCCAAAGGATAATAAAGAGATAGATGATGGGTGTAAATGGGCTCTCACCATATTACCAGTGAGTGGCATGCAAGAAGTGACATAAAAGATTGTCATTCATTAAATATATGATTGGAAAAGAAGGTGGTCCAGTCCATGTGCCAAACTATAGTTTTGGTACCTATAACATGGTACCTATAGCATACTAAAAGATCTCCTGGGGGTGGGGGGGGAAAGGAAGACTCCCAGAGCCTTGGGTAAACTCCTATGAAGAAGATTGATGGGGATACATGGTGCCTTGTACGAGTTGAAGGACCGCAAACAATTGTGAGCTGCACTGCTGGAGGCATACCTAAAAGAATGAGATTAGGGAGCTATTAAAATATTAATATTGATAGCTTATACTTGTATTCAGCTTTATTTTTTTCCTCAAAGTCCTTTACACACATGTTATTTCACTTTTTCCTTTAGGCAGCTAGGCATTGCAGTGGCAGAGTGCTGGGCCTGGAGTCAGGACAACTTGAATTCAAATCTGGGAGGAAAGGAGTGACTGGGGCTAGCTGCCTCTCAGTGTTGTTGTGGTACTTGGTTGTGCTTGCCTTAAAGCCAGATTTGTTAGATAAGGGGGATGCCCTGGGTGGTGCTATTAGGAATCAGAGTTGTAGAGATAACTATGGACCAAAGGGTCCAGTAAAAACTTGGGAGGGAAGATGGGACTGAAGATTATGGAATCATAAGATTTAGGGTCAGAAAGGATCTTGGTGGTTATCTGACTCCCTCACTGTACAGATGGGGAAACTGAGGCCCAGAGATTCAAAGTAATACGGTAGTATAAGTGCCAGAGCTGAATTTGAACTCCCAATTAGTAATTCTAGATCTACTCTTCTTCCCATCACAAGCATCCCACCGTATTTGAAGGATGGATAGGATTTGAATATGGCTTTAATTTCATTATAACATCATTGGGCTAAACCCCACTTTGATTTTAAGCACTTCCAGCACTTGGAACAGTACCTGGTACTTAGTAGGCACTTACTCAATGCCTGCTGATTTGACTTAACTTTTAATGGAATCGTAGAATTTACTAATAATAGTAGAGCCTCTAGCTGGGCAAAGACTTCATTTTAAGTCCACAAGATGTTAAGTTCTTGGAAGGAGAAGATGGGAAAGGTGAGGAGCTAATATATGTCAGTGTCCATGCCAACACTGGACATAGTTCTGATGCTCAGGTCCCTGTTAGGGAAGGTTGCCCTGGACACAGAAACACAACCCCAAAGCATAGAAACAAAGAATTTTAGTATCACACAATTTCAGAACTGAAGAGAATTCGGAAGCTGTCTAGTCCAGGAGTGGAGAACCTGTGGCTTCGAGGCCATGTATGGCCCTCTAGGTCCTCAAGTGTTGCTCTTTGGATTCAGTCCTTAAGGACCTAGGGGGCCATATGTGGCCTCCAGGCCACAGGTTTCCTACCGTTGGTCTGGTCCAACTGACCTGGAATCTCTTTTACAACATGCTCAGCAAGTGGTCACCCAGCCTTCATTTGAGGACTTTCAGTGGAGGGGAACTCAGTCCTTCCTAGGCTTGTTAATTCCACTTTAGGATAGCTCATTGTTAGCATGTTCTCCTTAAATTAAGCCTAAATTTGCTTCTTCCCAACTTCCAGCAGAATCCAAGTAGTTCTTCTCTGGGGCTGAGCAAAGCAAACCTAATCCTCCTTCTTCATGACAACTTTGCACATACTTGAAATCTGTGACCTTGTTCCCAGCTTGTATGTTCCACTGTTAGTCTAGAGATTGAAAATCATTAATTTAATTTAATTTTAATTAAAAAAAATCTATTTCATCTCCCTCCTGCATCCCTATTTTAAAAAAGAAAAAAGAAAACAAAACCCTTGTAACAAATATGTCCAATTGAGCCAAATAGATCCTGCATTGGCCATGTCTCAATAAAGTATGTCTCATTTTGTACCCCGAGTCCATCACCTCTCCGTCAGGAGGTGATTTATCGTCAGTCCTCAGGAATCATTCTCCCAGAGTTGTTAAATGAAATTGAGGAAGGCCCTTAGCAAATTGAATTAACTGCCTTTGACAAACTCATGGGAGGACGTGGGTAAGAGTAGCTCAGGATGAGTAGGTGTGGTTGGGTTATGATCAGCATTACTAGAAGAAATATTGAAATTAATGAGGTCATAGATTCATTTGGGTATTAGCATAAGAAAAAACTATTAGTTGGTCTTAGGAGTTTATCAGGCCATGTAGTGAAATAAGAAAAGTGATTTACCGGTAGACGTAAGTTAGATGATTGAAACTACATCTCTAACAATAAGGAACTGCTCTTAGCCTACAGGAACTGGGGTGCCATATTATTCTATTTTTCACTAAGGGACCATTCTGTCTGGACCATAGCATGTAAGGTTTGGACCAGGTTCAGTCCTGGGGGAGCCTGGCTTCTAATGAGAGATGTTAGACTCCCATTACTTAAACTTTTCAGCTCTTTAACTCCCAGACGTGGATGCCGTGGGGTGACTCGCCTATGTGTAGGTAATGGATCATATCTAGGATTTCCCCAAAAGGAGGTAGTAGAAAGATCCACAGTGTATAATATGTCACTTATGGAACAGATACTTACTTCTTACACACCAAAGCAATGCTAAACATAAAATACTGATGGTGCACATTAAAACATGATTCAATAAATTAACTATTGTTACAATCTGCTAGGAGACTGATACTTAGACCCTGTTGGAACATAAAGCTGCTTGCAAGATTGTTGACTGAACATTTAACAATTTACTTCTGTTCTGTACTAATAACCCTTTGTACATGTCTTTAGGTATGATGGCCAAGAGGAGGCCAATGCTCTTGCTGACGTCTGTTTTCTCTAAGAGTGTTGGAGTGCTTGCTAGAGACTCTTTCCAGATCTCTCAAATTCACAAAGTCACCTCTAACCATACACATATCCATCTCTGGATGTATACCTGTTCACCTAATGTCACTAAAAACAATCACAGAGCATGTAGATCAAACCTACGTTCAGGTTTACCTAGGCACGACATTTTTTACATACCATATGCTTACGGATGAATGAAGGTCAGGGATTGGGGCGGAAAGGGCAAGTTACTTTTCCTCTCAATCACTTCGTAGAAAGTATCTCCAAACAGTCCTGATACAATCTGAAGCAGAAAGGAAGAGAGAGCTAAGCTCGGTGTTACTCTTTTTGAAACACCCATTAAGTCGTCAGCTCTTCTGGCTTTATAGCCAATGAAGAGACCTCTTCATCATCTTGAAATATAAGCCCTTTAACAGTGGCCTTTATTGTTTTTCAGTCATTTCAGTTGTATCCAACTCTTGGTAACCCCATTTTGGGGTTTTCTTGACAAAGATACTGAAGTGGTTTGCCATTTTCTTCTCCAGCTTATTTTACAGGTGAGGAAACTGAGGCAAACAGAGTTAGATGACTTGCCCAGGGTCACACAGCTAATAAATGTCTGAGGCTAGATTTGAATTCATGAAGATGAGTCTTCCTGATTCCAAGCCCAGTGCAAAGTTCAAAGCAAAAGACATTTAATTTAAATAGCATAGCAAAAAAGAAAAGTCCCTCCAAACACATGAAAATATCCTTTCTCTCAGGGAAAACACATAACCAGGGAACACGAATGGAAGGGACACCCACTAGAGCATTTGTATGGTAAGCATGAACATTTAGCCAGAACAGCTCATGCTTTTAAAGTGACATCCTTAATGGAAACTTCCATCTTTGAATCTACACCTTGATTCTCTGGAGGTCATTTTCAGTCATCTAGGTCTATGTCTTGCTACTGGACTCAGATGACCCTGGAAGAGAGAGTGAGGCCAATAACTTTGCACAATCCTGCCTCACTTAAATACAATTCGCTCGCAAGTCAACACATCATCTTCCTGATGTCATTGGCTCTCTTTGAGAACAAAGGACAAACAATAAACACCTTGCTCCTCTACAGAGCCACCAATGTCACAGTGGTATGTTAGTAAACGTTTAATGACTGTTTCTCCTAAAATTTAAAAAAAAAATTGTATTCAGGGCACACTTTTAAGTTTAATCTGCATAAACATCTCTGCCATCAATTTTCTTAAGTCTAGACAATCAAAAAAGCAATTAATCAAGCTTGATTTGTAGGGTTTGTAGCATTTGAAATTTCTGAAGTGTAAGTACTCACACTGAAAATTTCCCAACAGGCTCTTGCAAGCCGGGTCATGCTGGCTCCAGCACATCCCTGGTTGCAGTTTCTGAATCATCTCTCCTAGTGTGCAGCTCTCTGCCTACCTGATGTGCTGCCATCTGCTGGTTTTCATATGCTATGTGGCCTCTTCCTGTATAGGGGACTTTTTTGTATAGTCCTAGGGGCTATTTCAACTTTTTTGTGATATAGAAGCCCCCCCCTCCCCACTCTAACCAAAGGCACCTAGACAGCTAGCTCAGCAAAACCTGAGGCAGTTTGGCCTTTCTTTTTAATTATTCCTCTTCCCTCCCCCTCCAGCCTCCTTCTGTCTCTTGGGCACTCTCAATCAAAAATAAAATTGTTTTTTAACTGAGCTATAGGCCTAAAATTCCTTTAACTTTTATCATATTCCTGGATCAGTTGCCTGGGTTTCTCAAATCATAGCAGGGCCTACATTTAGCAAAAATACCAAAGAAGTTGGGTAGAACTATGGTGAGGGGATTCCTTTCAACCCCTTGATGCCCCTACTCACTGGAATTCAAATGGGGGAAACAAGATTAAGAGAGGAGTCGTTAGACTGGTGACTTTTGCCAGTGACCAAATTGCTGTCCATCTTACACTAGAACAATAAAATTGGCTTTTTAAATGATATTTTATATTTTATTTTTTCTAATTACATGTAAAATCATTTTTAATATTTCCTTTTTAAAATTTTGTGTCCTAAATTCTCTCCCTCCCCTCTCCTCCCTTCTCCTTGAGAAGGCAAGCAATTGGATGTAGATTATATATGTACAGTCATGCAAAACATATTCTCATATTAGCCATGTTGTGAAAGAAAACACAGACCAGACACAAAAAAAGAATAAAGAAAGTAAAAAAAAATGTTTCAATCTGCATTCAGTCTCCATCAGTTCTTTCTCTGGAAGTAGATAACATTTTTCATTGTAAGTCCTTCAGAGTTGTTTTGGATCAATGTATTTCTGAGAATAACTAGGTCATCACAGTTGGTCATCACATAATATTGCTGTGTACAGTGTTCTCCTGGTTCTGCTCATTTCACTTTAGATCAGTTCATCAAAGTCTTCCCAGGTTTTTCTGAAACCATCCTGCTCTTCATTTCTTATATCACACTAGGATTCCATCACAATCATACATCACATGCAACTTGTTCAGCCATTCCCCAGTTGGTGGGGAATTCAATTTCCAATCTTTGCCACTACTAAAAGAGCTGCTATAACTGTTTTTTATATAGATCCTGTTCCTTTTTAAAAATTTTATTTTAAATCTCTTTGGGATACAGACCTAATAGTGCTGCTACTGGGTCATAGGGTATGCACAGTTTTATAACTCTTTGGATATAGTTCCAAATTGCTCTCCAGAATGGTTATATCAGTTCATGACTCCAACAACAATGCATTAGTGTCCCAATTTTTGCCACATCCCCTCCAATATTTGTCATTTTCCTTTTCTGTCATGTTAGCCAATATGATACATGTGAGGTGGTACCTCAGAGTTGTTTTAATTTGTATTTCTCTAATCAGTAGTGATTTAGAGCATTTTTCATATGACTATAGATAACTTTGGTTTCTTCCTCTGAAAACTGCCTTAGACCATTTATCAATTAGGGAATGACATATTCTTACGAATTTGGCTCAGTTCTCTATATATTTGAGAGATGAGGCTTTTATCAGAGGGACTTGCTATAAAATCCACCCCACCACCCCACCCAGTTTTCTGCTTTCCTTCTAATCTTGGCAGCATTGGTTTTGTTTTTATTGTAATGTAATCAAAATTACCACTTTTACATCTCATAATGCTCTCTATCTCTTGTTTGGTCATAATTCTTCTACCTGTAGATCTGAAGGTGAAATATTCCATGCTCCCTAATTTGCTTATGATATCACCCTTTATGTTTAAATCATGTACCCATTTTGACCTTATCTTGATAGACGTTGTAAAATGTTGATCTAGTTTCCTAGTTTCTGCTAAACTGCTGTCCAATTTCCCCAGAAATTTTTGTCAAATAATGATGTATTGTCCCCAAAGCTTCGATCTTTGCATTGATGAAATGCTAGATTACTATGGTCATTTCCTACTGTGTATGGTGTACCTAATCTATTCTACTGGTCCACCACTACGTCTTAACCAGTGGTAGATTGCTTTAATATCACTGCTTTGTAATATGGCTAGGCTGCCTTCCTTCACATTTATTTTTTCATTGATTCGCTTGGTATTTTTGACCTTTTGTTCTTCCAGATGAATTTTAAATTATTTTTTTCTAGCTGTATAAAGTGATTTTTTTTGGTAGTTTGATTGGTATGGCACTGAATAAGTGAATTAATTTAGGTAGAGTTGTTGTTTTTATTTTGTTAGCTTGGCCTATCCATAAGCAATTGATATCTCTCTAATCGCTTAGATCTGACTTTATTTGCATGAAAAGTGTTTTGTAATTGTGTGAATGTACTTCCTGGGTTTGTCTTGGCAGGTATTTTATATTGTCTACAGTTGAAAAAGTGGTGTTTAAAAGTCATATTTGATGCAAGAAGAAAGGCAAAGGAGGACATTGGATTGCTAATTGTGGTAGATGATACGACAATATATAAATGATGGAAAGAGAGTAGAACTGCTTATCTCTTATTTTGCATGTTTTTTCTTTCAAAGTCAGTGGTCTTTGGAGTGGGAAAGAGGAAAAAATGGTTAATTACGACTGAAACAGAAGATGAATCAGGAGATATCAAGAGAGCTCTTAGCTATCCTAAGTTAGTTTAAGTTACCAGGTGAAGTCAAACTATATGCTGCCGTCTTAAACAAAACAAGACAAACCCTGGCAGCTATTACTGAGTTTGTTGATAATCTCTGAATCATCCTGGACAACATGGTGAGGTGCTGCAGGACTAGAGAAGGGCAAATGTCTTTATTTTCAACAAAAGGAAAAGAGCAGAATCTGTAATTTATAAGCTGGTGAGGTTGACCCTGTAGTCCTGGCCAAATTCTAGAACATGTTACTAGATATTGTGTGAGCATTTAGAGAAAGAGTCAAAGATCTGGACCTAGAACACCATGGCTTCATCAAGAAAAGGTTATGCCTGATCTCAAAATTATGTAGAACCGTGTGTTGTAAACTAAAAATAAAAAAAAAATAATAAAAAAAATTTAAAAAAAATCAAAAAAAAAAAAAAAAAGAAAGGGTTATGCCAGAACAACATTATTTTTTTAAGAGCTTTATCAGACTGGTAGGTCAGGGAAATACCATAAATACAGAATAGTAGAGTGAGAGGTTTTTTTTTAGAAATAAAAAAAATTCTAAGCTTAACACCACATACAATGAACATTTCCGTATATATAACATAACTAAAAAAAAGGAAGAGAACTATACATGAAATCATGAATCTCCATTACGCTGGGCCAATAAGGGCCCAGTAAAAGCATGCGCTTTTCATGCTCTGTATGATATTACCTGGTACAGAGGTTTGCTGAGCCTGCTGCTGGAAGTGAGAGACGGAGAGGTCCTTACTCCTCTGTTTTAGAGCCTGCAACTGGTATTCTCTGTTTCCTTTTGGTTTACTGCATGGCCATGGAAAGCTTTTTAATTGGCTGCCCCAGAATTGAATGTGCATGTAAAAGACACAAATGGGTTAAATCTTTTTCTCCCTGGAGACTTTTGAGTGAAGGGTAAGAAATGTTGTGGACCTCGAGGTGTGAAGAGAGGGAGGCCCAGTCACAGTGGCAGATGCTGCTATAGCTGTCTTAGCTCCCTATCCTGGCTGTCACGAGGCCATAAACACATGACTCCTATGTTTTTTCTCTTCCTGTTGTGTCTATTCTTTCCTGATCTTAGATGAATGAATATCAGAAAGAGAATGAATCAAATGATGACCTTGTATGTTTCAAAAGCAGAGGATTGACCCAACAGCCAAATCACCTTGTCCTGCAAGCAAGGGAGTATCTCAACTCTTGGCTATGCCACACTCAGAAATTTACTTGGTGGAAGAAATATGGTCAAGAGTTTCATTTTGAGTTTACTCTCCTCAGGGACCAAGGTGGTAAAACAGTGTACTTCTGGTCCGGGATGCTTTTTTATTGTGAGTCTTGTTATATTTTCTCAGTAAACATCTTTTTATAAAAGCTAATCAATGCTAATTGATATTGGGAAGAAATCCATTTGTCCATTGATCATATGATTTTGGAGTGATATTAACTGGGGAGAACACACTAGATAGGAGCTTATGAACAATAGTACTAGAAAGGAATCTCTAAACCTTCAGGGTTACTGCTAGAACTCTAAGGAGGGGTTGGGAGTCCTCTGATAGCCTACTAGATGAAGTGTGTGTTGGTGAGCCCAGAGCTTATATGTGCTACGTACATAACAAATTTGATGTGTAGTCTTTAAAATTGTCCTGTTTATTTTTGATTCTTTTTGGCCTTTTTTCTCTGTATTTTATTTTGTTATCCAGCAATACAGTCATTTAAAAATACAAATGGCAAACTGAGTAAAGTCCATGCCATGGCAGATGGGGAGCTAGGGTTTTTTGCTTTTTTTTTTTTCCTTTTGCCAGAGTGTACCTTAAGGAGGCCGCTTCCTCAAAAAGTAGTCTTGCCCGAGGAAGGAAGCAACTTCATAGTTGTGCTGTTGTTTAGATTTAGAGAGAGGTTTGAGCATGCATTCATCAAATTTAGTTGGTTAGTTGTCATTGTGTTAGGAGTTAGAGAGCTCATAGCTATTCACTCAACTCCTAGTATTTAGAACTACTGTGCAATCAACAACAACCTTAATATGAGAAATTAAATCAGCCTAAACTGGTTTAAATGTGTGCCTTCGAACTGCTACATGTCTATACTATGTACCCTTGGGATTCCCCCACTCTGAATTAAAGTAGCTTTTTTGACACTAAATGGTCAAGGGAAAGTATGTTACATGAATGATCCACTACCCAAGAGGGGTGCTGGAAAAAAGCGTAGGAGGGTTTAAAGTCGACTATCCCAGTTTAGAAGTTTTAGCCTACATATATTGATCCCCGCTTTCTCGGTGCTACTGATTTATTCTCTTATTATGTCTCTTCTAGGACTCAAATGCAATCGAAGGATATGTTCTGACATTTCCTCATAAATTACTACACTGCATATAAGCAGTTTCTTATATATTGTTGTTGTTGAATTGTTTTAGTCGTGTCCAACTCCTTGCGACATCATTTGGGGTTTCCTTGGCAAAGATACTGGAGTGGTTTGCCATTTCTTTCTCCACTCATTTTACAGATGAGGAAACTGAGGCAAACAAGGTGACTTGCCCAGGATCACACAGCTAGTGTGTGAGGCCAGACTTGAACTCATGAAGATAAGTCTTCCTGATTCCAAGCCACTTTGCCACCTAGTTGCCCTTATATACTACTTATTAAATAAATGAGAAAAAGATCTTTCCCCATAAGCTTCTCCCCACTTCTTTCCCCTCCTTTTTCTCACACATTCCTTAATCTCATAGGTTTAAATCGACATGAAAGTTACTGGCTATGCAATTTATTAATGATGTAATAAACAACAAAATAAAGACGTAGATTATTATTTACAGTGCATCAGTTTAAGAAAGATCACAGCCACAGGCACCTCTAACCGTCACTCTGGAAACACACACCTATCATTTAATTCTCTCAGGATGGCAGCTGTAGTCTTTTCTCAAGAACTTTCTTCCTAATGTTTCTTGACAAAAGAGTTAAATTCAGTCCCTCTTTGATAGTTAAACCGCTCAGTCTCTCAGGAAAGAAGTTTTCTTAGTGCTTTGTCTTTGTCCTCAGTCTTTCTCCAACAATTACAGGTTAAAAGAGACTTCAAAATAACAGTTCAGTTGCGATGTCCTAAGATTCCATTCTTTCTTAAAGTAACAGTATCCATAGTCTCTGTAGGAGATGCTATTGAAACTATTGTTACAAAAGTAAAAATTTTAAAACCCTGAAATTCTAACACCATAAATATTTGAAGGAGAAACAATGAATCTCTTGGGTGGTGACAGTAGAAAGTTAACAGGAAGGTAGTGGGGAGAGAAGGGAGCTACTCTGAGCTGGTTTTTTTCTTATGGTTGAATAAATGTTGGGAACCATTCATGCAAAGTCTTTAATTGCTTCACTTGAAACAGTTTACAGTAGTCTTGGGGCTGAAGAAATAGGGAGTTAAGTTGGGAGAATGGGGTAACAGGGGGATAAAGGAGAAGGGCTAAAAATCCCTTCCCAGCTCCATCCCAGAGGGAAGGAAGAGAGGATTGTGTGTCTTCTTGTCTAACAACCTTTTACAAAAGTTTTATTGATCCCTTTTAAAAAAAATAGTCATTTCAGGATATCTCTTCCTGCTAACACACACACACACACACACACAAATGCAGAATTAGACCCTCATTAATAACCAAGAAAAGTAGTTAAATAAAAACAATGGATAGTAATTGTATCTGCAAGAGTATATGCAATATTTTGCACCCAAATCCCCTATCTTTCTGATGAAGAGATGAATGCTTCATTATCATCTTATCTCTAGTGTCTTTCAAAGCTTAGCTCAAGCCCCATCTGCTCCATTGGGTTTTTCCTGATCTGTTCAACTTCTGGTGTCCCTTGCAATACTAGCCCCCCCCGCCCCCCACCCACTCCCCCAGTGTACTTACTTTTCACACATTTTGTATTTATTTAACGAGTATATATTTTCCTGGACAGAATGCAAATTCCCAGAGAGCAGAGACTCCTTCACATTTGTCTTTGTATTCCAAATATCTTGTGTAGTGCTTGGCATATAGGTGTTTCAATAAATGCTTATTGACTGATAATATTATTGTCAACCAGTGACTTCAAGGAGAGAGGTATAGCATAGAATAGAGGTGTCAAACGTGTGCCCCTGTGGCCAGCAACTCTCCTTGTGTGGTGGGATTAGATTAAAATGTAATTGGGTAATATTTAACAAAATAAATAAAAACACAACAGAACCTAGATAATGCTAATATGTGGTTTCCTAAACCAATACGTGGCCCATTTGTTGTCCAGTTGTGTCTGAGGTGACCTCATATGGGGTTTTCTTGGCAAGGATACTAGAGTGGTTTGCTATTTCCTTCTCCAGCTTATTTTACAAGTGAAGAAACTGAGGCAAACAGGATAAAGTGACTTTCCCAGGGTCACACAGGTAGTAAGTGTCTGGGGCTGGATTTAAACTCAGGTCTTCCTGATTCCAGGAAGGGAAGACCCTCTATCCACTGCATCACCTAGCTGCCCATATGTAGCCCATAGGGATCTTTAGGAATGCTAGTGCCCCTGTTCTAATTTGACTTTAATACCACAGGTTTAGAGGGATATCTATGGGAGGGAGGACAGATAGAAAAAAAGGGGGGTCTTGGTTTAAAACGAGATCTGGTGTTATTATTTCTCTTCTGTTCCCTCCCTTTTCCAAATCTGGGCTGTTTAAACAGCTTTATTTTTTCCTTTCTGTTTTCCTGGAAAAAGGGAAGGGAGGATGTGAGAGATGGGGACCAGATGTAGGAGAAAGAGAGAAAGGAGAGAAAGGGGGGGGGGAGAGAGCACAAGAGAGACAGAGACAGACAGAGAGCACGAGAGAGAGACAGACAGAGAGACAGAGACTGAGAGACAGCGAGAGAGAAAGACAGAGAGAGAAAGTAAAAGAGAGAGAGAAAGAGAGAGAGAGAAAAGAGAGAGAGAGAAAGGGATAGAGAGAGAGAGAGAAAGGGGTAGAGAGAAGAAGAGAGAGGGAGAGGGGGAGAAAGAGGAGAGGGAGAGAGAGATCACAGTTAGGCATTGGAAGGGATCTCAGCAGCCAACTAATAGTCCAACCTGTACCCTAAAGCAGGGATCAGCACACTACCCCTTGCAGGCCAAATTCTGCCCATAACCTGTTTCTATATAGCTGTGAATTAAGGATAGTTTTTCCTTTTTTAAATAAGAAATTGCACACAATGACCCATCTCTCATCTCCATCCTTTTTCACTCCCTGGCCCCCCAGTCTGGAATGCTTTTCCTTCATACCTTCCATGTAGTCCTAGAGGGCAGAACCCGGAGCAATTGGTGGAAGTTGCAAAGAGGCAGATTTAGGCTTGATGTCAGGAAAAGCTTCCTAAAGATTCCAGCCGTCCCAAACTGGAATGAGCCACCTGCAGGGGGAGATGGTTCTCTAAGCAGAGGCTGGATGACGGCTTGTCAAGTGTGATATAACAGACATTCCTTTAGGTGAGGGTCGGCAAACTAAAGCCAGCTAATCCCAGTCCACAGCCACCAGTACAAAAGCATTCCAGGAAGTGGTCGTGTGTAAGAAGCTGCAAGGAGGCTTATATAGAGCGAGGAGTTCAGGTGGAATGAGTTGAGAAAAGTAATAAGTGAGACAATTAGAAAGTAAAGAGCTTTGAATGCCAAACAGAAGAGTTTATATTTGGTGCTAGGTAAAAGGGAACCATTGAGGTTCATTGAGTAGGGGAGTACAATCTAGGGCAAGAGGGAGGAGGGAAGTGTTAAAACCTGGAGAGGACAAATAGAATGAGAACAAAGAAATGGATATTGGATTAAGCCATTGAGACATTGTTGGTAATCTTGAAAAGAGCAGTTGCAGTCTGACTGGAGTGAACAGAAGCCAGATTATAAGGGTCTGAGAAGTGAGTGGAGGGCTAGTCCCCAGGATCATGTTGGGAAGTCAATGGCCCTAATGGGATGGACCCATCAAGAGTAACGTGTGGATTGTAGATTGTGGATATCTTTGATGATATGATATGAACTGTTTCAGAATCTCTCCTTTGTGGTATATATGGTTTGGAGAAGCCACCTGCCACCCAGCAACACATAATACTTCCTTATACCAAGGGTTAGGATATGATTGCTCAAGCCCACACTGGAACCAGGGATGATGAATAACCTTTGCCATTTCCATTTTGCAACAGATGGAACTGGACTTAAAGGTCCACAAATACCACCCCGCCCCAAAAGAGTGATGGCACTGGGAGACTCCATGGGTGCCTTATGCCACGCCTGCTTTGGAGGAACAAATATATGTTCAGGCAGAGGTTCAAAAGTTGCAGATGGAAGCTCCCCACATCTTTATAGGCACCCCAGACCATGTTTTTAACCAGTGATCCTATCTCCTAAATAGAGGAAAATAGGGTTAAGTGACTGGCCTGGGGTCACACAGCTAGTGAGTGTCTAAAGCTGGATTTGAACTCAGGTATCCCTGACTCCGGACCCGGTGCTCTAACCACTGTGTCACCTTGATGCCCCCTGAATGGATAGCACCTCTGGTGTGAGGGACGTGCTGAGCCCTTTTAAGGGCTGTTCATCCACCTTTGGTGTCCACCTGTCACTTCACTTTCATATGTGGCTCCAAGAAATGGTAACATGCACAGCAACCACACCCCAGGAAACCATCTTGGCAGACAGGCAAAACTAATCTGAGAGTAACCGATGGGTCACAAACCCTTCAGTGAATTAGAAAAGTGTCTATCCCAAGCATGTGAAGATTTCTCTTGGTGGAATGGGTAGATGAGAATAATCTGTTCCAATGACCTCAAAGTTGGTCAGACCCTGAAGATGCCAAGGTCATCCACTGCAACCTGGGCCATTGCCAGTTGTCCTGACTTTTGTCTTGACACTGGACTTTGATGACTCTGGCAGAGAGGGTGAGGTTGATGACTTTGTGCAAATCTGCCTCATTAAATCCAATTTATGCAGGAGTCAAGACATAACCCTGTGATGTCATTTTTCTTTGAAAATGAAGAAAAAACAATAACATCTCCTAAATATATCAAGATGTTAGTCCTGGATGAAGCTGATGAAATGTTAAACCATAGTTTTAAGGACAAGATCTATGAAATATTCCAGAAACTCAGTGGGAAATACTCAGGTGGTTCTCCTATTGGCCACCATGTCCTCAGATGGGCTGTAAGTGACTCAGAAGTCTATCAGGAATACTATCAGGAGTCTAGTCAGGAAGGAGGAGCTGACATTGAAAGGATCTTGTCAGCTTTACGTAAATGTGAATGAAATGCTATTATCCAAGCTATTCTCTTTCTTAATCAGTAGATTGGCTGACCAAGAGAATCCATGTCCATTTTTCTGGCTATGCGATGTGTAGAGACATTGACCAAAAAGAACATGATGTAATCATGGGGGAAGCTCCAGTTGGATACTTACTGCCATTGACCTACTGTCTAGAGGTGCTGATGTGTGACAAGTATCTTTGGTTATTATTTAAGATCTCTCCATCAACTGGGAGAACTATATTCATAGAATTGACCATGGGGGTGCTTTGGTTTTAAGAGTGTGGCTATCAATATGGTGACAGAAGAGGACATGAAGACCGTTCAAAATAATGCCTTCATTGAAAATATGCCTCTCAGCATCACTGACCTCATCTAAGGAGCTTTCTCACCTGATTTTAACCAGAGCTATGCTCTCCTTGGGAAGCTAGGTGTTACAGTGGGTGGACCTGGAGTTGGAAAGACTGAATCCAGCCTCAGACACTTACTAATTGTGTGGCCCTGGGCAAGTCACTTAATCCTCATCTGTAAAATGAGCTGGAGAAGGAAATGGCAAACCACTCCAGTATCTTTGCCAAGAAAACCCCAAATTGGGTCATGAAGAGCCACACACAACTGAACAACCACCATCTGCTCCCTGGGATGGTGGGGGAAGGAGGGGAACTGGAAGGAGAAGAGGGCAAAAATGAATGGGCACCTTTGTCATCTACCCTTCATTTTTTTTTTTTTACTTTGAGTAAATGTCACTTTTTGGGCAAAAAAAATGTAAATGGGAGAGAACAGGAATCAAGGAGTGTAGACAATTTTGCTTTTCTAAAACAAAGAAAAGGATTGTTTGACGGATTTAGTGCCTTCCATGCAGATGCCAGGTTCTTCACAAATATTATCTTTATTTTGTCCTCACAATAATCCTGGGTGATAGTTGCTATTATTATCCCCTTTTACAGATGAGGAAACTGAGGCATACAGGGTTAAGTGACTTGCCCAGGGTCACACAGCTAGTAAATCTGAGGTCAGATTTTGAACTCAGGTCTTCTTGACTCCAGGCAGTACTCTATCCATTGAGCCACCTGGCTGCCTCACAGATTTAGAGTTAGAAGGAAATTTAGAGACCATGTATTCTGGAGATGTCAAAATGCTGCTCGCAGGCTACATCCAGGTATTCCTGAAACCATGTTAAAATGTAATTCAGAAATAGTTAACAAAATAAAAAATGCAATAAAACATAGATAATATTAATGTGTGGCTTTCTAAGTCCATATGTGACTACAGGTTTCCTCATACATATTTTAATGGCCACATTTCTATTTGAGTTTGATGCCCCCGATCTAGTGCCAATTGCCCCATTATACAGATGAGAAAAACCAGAAGTATGGCCAGAGGTGTGAAATTACTTGGCGATGGCAGAACTGGGGCTCAGGGCACATCTTTTGGGTCAGAGTTCAGTGTTTTTTATGCTGCACCATCACTACTTTATAAAGCATGTGCTTGGCAGAATGCCAAGCTGAATTCCTTGAACTGAACTCCTGAAGATTTCAGAAGAACATTGCACAATTATCTTTTGTCATTTCCCCTCTCTGGGCCTCATTTTCTGCATCTGTTGAACAAGGTGGGGAGGACTAGATGACCTCTGAGGTCCTTTCCAGTTCTAAGTCTATGATCCTCTGTTCCTTTCCAATTTTAGGTCCCAAGTGTATATCTTAGACTGAAATATAACATCTATCTAATTAGTGCTTCTTAATCTTTTGTGTGTCATGGACCCCTTGGGCAATCTGGTGAAGCCTATAGACTCCTTCTCAGAAGAATGTTCTTAAATTCACACAAAAATACATAGGAATACAAAGGAAAGCAATTATATTGAAATACAGTTATTAAAATATAAAACAAAACAAGTCACAGACTCCAGGTTAAGAACCCCAAGACAGGACCCAAATCCAAGGATAAGCCTGCAGGAAGGAAGCAAACATTTATTATGTTTCTACTGCGTGCCAAACATCGTGCATCCTTGGGAGGTAGGTGCGCTTATTTTAGTATTTTATTATTGTTATTCATATATTGTTCATTATTTTATTATATTTAATATATCATTACATTACATTAATTGTTTAATTATTTTATTTTTATGTTAATTTATTATATTTATATTTATTTTACATAGCTAGTAAGTGACTGTGGCTGGATTTGAATTCAGATCTTTCTGACTCTAGGCCTAGCTCTCTATCTACTGTACTAGCCAGTTACCCTTGGAGATAGGAACACATCCTGTTCTTGCATTGAGAGTCGGGCTGTAGTGTGGTCCTTAGAGTATAGAAATGTTGAGTAACGTCATTCAGAGTCAGAACTTAAAGGGACTTTTAGTATTTTACAACTGGGGAAATTTAGGCCCAGAGAGGTGAGAGTTTTGTAGGAAAACTATAGGCAATAAGTTGTTGTCCAGTCATGTGCGGTTTATTTGACAAAGATGCTGGAGGGGTTTGCCATTTCTTTCCTTCTCCAGCTCATTTCACAGATGAGGAAACCGAGGCAACCAAGGTTGAGTAAGTGACTTGCCCGGGATCACACAGCTAGTAAGTGTGCGAAGCCAGATTTGAATTCATGAAGATATCTTCCTGACTGCAGGCCTGGTGCTCTATCCACTGCACCATCTAGATGCCCTAACAGGCAGTGGCATGCCCACATTAAAGAAAGTGCTGTGCTCTGTGAGCAAAGCCGAATTGCAGTAGCTCGAAAGACACAGGAGATGGTAAATTTAGAGCCGTCTCCACTGAAAATGTTCATATGGACTGTTTGTGCCTGACCTATGGTAGAACCTTCCAAGCTTGTATTGGTCTGATCAGCCACAGTCGGACACACCGTACCTTGACCCCAACATAGTGATGTCATTTTTTTTTTGGAGGAGGGAAGGCAGGACAATTGGGGTTAAACGACTTGCCCAAGGTCACACAGCTAGTAAGTGTGTCAAGTGTCTGAGGTCAGATATGAACACAGATCCTCCTGACTCCAGGGCCAGTGCTCTACTCACTGCGCCACCTAGCTGCCCCTGTGATGTCATTTTGGTCCTTTTCTGAGAATGAAGGACAATCACTAACAATACATAGATGAATCTGTGATCCTGTCACTATGAGGATTTCCCCACTGGTATAAATTGCAACCCATCCACTTCTCTATCTTGTGTGACTCTTATCCATATTCTCCAGAAAATTTTCTTCAGGAGCCACCTATGTCAACCCCTCCCAACTGCAGAAGTTTGAGACGATCATTTCCACAAACATTTAATAAACTCTTCTATTACATGTAAGGCATTGCCCTAGACCACAGGTGAGGCCCTTTAGGTCCTCAGGTGTGGCCCTTTGACTGAATCCAAACTTTACACGTGAAGTTTAGATTCAGTCAAAGGGCTGCACTTGAGGACCTAGAGGACCGCATGGGGCCTCAAGGCCACAAGTTCCCCACCCGTTCCCTAGGGTTACAAAGCCAAAAACAAAACAACTAGCCTTTTCTATGTGTTGGTTAGAACCTAGAAAGAACCACCCCAGGAAAAAAGGGGGCCATGTTGTTCTGGCAGCTGAGCCCCACCCCTCACTCCTTTCCATGATGTTGGGCAGGGGCGGCAGCGGTTTCTGTTCCAGCTACTGTCTGGGCCCACAGTGACACTCATCAACTGATACCACCCTAAAAGGACCTACAAGATTTCTAGCAGAGAGCGAGAACGGTAACTCACAGATGCCTGGTGCTGTTTCCTCTACAGTTAATCAACTGACTTTTAGGGAATCTACTTTATGAGGAAGTTATAGAAGGAAGGACTGGCCCTCTGAAGAGAAAGAAGGAAGTGGTTTTCCCCCAGTTCTACTTTTCCTGACGATTGGATGGCTCGGGAGGAGGAAGGCAGCTTAAGCTAGATGGCACAGTGGAGAGAGTGCCGGACGTGGAGTCTGAAAGCTCTAAGTTCCTCAAACGCTTACTGAGCTGAGATCTTGAGCAAATCTTTTAATCTCGGCCTCAGTTTCCTCATCTGTGAAATGGGGCTAGCACTTATCTCACAGGGTGGTCATGAGGGCCAAATGAGGTTCTATATGTAAAGTGCTCTGCAAACAAACTTCAAAATGCTGCATAAGTACTAGTTGTTATTGGCAATGATGACGATGATGATGCTGCAGCTAGCTCAGTGGACAGAGCACTGGGCGTTGAGTCAGGGACACCTGAGTTCAAAATGCAGCCTCAGACACTCACTGGCTTCGTGACTCTGGGAAAATCACTTTACTCGTCTACCTCAGTTTCCCCATCTTTAAAATGGGGATAATAACAAACAGCACCTTCCGCACAGGGTCATTGTGAAGATGAAATGATATATTTGTAAAGTGCTTAGCACAGTGTCTGGCACATAGTAGGTGCTTATTTCCTTCTCTTTCCCTCCTGACCCTTCTCATTAAGAAGAGATTCTGTGCTTGCTATAATCCTGTGAAAACTTCGAGGGCAAACAAGTTCCCAGGTCCTCATCTTACAAATTATTTTATTCTTTTGCTCGTGTTTGATAGTGCCTGAGAATTGCTCTTCCAAGGAGGAGAGCTAAACCATCAGATTACTAACGGCATTAGTCAAAGCCTCCTGAGGACTGCAATCTGGAGGGTCTCTGCAGGAAGGATGCGTTTGTGTTCTGGTGGATGGGCAAGCTCTACAGACCGACTGCTCACAGCGAGCACCCGAGGGGTTTTTGGGAACTGTAGTTTGGTGACCTTTCTTAGGATCAGGTATTGAGTACCTTAGTGTCCTTGTTAATAGTCACCTGAAACTCACCCAGCGGCACCGGGATCCTTACCCTGCTCCCCACACTAGTCTCCGTTTTTTCTTTCCCTCCAAGGCTGGAGGTGCACTCAACACAAACTGTCTCAAAGCTGAGCACTCTAAGGCCGGTACAGGCCCCTGATGCATCGATGTTAACTCATGTTCCTCGTGTGGATCTGGGATTCACTCATGTAGGGGAATACTAGGAAGGAGTCTCCCT
This sequence comes from Trichosurus vulpecula, assembly GCF_011100635.1. NCBI lineage: Eukaryota > Metazoa > Chordata > Mammalia > Diprotodontia > Phalangeridae > Trichosurus > Trichosurus vulpecula. The sequence goes on along the minus strand of NC_050576.1, from coordinate 184,791,600 downwards.
GTCCTGATGTGGAACAGCCCCTGCTCTGCCGAGAGGTCAAAAGACTTGTTCAGGGTCAACTAGCTGGTCAACAAGCATTTAATTAGGAGCTTATGATGCGGCAGGTACTGTCCTAAGCACTGGGGATACAAAAGGGAAAAAGTCCCTGCCCTCAAGGAGTTTATGTTCAAATGGGGAGAAGTGTACATGTGTATGCATACGCATATATGCACAATTATATATAAATTGTATGTAAATTACACACATATTTACATATACATGCACCATACATAGCTTATACATGTCAGATGTACACTTAAAATATGTGTGTGTATGCATGTATATGTGTTTATTCCTGTTATATTATGGTAAGCATGGTAGTATTGTCTAGTAATGGTAGCATGGCAAGACAGTCTGATCGATATGATACAGGTAGAGAGGCAGGTGTACATGGTGTTAGAGTGCGTGTATATAGGCGTGTACGTATATACCTGTGTACATACGTACATACACACATACGTGAATGCCTATAGACACACACTCTAACACCTGCTATACCATCCTGTCATATAGTGTGTGTATATATACATAAATGCACACATACTGTATCTCCTGTATCTACTAACATAACGTAATATACAGTCTATATAGTACATCATACGTATAGACATATATCCATGTACACATACTGTAATACCCACTACATCTACATATAGAAAACCTACTATACTACCGGGTGGTATAGTATAGTGTGTGTGTGTGTGTGTGTGTGTGTGTGTGTGTGTGTGTAAATAAATAAATAATCATATGCATGCTATATGGTATATATGGTATAGTGTATATATAGTATACATGCACACACATACACATAGATTATATAGTGTCATACATGTTGTATGTATACATTATATACACACATATGCATACCTATACACACATGCATGCATGCATGCACGCACGCACACACATGCATAATACATACATGCATACTCAGGTCAGCCTTTGAGCACACCTATCTTGTCTAGTCTGGAGCCTGCTGCATCTCCTCCCATACAGGTGAGGGTAGCCGCAACTGACTGGCTGCCTTTGCCTTCTCGGTCCCCCTTACTCTCCGCCATCTTTTTGGCTGTACTCTTTTCTGTGCCTTCTATTTCCTCTGCCCAGCATGGGAGCCGTGAATAGTACCAGTAGGGGATGGATTTCTTTTCCTACTCTCTTTTATCTCAATTTCTAGAAATGGGCCTGGGAGTGTTTATGTTTTGTGCTGTTTGTCTTCGACTTCAGATGGCCAGAAGTGATCCCCACAGTGCCTGGGAGTTCAAGCCATGGTGACCTTGGAGCCAGGATCGTGGGCAGTGTGGTGCAGTGCACCCGCCCTCGTGGAAACCCTGAGAAGCCAAGGTACCTGGGCCTCAGCCCTGAGCCTGATGGGGCTATTGGACTTGGAAGTGGGATTGTACTCTATGGGACTGAACTAAACTTTGATCAATCTTTTTCTCTTCCCCAGAGACCGAAGTGGGAAAGAGAATTACGTCTCCTACGGGTTGGGGAGAGTAAGTTTGTGTATTTATGATTATGCCTTTTGAAGTAAATATTCTTTTGTAAAAGCTCCTGTTTACATACATACATATACACGTACATGCACATATGTAACTATAATACGTAGCTATATATGTGTGTGTGTGTGTTACGTGTCTATATAGTTGTGGAAGGGAGGGGAGCTTAGGAAAGGCTTCGTGTAGAAGGTGGCACTTGAAATGAGTCACATAGGTCGTACATATCAGGCAGAATTTGAATACAGGTCTTCCAATTTCCAAGACCAGCTCTAGCTACCATGTCATGCCTGGACTTCTGTTTATCCCTCTGTATTTTCTGACAGTTTAGGGCCTTGTACAACATTTTGGTTCCTCTAACGCAGCAGTTTTCATCGTGTGGTCTGTGGGCCCCTGAGAGGCTCTGAGACCCTTTCGGGGACTCTGTAAGGTAAATACTATCTTTGCTAATAATGATAAGACTTCATTCGCCTTTTGCACTCTATCTCTTGACTGCACGGTAGAATTTTCCAGAGGCTACATGAGCTGTGAATTAAAGATTTGGCTTCAAATATGAAGACTGAGTTAATATCTTATCTATGTAATTATGTTTTTGTCTTTGATGTTGTCGTTCAGTTGTGTCCCCCTCTTCCTGACCCCATTTGGGGTTTTCTTGGCAGAGATCCTGGACTGGTTTGTCATTTCCTTCTCCAGATCATTTTATAGATGAGGTACTGAGGCAAACAGGGTTAAATGACTTGCCCAGGGTCACACAGCTAGGCAGTGTCTGAGGCCAGATTTGAACTCATGAAGATGAATCTTCCTGACTCCAGGCCTGGCCCTCTATCAGCTGCACCACTGTCGGACTTGCTGTTTTGCTTATATTCATCCAGTGTTAGCACCAACTAAGTGTTGAAAATCATATTCCTTTATGTGAGTACTTGGCAACAAACACAAGGGATGCTGAAACATCCAAAGTGTCGAATAACCTTTTGAATCTCAGAGTTTGTCCTAGAACTCTGTGGACATTTGCCTTGAAGGCACAGAAGCCATGGTGGCTAAAACCACTAGTGTCTTAGCACAAATCAAGAGAGTGGCACCAAAACATACTAGTGGTCATTGTGTTCTTCACCACGACACACTCACATTAAGAATAAAAATGCTAGCTTCATTTAAGAATGTTCTTAATGAAGCAACAAAAATTAATTTTTTTAAGATGTTGAGTCTGAGTATGTGCTTTTTAATATTCTGCATGATGACATATGCAAATGCAGAGATTAAGAGCACCGGGCCGGAGTCAGGAAGACCTGAGTTCAAATTTGACCTCAGACGCTTCCTAGCTGTGTGACCCTGGGCGAGTCACTTAATCCTGATTGCCTCAGTTTCCTCATCTGTAAAATGAGTTGAAGAAGGAAATGGCAAACCACCCCAGTATCTTTGCTGAGAAAACTCCAAATGGGGTCAGGAAGAGTAGGACATGACTGAAACAACTGAAGAGCAACAAAACGCAAAACATGCTCTGGCTCTCTACCAAAGTATGATCATCATGACGATGATGATCAATAGGAAAAGCACTTATGTGACTGAGTTGTGAGCTGAACTGTCTTTCCCCTCAATGGAACACCATTTTTACTTGAAAGAACCGACAAATTATGGTTATTTGGAAGAATATTTGGCAGATATTTTCTAAAAAATGAATGAGGTGAGCCTGTCATTTCAAGGAAAAACAACTGACAATATTTGTTGCCAATGAGAAAATTTGACCTTTTGAGCAAAAATGGGAATTTTGGAAAATTTTGGAAAATTATTCATCGTTGTGATCTTGACAGCTTCCTGAGACTTAACAACTCTTCTGATGAGATTGGTGGCGATAGTAATGAATGTGATTTTCTGAGATTGTGTAATGAAATGTGCCAACATTTGAAAGATCTGTATACCTCAGTGAACCAATATTTTCCAGTTGACCAATTGAGGATGTTACAAAATCATGCATAGGTAGAAGATCCATTCAAATGCATCAGTTCATATAAGTCTTCTTATGCTTCTAAATGCTTCACATTCATTATTGTTTATGGCAGAGTGATACTCTATTATACTTCTGTCCTTCAACATGTTTAACCATTTCTTAATCAATTGGGCATCTACCTTATTTCCAGTTTGTTACTACCACAAAAAAGTGTGACTATAAATTCTTTGGTATATATGGGGTCTTTATTTTTGTCGCTGACTTCCTTGGGGATATGCCTAATGGGGGAATATTTAACTCGAAGACAGGGACATTTTAGTCACTTCAAATAATTCCAAATTGCTTTTCAAATCATGGAACTGGGGGCAGCTAGGTTGCATACTGGATAGAACACCGGCCCTGGAGTCAGGGAGGACCTGAGTTCAAATATGGCCTCAGACACTTGACACTTATTAGCTGTGTGACCCTAAAGTATCCTGACTGCCTCAACCAAAAAAACCAAAAACTGATGGAACCAATTTCCAGCTCCCCCAATAATACATTAGTGTTCCTCATGTTCCTGTTTTTCTATAACCCCTCCAACACTATTTGAATCTTTTTTTCCCCTGGATATGGGGTGAAACCTCAGATAGTTTGGATCTGTGTTTTTCTCATTATTAGTGATTTGAAGCATTCTTTTATATGGTTGCTAATGGTTTGTAATTCTTGCAAGAACTGCTTTCTTTTTGGATGGGCAATTTTCAAAAGAAGAAATGCAAACTATTAATCACTGCATTAAAGAATGGCCTGGATATCACTGATTAAGAAAAATGCAAATTTTATGAAACAAATGTAAATTGTTTTCAACTCTAAGGTACTTCAACTACCAACCAGAGCAGCAAAGAAGATGAAACACAAAAATGGTCAAGGTTAGAAATGCTATGGGAAGACAGCTGTGCTAAGGTTGGTGGAGCTATGAATTCATCAGGTTATCCTGGAAAACAATTTGCAACCGAACTAAGAAAAGCCACTAATCCATTTAGACCACATACCACAGCAATGCCGCTATTAGGCATTGAGCCCAAGGAGGTCAAAGACAGAGGGAAAGATTACACATTTATAAAATTCTTTACACCACCATCTTTTGTAGTAGCAGAAAACTGGAAGGAAAGTGGGTGCCCATTGAGCAGGGGTGGGGAACCTGTGGCGTCTAGGCCACATGTGGCCCTCTAGGTCCTTGAGTATGGCCCTTTGAATCCAAAGGTTTGGATTCAGTCAAAGGGTCACGTTCAAGGACCTAGAGAGCCACATGGATTCTGTCAAAGGGCTGTACTTGAGGACCTAGAGGGCCATATGTGGCCTGGACTATATGTGGCAGGTTCCCCAACCCTGGACTAGAAGAATGGCTGAACAAATCATGGTGTTTGAATTAATGTAACAGACCATTATTACACCTTAAGACTTGTTTGAATTGATGCAGATCGAAATAAGTAAAATCAGGAGAACAATTTATATGATTACCACAATAATGTAAAAGAAAAAAAAAATCATTGAAAGGCTTCAGAGCTCTGAGCAACGCAGTGGCCAATCATGACTTCACAAGATTTGATGTTTGTGAAGCCTGCCTCTTGGTACAGAGGTCTTAAGGAGTGGTAAGGAATGAGGCCTACGTTTTCAGACAGAGCCAATATGTTGATTTCTTTTGCTTGACTGTACTTGTTGTGAGAGTTCTACAGAGAGAGAGATGTAATTGGGAAGTTAGAGCAATGTAAAAAAAGGAAAAAAAAAAGGAAGAAAATGAAGGGGGTCTCAGAGACAACTTCAGTTTGAAACCCCAACTAGACATTTTCTTTAACTACAGAAGCATCACTGTAGGGAAATCATTCTTCTGAGCACAGACTAGAGCTATCAGCCTCATTTGAACCAAAGAGAATTGCTCAGATGTATGTGAAGTCTGAGCCTTAGGCTATTCAAGAGGGATTCAGGCCTTTGGCCCTTTTCATTCTACTTTCCTGCTTCTGCAGATATTAATGTAATAAGATAATTTAATCACGGGCTGCTTGCATTATAGATGGGAAGGCTAGGAAAAAGAGAATGGAGCTTTGAGCTTGCTATTAAAAAGCAAAGACCCTTCAATGTCATTCTTTACCTTCAGCTCAGACTTTCAAAGCAGCCCTTATCAAGACACCTTGTGCAGATCTAGGAATTAGGAAGAAAGATAGGTGATGTGTTAGACACCCTTCTCCATTCCCCTACTGGCTTTTAAGACATTTCACTTTTAATTTACCCAAAGAAGTCAGTGTCAGCTTTAGGCCTACAGGCTTAAGACCTCTGATCTTCTTCCTCTGAAGCTCTATTCCAGTTTGTCTAACGGCATATAAAGACCCTGATGCCGAGAACTGTCTTAAGCAATATTTCATATCTTAGTGTGACGAGTGGAAAAGGCACTTGATAAATGAACTCCTACCTGTATTCCTAATAAAATTCCAATACATTTAGCCTATTGTGATAGCCTAATTACTCTCTGCTCCTGATCTTTACTTTGTCCAATCCATCCTTTATACACCTGCCTTGAGGATTTTCAACGGTCCCTCTGGCTTCTTGGTTAAGATACAAACCCCTCACCAATGGCATTTGATATCTTTCACAAGCCAGCTTGAGTTCACCTTTCCAAGTTTTCCCATTACTTTCCTTTATGCATTCAACATGCCAGTTGAGAGTTGGACTTGCCTCATACCCTGCACATCCCAATTAAAGTACTTGAAATATCCTTTCTCCCTACTCTTCCAAAGCAGAGTGCTCACCTATGCCGTAGGAACCCTGGGTTCTTCAAGACTTTGTTCAAGTATCACCTCCAATGTGAACCTCTCTTGATCTCACAAGTTGTTAGTTGCTCCTTCTTCATGTTGTATTTACTTATCAGTGTAGAGTAGAAGGGCTAATTCATTTTGTCTACCTCCTCAGTGCTTTGTACAATGCCTTGCACATAGGAAGCAATTAACAAATGCCTATTGAATTGTATTCTCTGTAGACCATTTAATGGGGTTTTACCCCAAAAAGCTAATGGCTTAGCAACCCAACTCTGCACTGGTCTCACTTTTACCCCTATACCACTATTAAAGAAATGGAGAGGGCAGAGTTGGACTTGACTCATACCCTGCACATCATTAACCTTAAGGCAGAGTCTATATTGCCTGATCAGGATCATAGAATTAGTGTTGGAAGTAAAATCAGAGGCCGTCCATTCCAAACCATAGCTGAAAAAGAATCCCCTCCTCTTACCACCACTCCAAAACTAATTCTGATGTTCATCTAAAAACTCCTATTTCCTCAGTCCAGCTTATTAAGTATTGGGAAATAATTCCTATTAAGGGGTCAGTGACTGCTCTCTTTTACTAAGGATCAGCTTCCTACTTACCTACAAAGTACTTTCCTCACAATAATCTTGAGGTAGTTATCATTTTCCCCGTTTTACGGATGCTCTTCTCATAATTTTCTTGCAGGGCTCTCCTGGCTAGCTCCCACCCCACTGTCTGCAGGCTTCTATTCCTATGCCGCTTGAGGCTGGAAAAATGATTCATGGTGACTTTTTCTTGATCAGAATTCACAATGCTTTGCACATTTCATTTGGTGCCTTTCCAGGTTGTTGGTGTATGTGTGCGTGTACACGTGTGTGGTATGTTGGGGTATTGTAAGAGCTAGGCAAAAATTACTGGCTCCTCCCCCCTCCCCCATTCTATAGAGGAAAGAAAATTGAAGAACTGAGTTTAATGACTTGCCCATAGTCACCTAACAAGTAGTCATGTTAACATTTGTTAAGCTCCTATTATGTGCAAAGCATAATGGAAGCCAGGACACAAACCAAATGGGTCTCCTGATTCAATGTCCACTATACCAGGATGCCTCATTGTAAAGGCGTTAAAAGAGCATTTCCCATATTGTTGAGGAAGATACTTTTTGGGTGGGGAGATTGTAGGACTAGCGGCACCCCCAACCCATTGAGAGTGCCATTAACAAATACCTCTAAAGGAGGGCAAAAATTTTGGCATCACTTTTGAAAGGCCACCCGTCCTTTTCTGATATATGTAGTTCCCTGAGAATATATGGTAATGGATGAAACATATTGACCACTTTTTTAAGTACAAAAATTATTTTAATTCAACTACATAGAAAACATAGCAAATATTTACAAATACACTGAGAACCACTCACAGATCACAAACAGATGCAACACTTATATACAGCAAGCTAAAGGGCTTCAAAAGCTTAAAGATATTCATATGGTTAATTCCCAATGTCACCAAATTTACCTGTTACTGAGACGCTAACATCCAACTGCCCTCTAAAATAAATGCCCATACCACCTTGGAACCTTATCCTAGAAAAATTTGATACTGAGGCAGCCAATATCAATTTCTGTAGGGTTGCAATGTGCGAATTTTGGCCAATCAATAGTTTTGTAGAAAATACGCTATCTCTGTGACCAATCTGACTAATTTTTCTTCACTATACTGACTTGTTAGAGGTAGGTAGACACATATTCACATTAGGTACTTTGGGAAGGGGAATATTTTAGCTAGAAGATCTGTAAAATCAAAGGGTTATTTGGTAAAACATTGCTCACCTCTTAAAACTAACAAGATAACACTGTATGAAGAGATTATTCCAGTCTCACTAAATCTATACTTTGGAAGCCAAAGCACCGCTCTCTCTCTCACATTGTATAGGTCAGTGATAGGCGAACTTATTAATCTACATGACTGGTACTTTTTAGCTGACCTAAACACTCAACAAACTAACAGACCAAGAGAGAGAATTTACATCCAAGGTTCATAATCAGATTTAAAAAGAGAAAATAAACATGAGGACTCAAAACACAGAGGTGGTGATGAAAGAAATGTCGGTGACCGTGTACTCGAGCTTTACCACTGCTAAAAATTCTAATGTAACAAAATATTTCTGTAGCTTTTGATCGAAAATACTCCGAGAGCTAGACTTCTTCTCAGAGAAAGAAACTAAAGGGTTTCAGAGAGAAATGACTTCAAAAACAGTTTTGATATCATTAAGATTAAAAATAATTCCACATTTTAAAACATATCATCTTCATCTGATTCTTCCAGGTATTTAATAGGCTTCTTTGCTCGGCCAGGTCTTGCCCGTGGTGCCACAGGAGCTGGGCTTGAATTTGAGTCTATCTGGAAGTCATCGTCCACCTTCTTGGATTTCTAAAAATAAAGAGTTAACAGAACTTGAAGTTAATGAAGGAACTACATTATAGGAACTATAATAATAAACACATCGCAATTTAAGAGGCTCTAATTTGTTAGAAACTGTAACACTGGATTCTCAGGCAGCTAAAGGCCAGCAACAACATTAAGTGCTGTTTAATATATACAAGTATGTTCAAAGTCAAGGGTAGATGAGTTTTTAAAGGCAGAATGTCTCATAGGTTGTAAGGCTTAAGTGAAAGTGATAAATTTCAGAAGCTTTTATTGCTATACCTCCCTTTTAAACCTTAAGTCACTCAGTACCAAATCAGGGTCCATGTGTATTTCAAAAGACCTACCTTCCCTGATTTGGCTGTTGATAGGCTTTTTCCAAAATCTGAATCAGAGTCATCAGAGTTAGAAGGCTTCCTTTTGCGAGGTTTCCTGCTTTTGGCTGGCACAATCTTTTCAGAGGCTTCAGAGACAGAGTCTGGAGACACTTTGGAGGCAAGGGCCTTTTTGCTTGTTTTCGGTGCTGCCCTTTTCTTTGTTACGGCAGTAGAAGTAGAAGACTGACCTGAAATAGTCAATATTTCGATTCAGAATTTGAGTCTTTGGATGTAGTTCCTCACTCTGTATACCAGTTTTTGTTTGTCCTATTTTTCCAAGTAATGTTATCAACTACTCTTTTTATTCACCCTAGGAAAAGCCATTGCAACAAAGCTAATCATACACTGGAGAACCTAACTTTAATTTTTTTTTTTACTTATTTTCTCAAGTATCACAAGTATATAATAGTTTAAAGTCCTTATTTGGGCCACAGTTTGCTATTCTTGCTCCCTTTACACCAATTAGTTGTATGAATGTTTGTTGATTTCAACATGTGTCTGTCTCCTAGTGGAAAAAGCACCATACTGGAAGTCAAAAGACCTGGGTTAAAATATTGGCTTTACTAGTGGTAAAAACCTTGGACAAATTATCTCATCTGTTCCAAACTCAGTTCTTCTACTTGTAAAATGGGCAGTAACATTAAGATTGTTTTAAAGATCCAACAGGATCAAGTGTTCTGGAAATGTTACAGCAATATGTAAATGATTAGAAACACACAATAACAAAAGCTTGAATTTTTGCAGATCTCTAAGGTCTTTACAAAGTATTTCTCTCCAAATAACCTTCATGAGATAGGCAGTGTTTGATTTTATAGATAAGAAAACTGGGGCTCAAGCGAAGACTCTACATCCAGTACTCTTTCCATCATCTGGTTCCTAGTTTAATACACTAAAATTTATCATTTAAGTGACACATTATTTTTTACATTATGATCAAAAACAATGGCTGCAACTTCTGAAAGATTTAATTCCGGTAGACATCCTACATGAATTCTGGGCATGATTTTAAAAATTGACTTATGGTGGTGGTAGCTAACTTACTAGTTATTCTCAGCATGAGTTATTTAAAATATTTGGACTCACTCTTTGCTGCAGTCTTTTTCCCTGCGGTGCTTTTTTTGGGGGCTGGATCTGTAATCTCAAGTTCAGCTGGAAAATCGAAAGCAGAAGAACTTGAAGAAGCCAGAGCCATATCTTTTGTATCCTCAGGTTCCAGGTCCTCAACTTCATCTTGAGAAGACAGAAAATATTTTATGAGTGAATTGAGAGTTCTTCTATTACTTTTAGTTTCCTAAATACCAGCATAATACGTGGACAAAATTATTAACTTTATTTTTTACCAAAGGGAATAAAAGCAAATCAGCTAAATTTACCTAGTTTTTTTTAAGCATAAGGCAAATATTTTAATAATTTTACACACACACACACACACACACACATACTTGATGAAGAACTTTTCTGTGGCTCCTCTTCTTTGCTAGTAGCTTGTCCTTTAGTTGCTCTAGAATAAAATTGTTTTTAGCAATTAGTAACTCTCTCTAACCTACATATTAATTATTATTTCACATTATGTTCTGTACACATGTTAAATGAAATGTTACAGGGGGGTAATGAACTTAATGTGATTAACAAGATGGTAGGCAGAATTAGGGCTTGGAATTAACTCCCCAAATAAACTCTGACTGGGCCGATCACTGACCAAAAAATTTGATTTGTAGCCTGGGCAATTGGTAAAAGATGTGTCAGTAGGAGTGATACTTTTGTTATGATGTATTAATGAAGTTGGCTGGGACAATGTTAAATGGAGTATGTCTGTACCAGCCACAATCTTTCCAAAGACATTAATACAAAGTGGGAACATTCAAATGAGCTCATATACTCACTTTGGTGCCCTTTTAACCTGAGATGAACTTCCATCTGATGGGATAAAATCCTCATCTTCATCTTGAAATTCCTCTTTAGAATCTGAAATGTCGCTGTCTGAATCTAAATCAACTGTGTATTTGGTATTTGCTGTTATAAAACCCAAATAAAAGGTCAAAATGAGTAACATTTAGACATCAGTTCTCACTTTTAATGTAATAGTATTTCAACTTCCTCTAGTTTCCTCCTCTAAAATTTTTATAGTTGCTTCTCTGTAACAAAACCATTCCTGGGTTTCATTCAGTGATGCCAACTGTAATATATTGTCCATCTAAAGTTTTAAGGTCACTAAGCACCTTAATTTTTTGGTAGTTTTTCTTACCTGCTGCTGTCCTGCGTAATTTAGTTTCTCTAGGGGGGACATAAAAGTCACTTTCGTTACAACTCATGTCAGATTCTGAATCGGACCAAGGATTTTTCTTATTTTCTTTTTTGATTGGTTTGAATGGCAATTTGGTCTGCTTCTTTTGTTTGGTACCTTAAAGGGTAGAAAAGTAGAAAAGAATTAATTACCTTAGAAACACATGTGAATTATTTTTTCCTTCATTTTCTATATTGTTAGTCACCAAGACTTGTTGATTCTTCCTCTTATATGCCTTTCTCTCTGTTCCAATTACTACCACTCTAGCCCAAACCCCTATCAACCCAGGAAGAATTACTCCAATAACTTCAGTTTAACCTCTTTTTACACCAATCTAGATAGCATATGCTGCTGCCAGGATAAATTTCCTAAATGGTAGGCTTTAAAGGCCTTCCTTATTCTGGTCCTATGGTACCTTTTGAAACTTATTTCCCAATAACTACCCTCCAAAACCTAAGCACTCAACACCTTAAATTAACTCATTGTGTTTGCACAGATTGTGCCCAAATTCCCATTGGTGTATGCCTGATGCAAAGTTCAAATCCCATATTTTTCATTAAGCTTTCTTGAACTTCATTAGCCTTTAGTATTTAATGTCTCCTTTTTGTGGACTACTATAGCACTTATTGTATGTGCCACTCAATTTAGCACCTTCTTATACAGCCTTATATTAATTGTTTATACTAGTCCTAACTTCTCTGACTTGTAAATTTGTTTAGGGTAGAGACAACATGTTATATTTCTTTTGTGTTACCCATGGTGCCAATTCTATTCTGCGAATAAGTAAGTGCTTGAGAGATAAGAATTTACATTTTTACAGTGCTTTGAAATTTCTAATACTTATTGACATAACAGAAAAACTACTTTAACCTTTTTTTGGACAAATACATTTTGTCAATTTAAAATGCCATATGGTGTGCTATTAATAAAGTCTATGTAGAGCCTCATTCAAAAAGTCCAAAGTCGTGAATTACCAAAGGATGTCATTATAAGGTGATTATTGCCCAGGGAGACAGCCCTTGTACCGTGAACTCCACAAGCTTCAGTGCATTTCACTAGATATGGCCTGGTAGGTAACTAACGTAAGATTGTATTATTTATTTCCTTTAAATTACCTGGTTCTGCCTTAAGCTTTTTGTTCAGTCTTTGTTTCAGAGTTTCTGGTTCTATACTGTCATCTTGAGAATTTTCTTCGATACTTTCAGTCTAAAGACATAAAAAAAAAAAGTTAAAAGTTCTGCCAACTCCACATAGCTAAGCACTGGCAATATGTAGGTACAGAGTGACTTTAGTAAGGCTTATTAGCATGACACTGCAGAAGAATCATACTTGTTCATCAATGTTATATAAGACATCCTGAAAATGAATTATTTAATGGAATGGTCTCTATGAATAGGAAGAGATATAATTAGACAAAGGACAAATCCCAAGAATATATAATTAGAAAGAAAAATGTCAAAATATATTCCCATAGCTTGCTCCTAAAGGTCAAGAATGGTACAGGGCAAAGAGCAATAGAATGGGAGTCAAAGGATCTAAGGTCAAATCCCAGCTGTGCTCTTTACTCTCTGGGCAACTAGGGCAAATCACTCCCCATCTCTTGGTCTCATTTCCCTCATCTGTAAACTGCAAGAGCTGAACTAGATGACCTCTAAGCTTCCTCTCCAGTTCTAAATCTATGAACCTACAAAATAAACCCACAATAGTTTTGTACATCCTCAAAATCTGGAACAAAATGTTAAGGGAAGTCTCATAACTACAAGTGGAATATAGTATCTGGGAGTTGCTCTAAATGTATGGTCCTATTACAGTGCATGTCTTGTACAGAGTAGGCCCTTCAACAAATGTTTGTTGAAATGGTTATCTTAACTAGATGTTAGCTGTTGCTCAAAGCAACTTATTAGGAAGAAATCTTTTGGTAGCTAATAACTTTTTTAAAGCTTTAAGGAAGAGTATCTTCAAAAATTATATATTCACATTTTTCAATTAAGTAAGCATTTTCAAACTAAATGAAAGCCTATTTGGAAAAACTTATGGATATACCTATAATAAGGTTGCCTTAACCAATGTTGTTTCACAACATTTGAACACATTAATAAACCCCACCATAATATCACATGCATTCTATATAATATTGTTCTTGTGAAATTAACTTTTTCTCTAATGCTTATTTTGCTTAACATGTTCATTCCTGAAACCAATATCACTTGGTGAAGCATGCCTGTATGAGTCTTTCTTTAGGGATAAGGAATACTGAAGTAGTGATCAATTCTTAGCTACCTCCAAAGCAAGTAGTACCATAATTATATTTATTGAGTTTGGAAAAGAAAGCAGCATTTGAAAAGCTATTGACACACACATATATTTTTTGGGGGGAGGAGGGGATGATTAGACCTGTGATTTCATTGGGATGGTAAACTCTCTTAGAGAACATCTTCTGGCAATGCAGACTGGCACCTGTTCAGCAACTCAGTCTCAGAGTTGCCTAGGGGCACTGAGAGGGTAAGCGATTTTCCCAAGGGCACATGGCCAACATATGTTGGAGGTGGGACTTGAACCCAACCTTTTCTAACTTTGAGGCCTGCTCTTCTTCCATGCTACCAATTTTTTCAAATGTATTTATTACCTTAATTTTCTTTCTGATTTTCTTTTCTGCTTCTGCTTTCATTTCTACGGTCACTCGAGGGACGACTCGTCTGCCACAAGGAGAAGGCAAAGTTTCTGCCAGTTGACCTTTCTTTGCCTTTGGTTTTGCACCAGCTTTACCTTTACCAACAACACCCACTTGTTCATCCCGTTTTTCCTTGGCTTCAACAACCTAAAGGTATGAAAAGGAAATATTATGTAACAGACATTGTCTTTATACAGTAGGCCAACTCTTGTAACAAATAAAAAGGAACAAAAGAATCTAACAAAACAATACCTCAATGGGTCTGACAATGGAAAGAAACACATGTGACTTATACATGTGACCCTTGACCTTTCAAATATCCCCATCTGGAAAGCAAGGGTTTTGGACTAGTTGACCTCTGAGGTCTCTTTCAGCTCTAAATCTGTGATACTCAGAAGCATCTTAAAGTTCTTTGAGTTTGTTTCCTACTCTACAAACTGAGGATATTGGACTAGATCAGCTAGTTAAGGTAATTTGCACTGTAAGCCCTTTATCACTAAACATGGAAAGATAATTTTTTTCTTTTGTTAAGGGAAATTTCAGGTCAGCAAGTAGTATACATAATCCTTTTTTTTTTTTCCAGTGGTGGTGGTGGGGTATATGTAAAGGGAAGACTAGGGGGAATCCCTGAAATTACACTAGGACTATAAGCAAATTTGATTTAAAACTTTTTTTGGGGTGTGTGCATGACTTGGCTAGTCCTCATAAATGAAGAGTATAGGTTTCTTTAGGTCCTGCAGTTCATTTTGCAAAGGTCTGCTGGCGATTCTCTTCATTCCAGACCTTTCTGTTAGCTCCATTCTGTGTTTCTGTTGTTCAGTCATTTTAGTTGCGACCGATTTTTTCATGACCCCTTTGGGGGTTTTCTTGGCAGAGATACTGGAGTGGTTTGCCATTTCCTTCTCCAGGTCATTTTACAGATGAGAAAACTGAGGCAAACAGTTAAGTGACTTGCTTAGGGTCATAGAGCTAATAAGTATCTGAGGCCAGATTTGAACTCAGGAAGATGAGTTTTCCTGATTTTAGGCCCGGCACTCTACCCACTGTACCATCCTGTCTTCCATTCTGTGTAGGCACAATGAAATCCCATCACCTCCAAACTTTCAATCAAAGTCCTGCCCTGTCTTCCCGTCTTGTCCCAAGTATACAATTTTATGTTTTCTGGCATATGTGACCATTTAGAATTATTATTTAATGATTTCTTTGCATGGTAGGACTCTTTGATATTCTGGCATGTATCTTTATGTTTCTTATATTATTTCTACTTCTAGTTATAATAATGCCTGTGAAAATGACACATCTTCTTCTTCTTAAAACACCTACATACACTTTCACCCAAACCAACCCACATACCTCAAGTTCTTCAATAAAAGCAGCCAGGTCTTCTCTCCACAAATCTGAAGGACTTTTTCGTTTTAAGGTCTCCAATTCCTGTTCCTAAATTACATATCAGATAAAAATCAAAGATACGCCACTTGCAAAAATAGCATATAGAGGGTGTCCTAAAAGTCTTAGAGTAGTTTTAAGATACTAAAGCTCAAAAATGCACTAAGACTTTTGGGATGCTCTGTATAGGTAACATGTTACACCCAAATCCAACATTTAAAGAAAAACAATCCCCTCTCACACCTACTTTTTCAGTTCTCTGTCTGCAGAGTTCATCTTTCTTCTCTTTGGTCAAATACCAGAGGGGCATATCAAGAAGATAATTGAAAGTTGGTCCAGAATCAGTGACAGAATCACTTTTTTCAGTTTCTTTTTCATTTTCACTTTCTTCATTTTCCTCTTCATTGTCTCCAGGACTCTAAAAAATTTTAAAATGATAACTTTCACAGGGAATGCCAGCACCTAGATACTATGATAACAAAAAATAAAGGAAGCTGATCAAGAAATTACCTTTTGCTGAGCTTCCTTCCAGGCCTTGACAGGATCTGAATCATATCCCCTCTGGATCAGAACCTTAATTAACTCTTTCTTAGGCTTATTTTCTAGGAGAAAAGAAAGAAAATTATGATAATTATAAGCTTAATACGGTATACAGTAAAAACAAATATTAGGAATGGGATAAATTTTCCCCTATTATGTAACATAAAACAAAAATTGGAAATCATCTTATACGATCAATACTCCAGTGCAGCAGCCGAACAGTCGACAGAGCTGGCCTTTGCCTCTGCAAGGCACTGGAGCTAGTCATTCGCTATCCCAGCAGTTCAAGCAGCTCTCTCCTGCAGGGCTGTCATCAATAGTAGATGGAATCTCCTCTTTAGGAGTTCTTTTCCACCAATAAAATTACAGGTCAGGACAACCTTCCCATCGCCCCTCCAAAAATATTTACTAAAAAGAGATAAATTCAAGTATGAGTTTTATATAAGCTGGTGTGAGAAAGGTCCACTTTGCAAATGCAAGTTGCCACAAGGGGGCAATGAAATCATACCTGAATAACCTATAAATCTTTTATGGAGGCAGGCAAACAGAGTCAACTCTAAGAGCCACAGCCCCATTATTAGGTAGATTCTCTTCCAAAGACTTCACTGTACCCCTGCTATTATTAACTTCTCCTTTACTACGTTCACTTCAGTATAGGGCAAAGCACTTTTATCTTTTAATGTAAAACTATTTTACTTAGTGTAAGGAAATCTTGGGGCACAAACTATATACAGAATAATTTTTAAGTATAATAATTCCACTCAGTTAGCTCAATTTTGGCTTGGAGTATCACTCAAATGCTTTTGTCCTGCTTATGCTTCCCTATCCCTTTAGGCCTAATATTTTAGTCTCTTTGGTAACTCTTGGTAATTCTTTTCTCTCTGGTGTCAAAAAGAGCCTCTCTTCAGTCTCTTGTTAGTTACTTGAACCCTGTCCTATGGGAATTTCCATTGAATTACCCTACCCTTTCCTCTGTCCTAGGCACACAGCCAGTTTCCACCATTTCATGTCTATATATATTTCCATCCATCCTTGTGTATTTCTATTTTCAATTCTTTTCCATTAGGCTAATTACTAGCCTATCCACCTTTAAGTTAGGTGGCAGAGTACGCAATGTTTTGACCTTGGGGTCTGGAAGACTGGAATTAAAATCCTGCCTTTAGATATCAGCTTATGACCCTGTGTAAGTCACTTGGCCTCATTTCTCTATCTGTAAAATGAGGATAACAATAGCACCTACCTTACAAGGTTTTGTGACCAAATGAGACTGTAATCTCAGAAACAAGTGATTTCCACTTTGAGATTCAGTTTTTTTCTTTAAAATGGAAATAATAGCTGCACTGTCTAGACCATGGGGAGATTGTGAAGGTTAAAAAAAAAGTATATAAAGTGCTTAATAAGCTGTAAATTATTATGCTGGTGTGAGCTTAATCATGCTTCAGTTACTTTGGTCCTAGTCATATAGATTAGCAAATCCACATAAAAATTTTAGGTTTTAATCAATAACAAAAGTAATACACTTTCAGTTATTTCTGACAAACTATCAAAATGAACACGATTAATAGGAGGATTAGGTTTGGTGCCAATCCATGATATCTGGCCATCAATACAGGCAGCTCTTCTCACAAAATTGTCTAATGGAAACTAACCTTGAATGTACAGTACTGTCTTGTATTTTAATATGGTATCTATTATTGTGGTAACATACCAATGACTATTTTCCCCTCTATCTTCTCTAGGATGAACCGAGCCTGGTTGTTCAATTTGGCGGATTCTGCACCAAGCATTCCAGTAAGCCATTCTTTTCTCAGTCCATAATATTTAAGCCTCAGATCAAAGAAGTCTTTTAGGATATCCAGTGCAGTATCATACTTCTTTAGACAGCCAACATGATCAAAAAGCACCTTAAATGAGAAAAACAGATTGGAATCAGAATAAAATAAATAACTTTAAAGTAATTGTTATTTGTATAGGATATTGTCTGTTTCAATGAGATTTAACCTAAATAAAATATCACAGAAATAGTTTCTGCGATTACAGTCTCATTTGATCACAAATGTTAGTATGCTAATGTAGCTTTGCTTAACGAATATTTTTCAAGACCAATATAAATGGAATCTATATAATAAATACGTTCCATATATCTTTCAAAATACTAAGTTATGTGAGTACTTTTCAGACATACCATGGAATTACATGTTAGATTAGTCTGAAGTTTGAAGACTTTGTGCAGTCCTGCATGCTCTGCTTGGGCCAGTTTTTCTTCGGTCATCTTCACTATGAACTTCACTGTGGTGTCAGTGTGGTACTCCCTGTAGTCTGTTATGAGAGGGGGTGTCTTGTCAGTGCCGTTCAACATGGGCTCCAGAACCTGTTCTTTATATACCTGAAAAAAGAACCCATTCATTCTTAGGTAAGTCAAATGATTCAACAAGTGATAAAGGTCACAAGAATTAACTTGTCTTCATCACAACCAAAAAACATAGAATATTTTACCTGGGTCCAAGTTCTGACTGGAAGCTCAGAGATTTCAATGGTTGTTGAATTTAGAATAGAAACTTCACCACTGATAATATATTGATTTGGAGCCAGCTCATCAATTGTACCCTTGAAATTTTTGTAGCTAGGTAGCTAAAGAATAGGGAAAAAATCAAAACAAAACAGGTTGGTTTGTATCTTAAGAGTTTAAGGCCAAAATAAAGACTTTGGAAACACTTCATTCAAAGTTTTGATAAAAGATTTTATAATCAATTAGCTTATGACTAATTTTAATAAATGACCAATTAAAATGAACGATAAAGTTAGAATTAGATTCTAAATCACATGGAATCATTACCATTGGTAAAGGTTCTTCTCCATCCATCAGACGTCTGATATTATTCACAACTTCTCGGACATCAAAGTTGGGGATCTTACAGGACCACCCAGTTCCAATCCCTTCTGCACCATTTATCAATACCATGGGAATAATGGGAATGTACCATTCTGGCTCTACACGTTGGTTGTCATCATATAAGAACTTCAAAGTCTGATCATCCTTTGCTGGGAAAAGCAACCGAGCCAATGGGCTAGGGAGAAAATGGACAAATGTTGATATTTTATAAAAATTCTGATTTTGTTCAGTTGTTGTAAAAGAAATGATTTTGTCTTATCTCTGGCAATTATTCTTATTTGTGTAATTAACTTGGTAGCTTGTCCCCAAAGAAGAAATTAGAAAATATATATACCTCCCTCTCTCTTGGGTATGGAACATACATGTTGTCCAACTCAGGATATGTTGCATTGTTTTGCTGGTACTTCTATGCACATCCTTGTTTTTTTATGGAGGACGGACACACACACACACACACACACACACACACACACACACGATAACCAAAAAAAGACACCACTATGATCAATATAATGACCATTCAGGATTCCAGAGATTCCAGATGAAACCAGCTATCCATTACAGAGAGGTGATGAATTTGGGTACAGTATGAGACATATTTATTTTTGTATGCAGCCACTGAGGGGATTTGTTTTGCTTAACTACGTGTATTTGTTATAAGAAATTTATCTCTTTTTTTCTTTTTTCAAAAGAATGGACGTGGGAGATAGAGAAAACATTTTTTTCTATTAAAAAATAGATGGGGGGTGCTATAGATGTGGAATGATGCACGTACTTTCAGATGAAACCACTGTATTATTGGTTTTACTTAACTGTTTTACAAGATATCTCATGAAATAGGAATAATCTGTAAATGTGTGTAATGTAAACACAACAATACATCAATAAAACTTAAAAAATCAACTTATTTTAAGTACTTGATGATTCATGTTAGATCTCTCAGAAATGTGATTGAAACCAAAAAATCTAGAATCATGGTTATTTGGTAAGAAGTGCTACTTTTAAAAACTATACAGGACTGACTATATAATATAGAAACTGAGCCATCAAAACTCTGTTTGTCCTTTCTCAAAGAGGACCATGACATTAAGGAGATGATAAGACTTGCAGTTGACTTTGATTTGAGTTAAGGGAGAGCTGTGCGAGGTCACCAGCCTCACTTTCTCCTCCAGAGCCATCTGGGTGCAGTGGCCAGATATTCATCAGATGACTAGAGATGGCCCAGGATGCAATGGAAGACCCTGGCCCTTTCAATCTAAGGTCTTTTCAGGTTCTCACTTTGAGTGAGGTAATGTCTATTCAGTGAATAGGCCTCTTTAAGAAGTGAGTCAAGGGAAGGTCCCTTTAATTTAAAAAAAAAATCATCAAACTGGGAGGGGAAGACCCTCAGGATTGCAGGCCAAAACAGAAACAATTACTATTTACATTCACTCTGAGCCAGGAGGGCCAAAAAATAACCAAAGTGAATAACTAGCTGTAACAAGAAAACAGGGTTAAAACGGATGAATATACCAGTAAAAGTATAGAGTTTGGGAAGGAGATTGTGCCTACTAAAAGGAGGCAAAGTTGTAGAAAAATCCATGGTACTGAACTCAAATGGTTGAAAATCAGTTTTAAGTTTTCTCTGCTGTTTAGAGAATAACCCTGGTATGTCCTGCTATCTGCAGAGTACCAGACTTTCAAGAAATAACATTTTTGGCATGTTTATTCAAGCATTTGAATCATAAACACAAATTTTGACTAATTAAGATTTCTGAATTTCTAACTGACAAAACATGATACTTGAAGTTACCAAAGTTCCACTGAAACCAAAAGTAGACTTTACCTGAGCATTGTGAAGATGTATCTAGGGCTAGCAGAGTCCTTGCCACCATGCAGCCTGGTACCAAACTGACCAATGGGCTGCAAGAGGTTGAGATTGTTGCTGCCCACAAAATTTTGAGCCAAATTAATAATGGTCATCATTAATGACATCTGAAATTGAAAAACAACAACAAACTTTTAATTATGAAGTCTGTTTTTCTCTAAAAGAAAGGAGCTGTATTAATATCACAGATGGTGAAGCTTTTGTAATTCAAAATTTACTGTTGAGTGTTTCAGATTTGTTAGCAAATGGGCATAACATTCTGTACACCAGAGGTGTTAAACATGTGGCCCAGAGGGTCCAAACCAGATTAAAATGGAATCGAGAAAGATTTAACTAAATAAAAATACAATAGAACATAGGTAATGTTAATATGTGGTTTTCTAAGTCAATATGTGGCATGTAGGGATCTTTATGTACAGTTTAGTGGCTCCCATTTCTATCTGAGGTTGATATCACTGCTGTATACTACTGTTTTTCTTGGAAATTATATTACTTACTCCCATACTATCTGTTAAAGTTATCACTATTTTTAACATGGACATCAGTATGGTAATGGCACAAACCATCATCACTGAACTTTCCCCTTGTACCAGGTCTAATGCTTCCTCAACAAGAGATAATAAGCAATCAATTAATTAAAATCTAGATGTAGTGTTAGACTATTTCTGGTATTTCTTTCCACTGAACACAAACTAATTTGAAACAAAAAGCAGTGTTTCGTGAATTTGTTCTTACTTCACCATGATGATAAGAGGACATCTCAGCTACTGAACCAGCTAATTGGGCAACCTTCACTTCTCGCTTGTCATTTCTTTTGAAACATGTGAACAGGACTTTTCTCTGACCTGGTTTCAAACCTTCAAAATGAAAATAATAGTAAATGTCAAAATGAACAAGCTGTTTCTCTTGTTAATTTAATAGTAAAGCAGATCAACTTACCATCTACCATTGATGGGATGGACCTCTCATTATCAGAGTTTGAGAATAAGATTAGTTCTTTATTGATGAAGTCATTATACGTTAGGTGCTTAGTAGCTTTCCCATATAAGTAATCCTGAGGATTCAAAAGGAGGATGATATTCAACAAAGATATTCTACAGGATAACTATTTAGCAAAACGAAATAAAACACAAAAATCCAACAACTCTTTTCTACTATTCTTGAGCATACTAAATGAAGTGGGAGATTATAGTTTTGCACTTTCAATGTAACCCATTAGAAAATTATTATGAGTAAAAAGCATCTCTTTGTGTATAGTATATATTAAGGATAAAATAATCAACCAGACACTGGATAATAATGTGCAGCTGCTGCTTTGCAATCTCTTATTCTCAACCCGGCCATTTCAGTGACCTTCGTACATTCAGCTAAATCACAATTGATTTCCCCACACAGAGTAGTGTTTGATCTAACAAACAGCGCAATGACTCAAAGTTGCTATAATCAACTGATTTGAGACCCATGAAAATGACAAAAATGAAAATGATGAACTTTACAGGACATGATTAAAGATATTTTACCTCAGGGAGGCCAAGTAACTTCCTCTGTCTTCTATCTTCCATGAAATGAGTTAGCCATTCTTTTCGATCATCAATCTGTTTTTTGCTAAAGGCCTATAAATTAAGAAATAAAAAGATGGAGTTGGTTTGGATGGCCTCTAAGGTCTCTTCTATTGCTAAATCTATGATCCTATGAGTTATAAAGTTTCAGTAACAATTCTGTTTTAATCTTTCTCTGAAGCAGATCAGAAGCTTATTTCTAGGATTTTGGTTGCTTCGTTCTTGAAGAATGGAAAAAAAAGGTCCCTATAAAATAAGCAAGTAAATGTTTAGATTGACATAATATGAAATTTTGGTGATTTTTAGAATTAGAAACCCATTCAATATATCTAACTTACCAGGCTGATCGCAGCATCATCTTCAGGGCCAGCATATTTGAATTGGATTCGATGTCTGGACATATCTGAAAAGTATTCTTTAGCCTCTTTCGATGTACTGGTGCCCAAACCTACAAAACCAACAGAATATTGATTAACCTTTGAATCTTCTATTAGAGGATTTACAGGAATGGGAGGTGGGGTGGGGAGGAATACATCACACAAATGTATGTTCTAAGGCATATTTTGCTTCAAGTGTAAAATAGTAACATCTGATAATTTAAAATTAGGATAAAATAACAAGGAGAAAATACAGTGCTCTGTATTCTCTCATAGTTTATTGAGCACTACACCAGAGGATCTATCACACACACCTTTGTAATACTTGACTTTCCATTTTTTATGATTTTCGGTAGAACTTTTCCATTCTTCAAATTCAGGAAGGCTATAAAATGATAATTCCTGCTTATTTCTTGAAACCTATGGTGAATACAATAGATCGTAAAGACTTTAAAATATATCTTGTTGCATCAAAATTTGTTGAAGTACCTTAGAAACTGGATATACCTTTACAATAGGAGTGATAAATTCCTCCAGAAAACAGTGTTTCAGAAGAGAGGGCCAATTGTGATGGATGAAATTAATCAACAAGCCTTTGATGTGAGAACCATCTTGATCCTAAAAAAAAGTTAAAACATAGAACAAGGATATTTTGGAATCCTTTAAGGTAGAATATACTTTATAGATATTTTTCCAAAAATATTTTGGAATAGTCAACAATTCTAAAAAAATAAAAACATTTAAAATACCAACACTAATTCACCAAAAAAAAAAAAATTAATGTTGTGTTTGAAAGCCTAAATATTTACCATCACATTAAGTTTTAGTATATATTTTTAATTAACTTATGTGTCTATGTTTTTCCCCTGGATAGAAAGCAAGCCCCTTAGGGACTGGGATTGCTTCATTTTTGTCTCTGTATCTCCAATTCCTAGCACAGTTGCCTGGCACGTAGTAGGCAAAGTTTGATTATGGTAGAAAGGTTTAAATTGATTGTCCTACTAATAACCTCCTTCTCTTGCCATTTTCTAGAACAAAACAAAGGTGTCTCAATCTATGAGAGGCACTGTAATGTAGTGGATGTAGAGTGTCAGTCTGAAATACATGGAAGATCTAGGTTCAAGTCATACCCCTGGTATATACTGGCTTTGTGACTCTGGGCAAGTCACTTGACCCTTTTGGTGTTTTTAAAGCTTCAGAGAAAGTGCCAGTCTGTATTAGTAGAGGGAGATTCCTCATCTGGCAATTCTGTGTCACTGAAATCACAGGTTCAATCACTACCCTTCTATTCCGCACACATTTAAAACAGTGTGCGTAAGGTACTTATGAATAGAAACACGATGGTTCATCCTATAAACCCTCAATAAAATCTGATTAAACATGATGGTGACAATGACTTTAGCTAGACATGCAAAAATGAGGCTCATTCAGCTTAATCATCTGAAATATTTCATATTGACTCTAACCTGATCTGTCATAATCATGATTTTTCCGTAACGGAGACTCTTCAATGAATCTGCATCTTCATAGTTTTTCTTGTATTGAAGACCCACAATCTTAATGATATTGTTAATTTCAGCATTTTCCATGATCTGGAAAAGAGACACACAAATGACAAAAAAATTTTGTTTTACTTATAGCTTACTTAGTATGGTATGAGTAACACCATGTTTATGTCTCACCATCTTTTAAAATTATTTTATCATAGTCCTCTTTTTCTTTGGGTTAAAATGTTTCTCAAGAGATCAGTCTGTGCTTAGTTATTACAAGAGTTTTCCTCTCTTTTAATGAAAGCAATAGCTAGGATGTAATGTTTTTGATACTAATAAACCAGGAGGCTGAATATTAAGTTGATTTATAACAATTTATAAGATATTTTGAAATGTCTAAAGCAGAAATATTAAACCGACAATAAATCCTGAATTAAAGTTCCTAGATCCTAAAAGTATTTCCACTTACTTGTTTATGCGAGGCTTCTCGTACATTGAGTATTTTTCCTCGAAGGGGGAAAACGCCATACTTGTCTCTCCCAACCACACCAAGGCCAGAAACAGCTAAAGTTTTGGCTGAGTCTCCCTCGGTCAAGATAAGTGTACAATCTGTAGAGTTCTTACTGCCTACAATGACAAAGTTCACAAGAAATCAATTCCAGCAGCTGATAGCAGTGTTGCAAACCTTCCTGATCACATGCCTACACATTTGGTACTCTTTACAATTTACGACAGGATAGCATTAAAATATTATTTAATCAGATAGCTTGGGGTGGGGAGCATTTAATTTTTTAATGGCTATTCACAAAGCTAAAAATATTCAATGATGAGCTATTGCTTGCTAGCTAAAACAAAACGGTCAAGAATCATGCTTACATATCTCATTATGTGTGAAAGTTCCTTTGAGCTGTGTTTTCTTTTACATTAAAGGACAGGAGTCTTTTATTTTGTTTGGTGTTACAAGTAATTTTTATGAACATCACCTAGCACCTGCTGTTGGATATAACATTACTATATAATCCATCTTAAGAAACTCTTAATGTTCAACATTCAACTTTGTCATTCTTACAAGATTCCAGTTCTAGGTTAGTAATAAGATACTGACTGCTAAAATAATCTATTCTCAAGAACCTATGTTATAATTTATGAGCCGAACTATGAGATCTAAAGCTCCAAATGATCTAATGTTATCAAATGTATACCTGCATCATTAGCATCATCAAGTTTAGGAATTCCTTTAATTCTATTGTGTTTAACAGCTGAACACTTTTTATTCAACTGGACTTGGGCCTTAAACTTCACCCAGTTTAGTATGCTTTCTACAATTCCACAGCCAATTGCCTGAAATAGAAAAGATGCATAGGAATTGTTAAAACAGTGAGTAACATATAACATAACTTTTTCAATTGAGGTATGGTTATTAAAAGGTCTATTACACTCTCTGTAATGGTATCAACTCACAGCTTTGATGAATTTTTCACTCAATTCACATTTTGAACCAAAGCTCTTGGCTTGCAGAGTCATATTTTCCTTAGTCTGGGAGTCAAAGGTCGGGTTTTCAATTAAGGCATTCACAAAAATCCACATGTGGTTTTTCACCTGCAGTAAAATTTAATAAATTAAAAATTCATCTACAACTGTAGAATAAAGTACAATAAGCATATGTTTGCATGTCTAGGTTATAACCCAATTTCTTATCACCATGTGTGTATGAAAGGAAGCTTAAAAGAGCCTGTCCATTGTGTATGTATCTGAAACATGCAGGACAAATGGACACACTGGATCTCTAATTAAACTGGAGAAGGAAAGTAGGCTGGATTGTCTTCAGGAAATTGTAAAGTTTCTTTAATGATTCCAACCTTCTCTTAGAAACCAAGGCCCATCTTTCAAATGCTGGTGGTGTAGGTTTAACAAGATAAGGATTCTAAGTTTCCAAAGAAGTGAAATCTAGTACCAGCCAGAAGATGGAGAGGACATAGGGTAGGTTAGTGTGATTGAGATTGAGGAATTTTAAAAACATTGACTAAAAGATGTCATGACACAAAGGCAGAAAGGTGAACAGAATGAGTGTTCCACTAATATTCTCATGATGTGAGGAGAAAATGACAACAAATCTCTTGCACATTAAGTGGACCTCCTTGTGACAACGTTAGGTGAGGACACGGACAACTAATACAGGATATTATACAATATACAATACAGGATGTGTGTGTGTGTGTGTGTGTGTGTGTGTGTGTGAATATTGAGTATCTTGGTCACTAGCACAATTACATGACTTTAGGAGAGGAAATTTATAGTATTTTCTCATCTTTCCCACAGCAATACCAAGTGTTCATACCTGATGTGCTTTCACTGCAACACCTCCTTTGTTCTTTTTCTTCACAACATCGATAAGTCTACTTATAATTTGATCAGCTACATAATCAACATGTCTGCCACCCTAAGGGGAAAAACAATAAAATGTAGAAGCCAATAGCCTCAGACCATTACCACACTAAAAACTCTGTTATTACACTTTTAGCTTAATAAACACTAAAATGTCCACATATTAACATAAACCAATTTTAAAAATAGATAATAGCAAAAATGCTTTGATAAAAGAGTAAGTTTCATCAATGACCAATTTAAATATAAGAAATTACCTTGGAAGTGGCAATGCTGTTGACAAAGCTAATTTGCTGGAAGCCTTTTTCACTCATAGTTAAACATACTTCCCACCTGTTGTTTACTTCTTCATGGATGATTTTCAGTGGGTTGCCAGTTTCATCCAATTTGTCTTTCACATACAAATCCACATAGCTACGGAATCCTTTTACCTGTACCAACATAATAGTAATCACTTTGTTTCTTCCTATCAAGCACAAGCTAAAATAAGTACAAGGATTATGAGGATTCCTTAAAATCCAGTGATACAGGGTGATGGATAAAAAATATTCTGGGAAAAGCTAATATACAAAACTCCAACATTTAAAAGGAGATAATTTAGGGGGTTAGGTAATGGTAAAGAAGAGATACCTAAAAACACACAAAACTCACAGGCAGCCTATTTCCGTTGAGAAAGACTTTGACATCTTTGGTGGAACCAGCAATATCATAGGCTCTTCTAGACATCAAGGCAACAATATCCTTGTCTAGATTTGTCATTTTAAATTTAGACAGATCAGGTTGGAAGGTGATACATGTATAGTCTTCTCCACTAAAGGGCTTGAGAGTCATTTCACCTGCTTTTCCCATATTATCCATCCAGGTCTGTGGAAGTTAATAGAAAAAAAAAGTAAAAGACTTTCAAATCATCTTATAAATATATCGGGATAAAGAAATGCCAAAATGATGTGTGAACGTCAGCACATATTAAACATAAGGAAGCATTTTAATTAATCTAATTTCGCACAAGCTCAGGAATTGTTTAAATGTTTCTGAATTACATATTAGCCATAATAAGAACAATGATGCAATCTTATGCTATATGTCATAAAACTCAGGGCCTGATACATACCTGCTTGAACAGTTTTTTATATTCTTTACAGGCAGTTTCCACTGTAAATTTGGTACTGAATATATTGCATAATTTGGCTCCATATCCATTTCGACCACCTATGTTTTAAAAAGACAAGTAAAGGCATAAATTGTATTTTACCCTCCTCAATACTCATTACACCTCAAGTAAATCACTTCATAGCTGTGAATACAGGTGTACATCTATTTTAACTACACAGTAACTGATATAGTATCAAAATTACATTTTTAGCTAGTTAAAAATCCTTTCCTCCTTAAACCAATAATCCAAAGATTGATAAATGACAGTTTCAAAGATAAAATTTTTAGTCAGGGGTTAGTGGTTTTCAGACATCTTACCCGTGACCTTCTTCTCATCATCATCGTAGTTGCTGGAAGTCAAGAGCTGTCCAAAGATAAGAGCTGGCACATAGACCTTCTCAACCTTATGTTCTACAACAGGAATACCTTTCCCATTATTCCAGATACTAATTGTATTGTTTTCCCTAGGGAAAAAGAAATTTTAAATTTTTATTTAAAATTATAAAAGGTGAACATATATTTTAAGTACAAATATTTATAGGAGTTATTTCCTAAATATTTTATATTAATGGACTGAAATTTTTATTAATTTAAATGAACATTCTCATAGCCCTCCTAGAATTGGACATCATAAATGTTTTCTTACAAAACCCAGTAAATTATTTAGAAAGGAAAACTGGTGAAACATGAGCATTCTCAATGCTATTCAGGAAGGAAAATGCACCAAAAAACTCTACTCTTTCCAACACCTGTGCTGACAATGATAACGTTACATAAACATATAACACAGTCATACTTTAGGGTAAACAGGGGAAGGGGATATGATCTTTGCCAAATGGAAAGAAAGACAAACCTGGAAAAATATTATTTTGTAGCTTTAAAAAGGGGTCACCTATATGCATGCATCCTTCCTGCTAGTTTCCCCTTATATCCTTTCTTTGCCCCACTACCCAAGGACAGCTATTGAGACATAAATAGAATAACTAATCCATTGCCACTTTACACTAATAATATTACATGGAAATTTTTTGTTGCTTCTATTGCATTATTCTAAGCAAAATTTTAAGAGAATAAAAAATGTATTTTAGTTGCAATTAGATATCTAATGCCACTCTGATTATAAATATTGTATATTGTAGGGAACAAAAGAAAAAGTATTTCATGTAAATTCGTGGAAAGACTATAAAGTAGGATAATTTAAAAATTTCACAATTGGTCACTACAGCTCCTTTCCTTACTGAAAAATACAAAAAGTAGATCATACCACAAGTCAGTAGGCTAGTGGCCTATGTAGCCTCTTTTGGGGTAAGCCCCACTCTGGAGAGAATCATTTATTAATTTGGGAACCCAGACTATTTATTAATATCACCTGCTAGATCATCATGAATAGGATAGGAAAAAGTTCTGGTCTCAATATACTAGGGACTTGTATTCAATGAGCTAACCAAAAAAGACTTACGGATCTATTGTGACTTTAATACAATTCATTTTCGGGTCCCTTTGTTTGTTGTCTGCAGCATTTACTAAAAGAGTAAAAGAATTATACTTTTTATTAGACACTCAAATCTTTTTTCAAAAAGTTACACTTATATTCCAAAGAAAGACCTCAACTCAAGTGAGAAGGCATTGATTATAGGTAACAAAGACTAGCTCTGGAGTCAGAAATCTCCATTTGAACCCGAGCTTGGCCACCTTCCTCACTAATCCTCTATCTATAAAAATGGAACTATTATTACTATTACTACTACCACCGTTCATGCTATCCATTTATGTCATAAGATTGTTGAAAATCAACAACATAAATAAAAATAAACAATAAAACAATAAAAATCAAATACAAAAATAATAAATAAAAGATGAACTATTATTAGAATAACTGAAGTTTTCATATTTTTATGTGTATTAGAAAGCTTAAAGCAAGGTCAAATACTATACACACTTTTGATTCTATAGACTGTGAGCCACAAATGGGGTTTAGAAATCTTTTACTATGTAAAAATTTTAGTTGGAATGGATTTGGGTTATCCTTTACTTGAACTTACTCACCTAAAATTTCATCAAAAATTTTGTATAATCCAGGAACAAAAGTTACATCTCTGTAGTTAAGCCCAGCTTCTTCATCATAAACCCACATTTGCTAGAATAAGGTAAAGACATTTTAAAGGTCAGCTTATTATTCTCTAAATTGTGCCTTACAAATAAACTGGTCATCACAGATTTTATAAGTTTTCTAAGTTGAAGACTAACAAAACATACTTTACTTGAAAGCATTTCATAACTAAAGTTCTGAGATCTGGCTAATTATAGCAAGTGCAGGTGAGATGAAGACAAAATGAAAGAACAAAAGCCTAGAAAAACAAACATCAAACTGCATTTCGATCAGTTTTATTTACCTGGGTCACAACTTCCACGGAGCCAATATAGGTATCAGGGCGGAGCAAAATATGCTCCAACTGGGTTTTTTTTTGATAGATTCTCTCAACAGACAATCTTTTCTTTGCGTCCTCATTTTTCTTTATTTTATTAATTTGTAGATTTTCATTTACAGGCTAGAAATGAAAAAAAGAGACAGGAAAAGCTTTTAAATAATAGTCTTGAAAGGAAAATAGAAAAATCCAAAGTAATATTTTAATAGTTAAGGGTACAGTTCACAAAGTTGAATACAGTATTAGTACACTTTAGGATGATCACTGAAACCTAGAAGTTTAAAACCTCAAGAACAACAGTTTCTAAAGCACCTCGAGTATAAGGAGATTGCAAAGACTGTATATATCTACAATTCCTACATCCCTACACCCATCTTTCTTTGAAAACAGTGATATTTACCTTACAGAAAAGAAAACCTGCATGGGTATGGGCATCATATACATGAAAAGTCCTGCTATAACACAGATAACTATTACATCGTTTCAGATATATTCAAACTATGAATCAAATCACATCCCTGGGAATCATACAGAAAAAGTTTACATGCTATACCGGTGGTCTGGAATAATTGAAACTATGATATTGTTTATGATCCATTAGAAAGCTTAAAGCACAAACACATCAAATACTATTCAGGCACACATTTGATTGTATGGACTATTTGTTGGGTTTGGAGTTAGGAAGACCTTCTTGCAAATCCAATCTGTCATTTGTTAGAAGTTACTGTACTCTGGGCAAGCCACTTAACCCTTACCCGCATCAAGCAGCTCCCACATAGAAAGGTTTTGTTTTGCCTTGGTGGAGGTAGTTCCTGACCCTGGCAAATGGGTATATAGCTTATAAGAGATATATACACACATAATTTTTTTCTTTTTAGACACGAGTACATGAGTACCAAGGGGGCAGAGTTTCACTATTATTTGTTGAGCTCACTTTTTGCTATTAAAAAAATATATACATGGGCCACTAAGGGCAAGGACCCAAGGTTTCCTGGTTCCTAGTCCTTGATTTAGTTAGAGCCATATTTAAGACTGAATAAAAAGAGTATCAAAGTTAGATCGCATTAAACGTTTATAAAGAGCCAGAAAAAGCGACTTGAGGGTGGTGGTGGATAGGTGTTGTATCAAAGCCCCCAGCTCCTCACTGATTTAAGCATAAGAGCCCTAGGGCCTCGCCTGTGCTGCGATGGAAAAAGAAGGGGAGACTTGGGTTAAAAACAAAGCTCAGCTCATTCTAGACCGGACCTTGGGCCAAGGCAGTCACTTAACTACACCAGAGCCTGGTTTTCCTTATCTGGAAATGGAAGTCAAGTCGGTAAGATTGGTGATCTCCGGAGACCCAGAGGGAGTTCCAGGAAGGAGGAAGGGGGCGGTCCCAGGCTTCCTGGATCTTCCTAGGTAAGGGACCAGGACCCCAGGGACCTACAGCCAACCAGCTGCCACAGCAGGGCTAAGCGGGAGAACCAGGGGAACGTGCCCTCTCTCCTCAGCTCCCACCTTCAATGCCGTCTTTTACGGAAAGCCTTCCCACCCCCTCTTAAATTCCAGGCCTTGTCTGTTATTTCCTATTTATCCTATATATAATTCACTTTGTGGACATCCGATCGCCTGTGCCCCCCCCCACCCCCCCGCTAGACTGTAAGACCCCTGAGAGCAGGCCTGTCTTTGGCCTCTTTGTATCCCCAGTTTGGCGAAGTGCCTGGCTTGGTAAATGTTGACGGACCGCCTGAATGATCCCCTCTCCTCGCCCTCTGACATTGGCCAAGCACTCGCCTCTGTCACGGGGCCTCTGGACACCACGGGGGCAGAACCCCTGCTCCCCTTCCCCCTTTTCACCGACGCTTCGCTCTTTAAAGGGGGTGGTTTACGAGATAAGGCGCAACCCGGGGGTCCCAACCAGGCCTGCGGCGACCCCTGACTGGGCCGGGGGCGGAAGTCGGGGTCATTTTCCTGGGGCGCCTGTCAGGAACGTGGGGGAGAGCTCCTGGCAAGGCCAAGGTCCCGGGGACTAAATAACCCAGCCGGGGCCATGGCCGTCGGAGCCCGAAGCCGCGCTCCGGCCTCCCATGCTCACCTGCAGCGGCGACAGATCCTCCATGCCGGGGGCTGTGAGGAGAGGCAGCCAAAGCTACTGAAGAGACTCGACAATCGAGCGACTGAGGTAAAGCGACCGCACAACCCGCCGAAGACGACGGTCGGTTACGCGGGCTCCTTTCAAAACTACACTTTCCCCGCCCGCCCGAGCCAGAGTGACCAATCAGCGCCCGCTATCGTCACCACGCGCGACCAATCACCGCGGGGGCCTCAGATAACCCAATGAGCGACTGAGGAGTCCTATTCGAATAGGCCAGTCAAGACGAAGAAGGCGGGACCCCGGGGACTTTCAAATAGGACCAATCGGAGTCGGGGGTCTAGAAGACGGGCGGCAGATTGTACCAATTAGAAGGAAGCAGCGGTTTGCTCGCTGGGGGGCTCAGAGAAGCCATTTGGGCGGGCGTTTAAAATGAGGGAGAAGGAGCTCGGAAAGCTGGGGAGCGGGTAAGGGGAAAAGCGTCTCGGTCTTGACAGGTCCCCCAGGGATCCCTAGCTAGATCCCGAGCCTAACTGCGCTGCCGAGAATCCTATAGGATTTAGAGCGACTTACCTGAGGTCACACAGCAAAATCAGGATTCAAACACAACTCCACATTCAATGCTCTTTCTAAACGCTCTCTTTTTAATAAAATTATCCTTTTATTGTTATTTCCACAATGCTTTATATTCAACCGCCCCAGAGTGAAAACTAAAAATAACTGGCAAGTCATTTTCACATTAATGAATTCATGAAGATTTTTTGCAATACAGCAGGATCCTGTTGGAAGGCACTACTGTAAAGAGCTTAATTCCTGTATAACTTTATTTAAAATGAAGACATTCTGTTTTTCTGTTAGAATTCCAAAAGGAGTATGTTGGTATAAAAACATCTAAAATAGAATTTCTAAATAAGGCATGTCTAGGATAATAGTATTATTATCCAACTTTGGGTTTACTTAAATGAAGTACAAGGTGGAGAGAAGTACTACATTTACAGAAAGCTATCTATATATTACCTGTATCTATAAATCTCTATCACCATCCATCCATCCATCCCTCTTTTTTTTTTTGAGGGGGGAAGGCAGGGCAATCGGGGTTAAGTGACTTGCCCAAGGTCACACAGCTAGTAAGTGTGTCAAGTGTCAAATGTCTGAGGCTGGATTTGAACTCAAGTCCTCCTGACTCCAGGGCTAGTGCTCTACTCACTGTGCTAAAAGCATTGTTTCTAAGACCCTCCTTCATCCTCAGTCTTGGGAAGGAGGGAGGGAGAGAGACAGAAAGAGAGATGGGAGGGGGAGGGAGACTTATGTAGATGAAAATAGCATTTACCTCTCCTAAGGAGCAAGGGAGATATTAATTTGTAAAGCGCTTTTGCAAAACTTAGAGTGCTATATAAATGTTAGCCATTGTTATTTATTAGGGGCATCTAGGTGGAGCAGTGGATAGAACTGTGAGCCTCTGGAGTCAGGAAGACCCATTGTCCTGAATTAAAATCTGACCTCAGAAACTTGCTTGCTGTGTGACCCTGGACAAGTCACTTCACCCTGTTTGCCTCAGTTTCCTCATCTGTAAAACACTCTGGAGAAGGAAATGGCAAACCACTCCAGTATCTCTGCCAAGAAAACTCCAGATGGAGTCATGGAAGAGTCAGATATATAACTGTCATTCAGTGCCTGGCTGCATATGCCAAGAGCTGGGTACTGAAATGCTAAAAAGCAAAGGTAGCCCATGCCCTCAAGGGGCTTACATTCTAATGAGGAAAGACTACACAAAAACGGGAGCTAGAAGGGAGTAGGGGAGGAGAGGGTAGATACATCCTGGATCTGCTCTCCAGCTCTCTCCAGCAAATTCGCCCTCTATCTTCCCCATTCTCTCTCTTATCGTCAGTCTTTACTGCCTCCTTCCCAAATGACTGCAAAACAAGCCTGTCTCCCCAAACTTTCTAAAACCCTTACATGATCGGACCATTCCTTCTGCTATTGAACTATATATCTCTCCTCCCCTTCACCATTAAACTTGAGAAAGTCCTTTACATTTGGGTGCCTCTACTTCCTCTCTTCTCATCTTTTCTATCCTAAACCCTCTACAATCTGGCTTCTTACATTATTATTCATCTGAAACTGTTTCCTCCAAAATTCACCAACAAGCTTGATTTTCGAATTGCCACATCTAATAAATAGCCTTTTCTTATTCCTTGTCCTTCTTGATTGGCCTTGTGGACACACTTGATACTTTTTGCTCCTACACCTGGAGTGTCTTTTCTCAATGGGTTTTGCTGACATTTCTCTCTCCTGAGTTTCCCCTCATCTGTCTGGCTAAATTCCTCCCTGTATCCCTTCTCCCTCTCCACTCCCAGAGAGCCATCAAATAAAACTATACATTTTTTATAAGAAAAAGAAGGAAAAAAAGTCAGCAAAGTCAGTTGATAACGCTGAAAAAAACCTGAAAATATATGCAATGTTCTATATCCTTTGACCTCCCATCTTTGTTGTATGATTTGTCCTTCATTCTCTAAAAGGACCATGACATCAGGGAAATGATGACATGACTTGCAGTTGACTTTGATTTGAGTGAGGGAGGGCTGTGCAAGGTCACCAGCCTCACTTTCTCCTCCAGAGCTATCCGGGTCCAAGAGCCCGACATCGATCAGGATGACTGATGGGAGATGGCTCAGGATGCAGTGGGAGACCTAGGCCCTTTTAAGCTAAGGTCTTTTCAGGTTCTCACTTTGAGTGAGGCAAGACATTCAGTGAATAGGCCTCTATAAGAAGTGAGTCCTAGGGATGGCCTCTTTAATCAAAAAAAAACCAAAACCAAAAAACCCAAACCTCAGACTGGGAGAGGAGGATCCTCAGGGTTGCTGGCCAAAAGAGAAACAGTATTTTACATTCACTCTGAGCCTGGAGGGCCCAAAAAATAACCATTAAGTACTGCCTGGGCAGGGACCTATTGTTGACCTATTCACGAGATCCAGAGTGAATTGGTTTAGAGGCTTGGTCTTTGAGAAAGAAATCTAGTCAGTAAACCCCAAGGTAATTAGGTAGCTTTTGACCTTCAAAATTTATCTTCTTTTGGGCAGAACTTCCTCAGGTAAGGGAAGGAATGAGGGAAGGTGTCTTCTCATATCTATCCCAAAAGTAATTTTTAAAAATCATAAACCTGACCATATTACCTCTCCAGCTAATAAACTTCAATGGCTCCCTATTATCTCTAAGATCCAATAGAAAGTCAGTTTGACATTTAAAGCTCTTCACAACCGGGGCCCTTCCTACTTTTCTAGTTTTTTTACACTTTGTTCTTCCTTCAGGGAGGTAGCTAGGCCACCCCTGCTTACAGGGTGTACCCCTCTCCCATGCTAATTTTTTGTTCAGAGTTGAGCAAAACTGAAGGAAACTAGTCTCCAATGTTCCCTCCTCCTCTCATGCTGGGAAGGGAGAGAAAGACAATAGAATTATTTTAAAGCCAGATTAAAGACTGGATGGAGCACTGGGGCCCCTCTCAGGAAAACCTGAATGAAGATTTGACCACAGAGACCTCCTAGCTGTGTGACCTCGGAGACAAGTCACTTAACCTCTGTCTGCTTCAGTTTCTTCAACTGTGAAATAGGGATAGCACAAATTGCTTACTGTCTTAGGGAGGGAGAAAATTTGGAATTCAAAATTTTATATAAAAAATGAATGTTAAAAAACCAAGAATTTTGTAATTAAGTAATGTATTTGCCTATAAAAAATGAAAAACAAAATAAATAAATATGGGGATAATAATAGCACCTATCTCCCAGGATTCTTGTAAGGATCAAATAGGAGAAAATTGGTAAAGTGCTTAATGGTGTCTGGCATGTTGTAGTTGTAGAGTCGTTTCAGTTGTGTCTGACTATGCTTGACTCCATTGGAGATTTTCTTGGCAAAGATACTGGAGTGATTTGCCATTTCCTTCTCCAGCTCATTTTGGAGATGAGGAAACAGACAAACAGGGTTAAGTGACTTGCCTAAGGTCACACAGCAGTAAGTGTCTGAGGCCAGATTTGAACGACTCCCAGCCTGGAATTGTATCCGCTGTACCACCTAGCAGTGGGCATTGGTGCACCTGCTGTTCCTCAAGCAGATACTCCATCTCCCATCTCTGTCTTTTTAGCTCTGCTCTCTTACCTTCCCCGGTTTCTTTCAAGACACTTTCTGCAGAAGACCTTTGCTGGTCCCTCTAGCTGCTAGGGTTAGCCATTTCCCCTCGGAAATTGCCTTTCATCTAACTGTATACATCTTTCATGTACCTATTTATATGCTCTCTTTTCCCCATCAGAATGTGAACTCCTTGAGGGCAGAGTTTTTTTGTCTTCACTTTCCCAGTGTAAGGACCGTACATCGGGTTCTTACTGGTGCTTAATAAATATGGGTTGCTTGACTGATCCTGTTGTAAAAACCCAGGCAGGGTTCGGAGGTCTCCAGAGACCTGTGAAAGCAACACTCAGAAAAACAACACACTCACTGTGGGGTTGGGGTGGGGGGGGAGAGATGCTTTCTTTTGTGCTGTTTCCTACAATTAGAGTGTGAGCCCCTTGGGGGCAGGGATTGTCTCAATTTTTCTATTTTTCTTTCTATTTCCCCAGCCTTTATACAATGCTTGGCACATAGTAAAGGATTAATACAGACTTCCTCCTCTCTTTGGTGAGTATCTTCCTGGAACCTCCATTTGAGGAAGTTCTCAGGGCTAATCAGGACTCACTTCTCAATGAACTCTACTCCTTACCCTTGACTTTTCCACTTCTGACCATGTACCTTCCTGGTACCTTTTCCGCTCCTCACCTCTCTCCCTCCCAACTTTTCAGCTCTTTTATGTGTTTTTTTTTTTCATTAGAATATAAGCTCCTTTAGGCCCTGCCCTCACATATCCCCTAGACATCTTAAACTCGACATGTCCAAAAGTGAATTCATTACCCCCAAATCCTCCCCCGTTCCTAATTTCCCTTGTTACTGTTGAGGGTACCACTATCCTCCTAGTCTCCCAGGCTTGAAATCTAGGTATCTTCATTCCTCACTATCTCCCTTCCTCCCCCTTCCTTCCATTGAATCTTTTTTTTGGGGGAGGGGGGAGGCAATTAGGATTAAGTGACTTGCCCAGGGTCACAGAGCTAGTAAGTGTCTGAGGTCACATTTGAACTCAAGTCCTCCCAACTCCGGTACTCTATCTATTTTGTTCCCTCCTCCTCATCTAATCTGTTACCAAGGACCGATAGTTCTACATTTGTGACATCTCTAGTATGCGCCTCCTTCTGTCCTCTGACACTGTCACTACCCTGGAACAGGCCCTCACCACCTCATGTCTGGATTGTCGAAACAGCTGCTGGTTGATGTCCCTGCCACAAGTCTCTCCCAGCTCCAGTCCATCCTTCAATCATCTATCAGAGTGATGGAAGGTCTGACTTTGTCACCCCCCAACCCTGCCGTGACTCAATAAGCTCCAGCAGCTCTCCTATCACCTCCAGGATCAAATATAAAATCTGTGGTTCAAAGCTCTTCATAATCCATTCTACCTCCCTTTTATCTTTCTAGTCTTCTTACACCTTACTCCCTGATCCAACGGTACTCGTCTTCTGGCTGTTTCCTGACTAAAAGACACTCGATCTCCTAACTTTGAACATTTTCACTGGTTGTCCCTTTTATTCAGAAAGCTTCTCCTTCTTTTTGCCTCCTGGCTTCCCTGGCTTCC
Source organism: Trichosurus vulpecula (assembly GCF_011100635.1). Lineage (NCBI taxonomy): Eukaryota > Metazoa > Chordata > Mammalia > Diprotodontia > Phalangeridae > Trichosurus > Trichosurus vulpecula. Next base: position 184,753,740 of record NC_050576.1, on the reverse strand, counting down.
TTCAAGTCCCAGCAAAAATCATATGTTCTATAGAAAGCCTTTCCTGATCCCTTGTAATTCAAGTACTTTTCCTTTGTTAATTATTTCTAATTTATCCTGTATGTATCTTGTCTGTACATAGCTGTTTGCACTTTGTTTCCCCCAATGAGGGGAAAGAGTGGGGATTATTTGGTTTTTTTTAAGTGTTCTTTGTATCCTCAGTGCTGGCATATAGACACTTAATAAAATCTCTATTTTCTATCTTAATAAATGATTTTCTATTCATCCTTATTTTTTCTCAAGGGAAATATTTTATAGAGGATTGCCCTACACTCATCCTGGTGGGTTTACAAGGTCCATGAATACTTTGTTTACTCTTCATTACCATCCCTCCCTCTATCAGGCAAGGTGATATAGTGAAACCTGGAAAGCTAAGAGATCTGGGCTGTTAAGAAGCTTGGAATGCTACAGATGGAACAACGCCTCAAAGGTTGTGGGAGCAGTTGATTTCAAACACAACTCTCTGAACTTCCCTAGTGTTTTTCAAGGGCAGTTCAACTTTAGGCCACCCTCTTACAGGGGGTACCCCTCCTCTCCCACGCTATTTTTTTGTTCAGGATTGAGCAAAACTGAAGGAAATCAGTCTCCAATGTTTCCTCCTGATCATGCTCTGGGAAGGGAGAGAAAGACCTAATAGAATTATTTTAAAGCCAGATTAAAAAAGAAAACAAACAAACAAACCTGCTACCCCTCCCTTCTATTAAAGTAGATTCAACAAGTAAATATTAATCACCCAAGATGTGAGAGATCTTATGCTAAGTTCCTGCAGAGATGTGGCAGAATTCTTGGTTCTTATAGAATTCACAACCTAGTTGGGAAGATGTGATTAACACCATGAGTCCTTAAGTGACATTTGATCTGATTGAAGAGACAGAGTAGATTTGAACAAGCAGAAAGGAGAGGGAAGGACGTGGGTAAAGCTGCTACTGATCTTCCCAATCTTACACCTCTCTTGATTTATTACTTCCTGACAATCAGACCCTCAAATGAGAACCTTTAAAAAATGAGTGGCTAACATATTCACTTGCCTTAGCCTTGTTAGGATTAGAATTCCTCTTCTGCCAGTCACCACAGTTATAAACCATCTCTTCCTTTGAGATGAATGTGAGAAGGGAACTGTGGTATGTCACTTATGAGGCCGTATCTTCTCTGATGTCATAAAGGGGTAGTTGGGATGGGGACAGGGAAAGATCATACAATAACTCTATTCCAGTTTAAAGAAAGTGTAGTACAACAGTTTGGGACTAGTTAACTCCACTTCCTTTCTATAATTAATGACATTAATGATGCTAAGGTGTCTTGTGAACACCATTTCCTATAAGTGGGCCAGTCAATTTGGTCATTCATTCATTCATTCTTTTATTCCATTCCATTCTTTTATTATTGAGTAGCACAGGTCCCGAACATTTTTGACCCCTTTGCTGTCTCAGATTCAGTATGGGGTGTTTTGGGTGATGACAGTTTTGCAGATATGACAACCATCCAGCCAACAGACCAGGCACAAATAATAAATTATATGGCACAGTATTTAGTTATGATAAAATAAAAAGTAAATAAGGGAAAATTAAGTAGTAGAATCATTCTCAGAATGTCAGCATAACTCCTCCCTGTTAGTCTCCCATGCCAGTAGGAAAGGCAATATCCTCTGGAAGAGGCATATTCCTAGGAGAGGAAAGGTTATGTCTACTTTACTCTTTAGTCCTTGGAATACCTCTCCTTTACTCTTCCTTCCAAACTAATGTTCATTTTCTCAGTGAAGATATTACCGACATCTGTTGGAACTGTCATCTGCTGCTTTTTCTTCCTGAGAAGATAGAGGAGTCTTACGGTGCTTTGTTTTTTTGGAGGGTAGACTTCTCAAGCCAACATGCCTCAGGGTTAATCAATACTTATTCAGTTTGGCTGGAATGTTGAGTATTTGAAAGGGGAGTATATAAAATAATGTAGGTGGCAGTCAGATTTTCAAGGGCTATAAATGCCCATCTGAGGAGCTTAGGTTTTTTTATTTTTTTAGAGACAATAGAACACCACTGAAGATGCTTGGGCAGTGACCTAGTCAGCCTTGTGCTTTAGAAATGCTAATTTGGCACTTATGTGGAGGATGGACTAGAGAGGAAAGAAGACTGGAAGATGGGAGAATAATTGGGAAGCTATTGCTATAGGACATGAGAGGTGATGAGAGTTTGAATAAGGTGGAGAAGAGGGGTATTAATTCTAAATATGTTATAGGAGTAGAATCAGCAAGACTTGGCAACTAATTGGATATGGGGGTGTGAGCCAAAGGGGAAGAGTCAAGGATGACTTTGACTTTGAAAATCTGGGTCATGGGAAGGATGGTGGTGCCTTCAACAGAAATAGCGATGTTTGGGTGGAGCCAAGATGGTGGCTGGAAAGCAGGAACTTGCCTAAAGATCTCCCCCAGGTCCCTCCAAACACCTAGAAAAAATGGCTCTGAACAAATTCTAGAACTGCAGAACCCATGAAATAGCAGAGGGAAGCAGGGCTCCAGCCCAGGACAGCCTGGATGGTCTCTGGGAAGGGTCTATCTCTTGGAGTTGGGAGCAGAGCGGGGCAGAGCCCAGCGTGGGCTGTGCCCAGACCAACCAGACCGGAAGCCTGGTGGAACAGGCCATAGCACCCTGAATCAGTGAGCTGTGGCAGTTACCAGACTTTTCAACCCACAAACACCAAAGACAACAGAGAAGGTTGGTGGGAAAAACTGTGGGGACAGAGTGAAAGGAGTTCACAGCTGGCCACCGCCCTAGGGGCATCGGAGGTGGTGCAGCTCTGAGGCTGCTTACAGAGCTACAGCTGCAGTTGCTTCCAGCCCCAGGCCCACCTGGTGGGAAAAATTAAGTGGAGGATCAGAGTGGGAGTGCAGAGCCTGCTTAGATCTGAGTTGTGATCCTGGGTGGCGGGTTCTTGGGGGAGGAGCACTGGTGTGGCAGAGCTTGCTGTGTAGAAATAGCTCTGAAAACAACAGTGCAGCCCCTCAAGCTTGGGACAAAGTACTCTATACTCTACAAGAAGTCATACCCTGATGAAAAGCTCAAGGGTCAAGTAGTTGGCTGGGAACATGAACAGGCAGCGAAAATGGACTCAGCTTCAGACTCAGACTTTGGAGTCTTTCTTTGGTGACAAAGAAGACCAAAACATATAGCCAGAAGAAGTCAACAAAGTCAAAAAGCCTCCATCAAAAGCCTCCAAGAAAAACATGAACTGGTCTCAGGCCGTGGAAGAACTCAAAAAGGATGTGGAAGAGCAAATAAGATAAGTAGAGGAAAATTTGGGATGAGAAATGAGAGTAATGCAAGAAAAACATGAAAAAAAGAAGTCAATGACTTGCTAAAGGAGACCTAAAAAATCCTGAAGAAAATAACACCTTAGAGAATAGACTAACCCAAATATCAAAAGAGATCCAAAAAGCCAATGAGGAGAAGAATGCCTTGAAAGGCAGAATTAACCAAATGGAAAAGGAGGTCCAAAAGACCACTGAAGAAAATACTACCTTAAAAATTAGATTGGAGCAAGTGGAAGCTAGTGACTTTATGGGAAATCAAGATATTATAAAACAGAACCAAAGGAATGAAAAAATGGAAGACAATGTGAAATATCTCATTGGAAAAACCACTGACCTGGAAAATAGATCCAGGAGAGATAATTTAAAAATTATTGCACTACCTGAAAGCCATGATCAAAAAAAGAACCTAGACATCATCTTTCAAAAAAAATTATCAAAGAAAACTGCCCTGATATTCTAGAGCCAGAGGGTAAAATAGAAATTGAAAGACTCTGCCGATCTCCTCCTGAAAGAGATCCCAAAAAGAAAACTCGTAGGAATATTGTTACCAAATTCCAGAGCTCCCGGATCACGGAGAAAATCTGCAAGCAGCCAGAAAGAAACAATTTGAGTATTGTGGAAACACAATCAGAATAACACAAGATCTAGCAGCTTCTACATTAAGGGATTGAAGGGCTTGGAATATGATATTCCAGGGGTCAATGGAGCTAGGATTAAAATCAAGAATCATCTACCCTACCCAGCAAAACTGAGTATAATGCTCAAGGGCAAAATATGAATTTTCAATAAAATAGAGTACTTTCAAGCTTTCTCAGTGAAAAGACAAGAGCTGAATAGAAAATTTGACTTTCAAACACAAGAATCAAGAGAATGAAAAGGTAAACAAGAAAGAGAAACCATAGGGGACTTACTAAAGTTGAACTGTTTTGTTTACATTCTTACTTGGAAAGATGATGTGTATAATTCATGAGACCTCAGTATTAGGGTAGGTGAAGGGATATATATATATATAGACAGAGGGTACAGGGTGTGTTGAATATGAAGGGATGATATCTGAAAAAATAGAATCAAATTAAGGGATGAGAGAGGAATATATTGAGAGAGGGAGAAAGGGAGAGATATAATGGGGTAAATTATCTTGCATAAAAGTGGCAAGAAAAAGCAGTTGGTTGGAAGGGAAGAGGGGGCAGGTGAGGGGGAATGAGTGAATCTTCCTCTCATCAGATTTGACCTGAGGAGGGAATAACATACACACTCAATTGGATATCTTACCCCACAGGAAAGGAGAAAGGAGATAAAAAAAGGGGGATGATAGAAGGGAGGGCAGATAGGGGGAGGAGGTAATCAAAAGCAAACACTTTTGAAAAGGGACAGTGTCAAGGGAGAAAATTGAATAGAGGGGGATAGGATAGAAAGGAGCAAAATATCATTAGTCTTTCACAACATGAGTATTGTGGAAGGGTTTTGCAATGATATGCTTGTGGCCTATGTTGAATTGCTTGCCTTCTTAGGGAGGGTGGGTGGGGAGGGAAGAGGGGAGAGGATTTGGACCTCAAAGTTTTAAAAGCAGATGTTCAAAAAAAAGTTTTAGCATGCAACTAGAAAATAAGATATACAGGCAATGGGGCACAGAAATCTATCTTGCCCTACAAGAAAGTAAGGGGAAAGGGGTTGGGGGGGAGTGGGGTGACAGAAGGGAGGACTGACTGGGGAATGGGACAATCAGAATATATGCCATCTTGGAGTCGGGGGGAGGGTAAAAATGGGGAGAAAATTTGTAATCCAAACTCTTGTGGAAATCAATGCTGAAAACTAAAAATATTAAATAAATAAATAATAATTAAAAAAAAAGAAACAGCGATGTTTGAAGGAGGAATGGGAATATAATGAGTTTTATTTTGGTAATAATGGGTTTGAGATGTCCAACAGACAGTGGGCTATGAATGACCGGAATTCAGGAGAGGAGATTACAGCTGATTCAAGAATCATCTGTGTAGAGGTGATACATGAAGCTATGGGCACCAATGAGATATCTGAGAGAATGAATACAGAGAAGAGAAGAGGTCTCAAGGCAAAATCTTGTGCTTGTATCTACTCATACTCAGTGTGTGTAGGAGTAACGGAGACTGAGAAGAAGCAGCCAGATAGGAAGGGGAATGAAGACAGAACAGAGCAATGACTTGGAAGGTAGAGGAGAGAATGTTTATAGAATCACAGAATTTGAAAGTTGAAAGGTACCTCGGTCCCTATCTAGTCCAACATATACATGAAAGGAATCCCCACCCTAACACCTCAGATAACTGTTCATCCAGCTTCTTGCTTGAAGACCTCCAAGCAGGAGAAACCTATCACTTCTGGAAGCAGTGCACTCCTTTTTGGACAGCTCTAATTACTGGAAGTTTTCCCTGATATCCCAGGCTAAATCTTCGAGTAGAAAGCAAGCTTCTTGGGGGTAAGGGATTGTCTTGGCTTTGTATTCCTAGACCTAGTACAGTTACTTTCCTTTTGCTTTGCTCTCTGGGGCCAAACAAAACAAGACCAGATTCTCTACATGACAACTCCTTCAAATACTTGAAGACTTCTATCATGTCCTCACTGAGTCTTCTTTTCTCCAGGCTAAACATTCCTAATTCCTTTAACTGTTCTTTGTATGACAAATATTGAAGGACCTTCACCATCCTGACTTCTCTCCACTGGACATTTTCCAACTTATCAATGTCCTTCTTAAATTATAGTGCCCAGAACTGAACATAGTATTCTAGATGAAGTCTAGATGAATAAGCACTGGGCCTGGAGTTAGGAAGACTCATCTTCCTGAATTCAGATCTGATCTCAGACACTTACTAGCTGCTTGACACTGGGCAAGTCACTTAACCCTGTTTGCCTCAGTTTCCTCATCTATAAAATGAGCTGGAAAAGGAAATGGCAAACCGCTCCGGTATCTTTGCCAAGAAAACCCCAGATGGGGTCACGGAGAGTTGGGCATGACTGAAACAACTGAACAACAACATGAAGTCTGACAAGGGCAGAGTACAGTGGGGCTACCACTTCTCTATTTTCCTGGAAGCTCTGTACCTGTCAATGAGGCCTAAGATTACATTAGCTTTTTAAAATTCTTCCACGTTTCATTTTAGCCTCATGTTGAATTTATTGTGTACTAAAACATCCAGAATTTTTTTAAAATAACAACTATTATCTTAAAAAACACAGCTTCCCCATTTTACACTTGTTAAGATGATTTATGGTACACAAATGTGAGACTTTACATTTATCCCTATGGAGTTTTTTCTTTTGAATTCTGTTTCTGCCACCCATTGTATTAACTGTTTTTCTTGGCTTTGTGCCATCCTCCAGTTTAATGAGTGTACCATCAAAAATGTTAAATGACACAACACCAAGCCCAGATCCTTGGAGTACTTCACTAGAGAACCTTTGCCATATCGATATGGAACCATTAGCAATTACTTTTTGAGTCGGGTCATCTGACCAGTTCTGAACAGATCTGATTGTATTGTCATCTAATCCATATTTCTTCACTGCAGCCACATGAATAGTATGAGAAACTTGATCAAAAGTGTTGCTAAATCAAGGCAAACTATATTCACAGCATTCTTCTCATCTATTATTTTAGTAATCCTGTCAAAAAAGGAAATGAGGTTAGTTTGGCATGACCTGGTCTAGATAAAGCCATGTTGGCTCTTTATAAGAAGGGAACAAGCTTTCATCAAATGCCCTACATATGCCACGTGATCCTCACAATAACCCTGTGATGTTGCTATTATCACCCTCATTTTACGGTTGAGGAACTGAGGCAGACAGTGCTTAAGTGACTTGCCCAGGGTAACACAGCTTGTAAATATCTGAAACTGGATTTGAATCCAGACCTTCCTGACTCCAGACCCAGTGTTCTATCCACTGCACTATCACCATTTTCCCCCCTTTTCTAGATGTTTTTCAACCATTACTTTAATGATTGGTTCTAGAATTTCTCCAGAAATTAAACTCAAACTCCCTGGCTTACAGACTCTGTATAGAGTGTAGACTATGTTCTCTTGCCCTCTTTTGAAAATCAAGACAACATATTCCTTCTCCCACCACTCTCATTTCCCATGACCTTTCAGCTATCAGTGACAGTGGCTCAGTAATCATACTGAACAGTTCTTTGTGTAGTTTATCTGGTCAGGTGACTTAAATTCCATCTTTCTGTTCTGACAGAAACTTGGATTCATCCAGAAAACTGCTTCCATTCCTGTCTACCCTCTTGAATACCAGGTTTTCCTTGTGTTTTCCTACTGATGTTCCTTTTATTTGTTTTTTTTTTAACGGGGGGAAGGCAGGGTAATTGGGGTTAAGTGACTTGCCCAAGGTCACACAGCTAGTAAGTGTGTCAAGTGTCTGAGGCCAGATTTAAACTCAGGTCCTCCTGAGTCTGGGGCCAGTGCTCTACTGACTGCACCACCTAGCTGCCCCATGTTCTTTTTATTTGGACAATGAAGAGACCCATCAATCCAAAGAAAAGATACTTGATTAAACAGCAGAGCACAATGAATTACAAGAAAATTCTCCTCTTCTTATCCTCCCACATCCACCATACGTATGTTCACTCTATTGGATATTATAAAATATATACTCTCCCACAGATTTCCATGCCGCTGGTTCCATACCTAAGAGAATACCTGGGAGAGGCCACACACTTTGGGGATATTCAGTGTTGAGGAACAACCTGAATCTCTGGTCTTTGTTTTCCACCATGTCCCTGCAGTCCTTCTAACCCTGAAAGATCCCTGTGCCCCCGTAACTCCTTCCTCTAATTGGTCAATTCCTCCCAGAACCTCCATGGTAAAGAAGGGCCCAGGTCTGCCATGTTCCCTGGTCTCTCTGCTCCTGACTCTCTAGACTTCTTTCTCTACCATCCCCCTGCTTGGGTACCTCCTCTGCCCTCTTCCAAAAGCTTTTTTTTATGTGTCTTCCTCTATTAGAAAGGAAGCTCTTTGAGGACAGGAATTATCTTTATTTTTGCTTTTATTTGTATTACCAGAGCTCAGCACTTAGTAAGAGCTTAATGAAATTGCTAGCTGACTGACTGACTGAACACATCTGAGAGGGACACACGCTCTTTAGGTTGTATGCTAGCTGGAACACTTTTTTTAATGTTGACATTTGTTTCCCCTCAGAACGGCCGATGTCATCTGATGCCATCTGGTCCGGTGATACCATCAAGCTATAAGACATGCTGTAAGTTGCTGGTGTCTTCTGCTGGGCTATTTTCTCTGCTGCACTACATTTACTGCACTGCTGTCATCTGTTGGTTCTCCCTTGAATTGTAGCTGCTAGGTGGCCATTTCCCTGAAGGGGAGTGGTCATAACTCTTTCTGGTGTTTTAGTCCATACGCCCAGAGGTTTTTTCAGCTCTTAAATTTTTTTTTACTGTGAACTATAAAATCATCTATAAACATGAACCTTTCCAAATACAAAGAAGGCCAGAAAAAGAAGATTGTATATGAATCTATCATATAGTTTATTTTAAAAATATAAATTAAATTTAATGCAATTGTACCAACATTGCTCTGCTTGTCTATGTCCCCTTATGAACTTCCTTCTGCTCTCTTCTATGTATTTTAAAAATGTTTCACTGACACTCTTTTCATTTTTTATCCCCTTTTTGCATCATTATTATTGCATACCCAGTTTCCCCTTTCTAAATGAAAGCCTCATAAAAAAGTATAGTACAGCAAAACAAATTTGTATTGTAATGATCATGTCTGCAAATGTATATCTAATTTCTGTACCTATAGTCCATCACCTCTGCACCAAGAAGTAACAGCACACTTTAGTCATCAGACAAACTAGGTAGTACAGAGATGGACCTAGAATCAGGAAGACCTAAATTCACATTTTGTCTCAAACACTTACAAGCTGTCTGACTGAGCAAATCACTTAACCTCTCATAGCCTCAATTACATTATCTGTGGAATGGAGATAGTAATATTATCTAACTCAGAGGGTTGTGTGAGGATCGAATGAGATAACATATATAAAATGCTTTTTTTAAACATTAAAGTGCTATTTAAATGCTAATTGTATTGTTACAATTCCCTCTTAGTCTTTTGGAGTCAAGATTGGTCATTGCACTGATTAGAATTATTAAGTCTTTCTTGTATAATGCTGTGATCATTGTATACATAGTTTTTCTGTTTCTGCTAGCTTTGCTCTGTATCATTACATCTATCTATCAATTTTTTTTTCTGAAGCAATGCCTTTTGTAATTTCTTACAGCACAATAATATTCTATTGCATCTATGTACCATAATTTATTAAGCCATTTTTCAGCTGATTGTCATTCACTTTATTTGTAGTTCTTTGTTACAATAAAAAGTGTTGGTATAAATATTTCTCTTTGTATGAGTTTTTCCATTCTTTTGTTTTTATTTGGGGTATATGTCTAATAGTGGTATCAATGAGTCAAGGGGTTTTCTTAGTTTAGTGACTTTTTGGGTATAGTTCCAAATTACTTTCCAGATAGTTGGACTAATTCACAGTTCTACCAAGAGTCTATTAATGTATCTGTCCTTCCACAGGCCTTCCAACAAACATAATTTCTCTCCCTCTCTCTCTCTTTTTTAATCATCTTTGCCAATCTGATGGGTATGAGGTAGAACCTCAGAGTTATTTTTAATTTGCATAGTTATAATTAGTGATTTTATATGGATGTTGATAGTTGGTTTTGACCATTTATCTACTGGTATATGACTCCTATTCTTATGGATTTGTATCAATTCCTTATATATTTTAGATATTAGACATTTGTTTAGAAATTTTCTCAATAACTTTTCTCCACAGTGAATTTTCTCTTCTAATTCTAACTGTATTACTTGTGTTTATGTAGAAATGTTTGCATATAAAAAACAGTCAAAATTATTCATTTTATTTTGCCTGTCTGTCCCTTGTTTGGTTAAGAACTCTTTTCTTATTCACAGTTGTAAAAAGTATGTCCTTCCCTGTTTCTATAATTTGTTTGTGATATGACTTTTTATATGTAGGTCATGTATCCATTTAGAATTTATTATGGTATGTGGTCTGCAATGTTGTTCTAAGTTAATATTTCTAGAACTATTATCAAGTAATAGAGGTGACAATGAATAGCTTTGCTTTACCCCTGATCTTATTGGAAAGGTCTCTAGTGTTTTTCTATTACAGATGGACATTTCAATGCTAAGTATATGAATATATACTATATATTTTGTATAATATATGGGATTGATTGGTATTACTTCATTCATAATGCAACACCTGATTATTTTACTTTATGATGTTCTTGATCATGTAAAATGTTTGATGTGTGTGATAAGTGGGAGGTAGAATTATTGAAGTGAGATTTCATTGTCACCCAAAAAAGTTTCCCTTCCCTTTCCCCCCACCCACCTCCATATATGCTGGTTTTGAGTTTGAGACTAGTATGAGGCTGAGAAAGAGTTTTGTTTTGTTTTTTGCTTTTGCAAGATCCTGCTGTATTTGTTACTTGATTATCAAAAAAAAAATTGAGGCAGCAGTAGAATAATATGTAGCCTTAAAGGCTTTATCCAACTAGGTTTCTTTCATACATGTGCTTTTATTTTATTTTATGTCATTTTATTTATTAAAAATATTTATTTTCAGCTCCAGATTCTCTCCTTTCCTGCAGCCCCTCCCCATTATACCTATGAAGTCATGCAAAACACATTTCTGCATTAGACACATTGAAAAAAAAAAGCAAGAAAAAGAAAGTGAAAAAATATGCTTCAATCCACACTCAGAGTTCATCAGTTCTCTTCTAGGGAATGGATAGCATTTTTTTTTATCATGAGTCCTTTGGAATTGTGGATCATTGTATTGATCATAGTAGCTATGTCTTTCACAGTTGATTATCATTAAAATATTGCTGATACTACGTACAGTGTTCTCCTAGTTCTGTTCACTTCACTTTGCATCAGCTCATGTAAGTCTTCCCAGGTTTTTCTGAAACCATCCCTTTTGTCATTTCTTAGAGCACAAGAGTATTCTATCACAATCATATACTATAATTTATTCAGCCATTCCCCATTTGATGGGTACCCCCTTACTTTCTAATTCTTTGCCACAACAAAAAGAGTTGCTATAGATATTTTTATACATATAGGTCCTTTTCCGTTGATCTCTTTGGGCCTAATAGTGATATTGCTGGGTCAAAGAGTATGCTCAGTTTTATAGCCTTTTGGGCATAGTTCCAAATTGTTTTCCAAAATGGTTGGAGCAGTTCATAGCTCCACCTCCAGTGAATTAGTGTCACCTATCTTTCCATATCACCTCCAGCATTTGTCATTTTCTTTTTCTGTTGTATTAGCCAATCTGGTACCTCAGAGTCATTTTAATTTATATTTATCTAATTATTAGTGATTTAAAACATTTTTATATGACTATTGATAGCTTTGATTTCTTCTGAAAACTGCCTTTTCATATCCTTTAACCATTTGTCAATTGAGGAATGGCTCTTGTTTTTATAAATTTGACTTGTTCTCTATACATTTGAGAAATGAGCCATTTATCAGAAAAACTTGCTGTAAACTAAACCTCTTCCCCATCCTCCAGTTTTCTGCTTTCCTTCTAATTTTGGCTGCATTGGTTTTGTTTGTGCAAAAACTTTTTAATTTTATGTAACCCAAATCATCCATTTTACCTCCTGTGATCTTCTCTATCTCTTGTTGAGTCATAAACTCTTTCCTTACCTATAGATTGGACCGGTAATTTTTTCCATGCTCTCTTAATTTATTTATGATATCATCCTTTATATCTAAATCATGTATCCATTTTGACTTTATCTTGGAATACAAAGTAAGGTGTCAGATAAAAGGTTTTTCTTTTTTTTGTTTAATGTCATTATATCTCTGTCCCTCATATTGTGTTTGTAGACTATGCCCTGAAAAAGATGCCCTGTCTGACATTTCATGAGAAATTTTCTTCATGTGACTAGAAACAGAGAGGCTAGATACCTCAGCTGGCCATCTGATACCTTTCCTTCCATCTAGACAATGATGGGAAGAGAGGCTTTTTAAGAGACTGGGAGCCCACATAGAAGAGCAAGGCTAAAGCCAGAGTGGGACAGAGTGAAGGAAAAGATGGGGTGGCTATAGTGAGTATCTGAAGATGAGGATAGGAGATGAGAATCTAGATTGGATTAGAAAAAAACTGATGAGATTGACAGCTGCTGTGAAACCCCCACAGATGGAGTGAGACCAAGCAGTGGACCATGCAATCTTCAGGCACATCTTCTCTTCCCTCTCCCTAACCCTTCCCCCTTACTCTTGCCTGGTTTTCCAAGAGCTTGTTGAGACAATCTCGGTGAGTTTTGAAATATGCAATCCCTTCTCTTATCATTTTCCTAATTTCCTAGACATGCAGAAAGCAGAAAGTGGGTGGATTAGAGGGTAACCTACATTAATGTATAATTGCCTTATTGCAAGGATTTTTTTGTGTCATAGACCCCTTTCGAAATCTGGTGAAACCTATGGACCTTTTCTCAGAATGATGTTTTCAAATACATGAAAAAATTAATAAATGTTAAAAAATAAAATTTATAAATGTTAAAATAAAAAATGTTAAAAATAAAATAAAAGTTTTCCTATTTTATTGTGCCTCAATAAATCATATGGACATTAAAAATTAAGTTGGCTAATTCCTATGAATAATTTACAGTTAGCTGTGAGTGAGAAGGAGAAACCCTAATATGGGTATGGGAGCTTAGAAGAGAAGGGAGATTTTCTTGTTTTGTAATTTTTGAGAACATCTCAGGTCATATTTTTAGAACTATCTAGAACCTAGATCAGCCACATGGCCCTTGAGGTCAGATGACCTCTATTAGGTTGATGATATGACAGAGTAGTTTCTTTTATAGAATAAAAACATCCTTTGTGAGCATAGGAAGAAAATTCAGTGTTGAGAAAACTTGCATCATCACACTGACTGATGGAGTCACTGGGCTGATGGCCTGAGGGCAGCACCCTCTGGCGGCCAAAATATATGCTGCATTCCCTTGTTGGTCAATCAGTTTGTAAATTACAGAAAACAGGGGGTGTGTTAGGTGTGAATACTGCAGCTCTTGAAGCTTTACAAAATATGTACTACCACATAGAATGCATGCCGATATTGAGTAGAAAAACTAAAAGGGTTTTTAATCCTCAATGTTTATCACATACCTTTTCTAGCTACTGTACTTGAAACATTAAAATATTTAATTTCACCAATGAGGGGGACTTCTACCTCAATTTTGATTGTTTGGGACCTATTACCCAGAGTTTACTTAGCTCTCTGACCAGCGTTGTCTTAATAATTGTTCAATCAGCAAGCATTTATTAAATGCCTACTATGGCATAGACTGTGTGAATTAATGGGCACAAAACATGAAGATTTAATGAGATTTGTCACTGCCTTTGGGAAGACCATGAGAATTTAACTTCCCAATAATCCAGCAAAGCCATTTAACCATATTGCACCAGCCACAATGGCCTCTGGCTTTGAAACTCAAAGACTATGATGCCAGATGCACCCCCAGAGAGAAGGAGATTTAATGGTTCCTGGAGTGGTTTGGCAGGATCTCAGCTGAGAACCCTCCAAGAGAGCACCCACAGTACAGCTCCATATGACTTGTAAATTTCCAGTGCCATGTGAGCTTTTCAACATTGGCTTTTCAAAGGACATGTGGACAGTAATCTTGTTACTTTGACATAGCCTATTCTTGTTTTGAGGGGCAGCTAGATGGTGTAGTGAATAGAGTGCTAGGACTTGAGTCTGGAAGACTCATTTCCCTGAGTTCAAATCTGGCCTCCAACACTTACTAGCTGTGTGACCCTGGTCAAGTCACTTTGCCCTCTTTCCCTGGCTGTTTCATTAAGCCCTCAGTTTTTGTGGATTAAGTTTATACAATTATTTTTATTCATTTTTTTCCAATTGCTTTCATAGGAACTGAAATGATCCCAAAGAGAGAATAGGCAACTGACAATTTGGAACCGTGGGAGAAGGTTCACGGTTCAATTGAGTGACAATAAATTGGATCTCTCCGAAGGTGGGAACCATGACTTCTCTATTTTTCTGCATTCCTCCACAAACTGGGACCTTTTCGATGGTAAAGAATCATGTCTTCTCCAACGCACTGGCACTGACAGTAGCAGGATAGTGTCTTTTCTATTCGATTAGAAGCATCCTGAGGGCAGGACTATTTCTTCTTTTTCATCTGTATCCTCCCCTTCAGCCTCCATAGTACCTACTAACAGGCTATGCACAAAGGGTGTGTTTGGTCCATGGTGGCAAAGGAATGAACACTGGGGGATGGGGCAAAGGTGAAAATTTTGGATCCTAGGTTTGGATTCCTAGGAGAGAGAATGTCCCAGCAGGACAGGGGACTCCTTGAAGAACCTGGTCAAAGTTCCTTCACTCACTGTTTACTTGGTGTTCCATTACCCACCTCTGTGCCTTGTACCAACCGTCCTCCATACTTGGAATCGATGCATTACCTTTTCATTTCTGCCTCTTGGATTCTCCACCTTCCTTCAAGGTTTAGTTTGCATGCTACCTCCTACCAGAAGCCTTTCCTGATCCCCTAGAGCTCTCTCCCGCCTCAAATTATCACATACATGTCTATGTGTATATTATTGTTGTTAAGTCATTTTTCAGTTGTGTCTGACTCTCCATGATCCCACTTGCAATTTTCCTGGCAAAGATACTGGAGCGGTTTGCCATTTTCTTCACCAGCTCATTTTATAGATGAGGAACTGAGGCAGACAGGGTTAGGTGACTTGCCCAGGATCACATATCTAGGAAGTGTCTGAGGCCAAGTTAATGATGGGCACAGTGTAGTCACTCCTTTTCACCAGGGATTCCAGCCTCTGGTTGAAGGAGGAAAGTTCAAAATGTCTCCTAAAGCACTGCTTCTTTAGATTGCCAAAAGCACTGCTAATTGACCTTTTGTACTCTGCTCATATCCCCAAGGAGGGGGATGTTTCAAGGCTACCAGATGGAGCTGGAGGAGAAAGAGGAAGGTCTCAGACCGCCAGAAGGGAGAATGGAAGGAGAACAAAAGAACTGTCTCCCTTTGGATCCATCACCCAGGTGCTCAGATACACCTATGGACTCAGCTTGTACACTATTCATTAGTTACTTTGGAGGCAGCTTTTGAAGTCTTCATTTTCCTGCCCTTGTGACCTGTCTTCTCCCAGATGAGGAGTCTTCTGAGGACAAAGACTTTCCCAACTTCCTCAGATGAGTTTTTGGAAGTTAGACTAGTAGGGGTGATTCCTGAAAAATTGTATGTAAATTTAATTCTTACAAATTGAATCCTATTCTAAATGCACTAGGGGAACTTAATTACTTAAAGGAACCTAATGGCAAGTCCTCTTGTTAAGTGAAGAAACATCTTGACTTGGTATGGTGTAAAGTGAACCCATATTGGAAGACTCCAGTTTGAATCCCTCTTCTGCTCCTTACTACTACTTATATTTCTGCCAAATACAAAACCTTTCTTAGTCTCAGTTCTGTCATCTGTAAAATGAGGGGGTTAAACTGGATAATCTCTAAGATCCCTCCAGGTCTAAATCTATAATCTTTAATTAAATTTTCCCCCTTAAATCTGAGTATCTTCAGTTTATTAAAAATGGAGGTACCCTGATTTTTTCTTTCTACCTCTCACTCACCACTGTACCTGGTACCCACCCCTGGGCTCTGTTATCACAGGCACTCAGGCAACACTGTAGGACTGTCTCTTGGCTAAGGAAGAGCAGGAAGCCTGGGACACAAAGCCCTGAGATGCATTTACTTCAAACAGGGAGTCCCAGGGTCTCTTTACCCTCTTTACCCAATATCCTCCTTCTGGCTGCTTTGGCATGAGAATTGAATGCAAATCCCTTGGAGTGTGCCTCTAACCTCTCCCTAGCATTCTTGGTCTAATTATGAAGTAAGCAAGAAGAAGAAACCACTAACTGAGGGTGACCACTGGAGCCTATCCATCAGTTTGACCCTTGGATCTGTCTGAGGCTTCACTGGACTGGTCCTGGACAAATAGCCAATGAACTCTTCATTGGTTCTCATGCATATGCCTTGTTCCCACCTCTATACATTTGTATCCACTTCCCATCCCATATCTGCCCTTCTCTTTTGAGCCCATTGTAAGACCACTCACCCCTCTTCCTCTCCTCTTTCCAGAAGGTTTTCTAAGAGTCTTGGGAGAGAAGGTGGTAGCAAAGGGGATAGGACCTAGGGAGGGGAGTGACTCAAGCTTTAATTCTTCCTTCCCCACCAGCCTGGCAACCCTATTACCTCAATCTTTTCCACTCTCACCCCAATCAAATGCCTTCCCCTCACACAAATTCTATGTGTACTTAATGCAAGGGAAGAGAAAAGGGACACAGTAATGTTTTGGGGCAGGCCCTGATTAGTCCCAGATGCCTCATGCTCCATATCTTGAGGCACAGAGGGGTCATCACTGAGGAGTTCAGAGTAAGAATCTTTCAGCTATAATTAGAAAGATCCTGAGGTTTCTCCTTTTAGTAATACCTTACACTATTCTCATTCCCATGTATTTCATCATCGTTCCTTTCCAGGACACATAGGTGTTCCTCTGCTGGTGTGATTTGAGGCATCAGGCTGATCAGAGAGGAGAGAGAAGGGGAGCTTGGAGCAACACAGTCAAGTGAAGAGGAAGAAAATGAGTCAAATCGAGAAAAGGGCAATCGTTGAATTTCATTCAATCAATAAACATTTAAGAGCCAAACACTGTAAATTGCTGTGGATACAAAAGGAGGCAATAGACAGTCCCTGCCCTCAAGGAGCTTACAGTCTAATATTTTTCATAATGGTCAGTAGCAAACACTGCTCATAACATTTTAAACAGCCAGTTGGTATTCTTCTGCTGGGATGGAAGGAAGAGCAAAAACTTATTCTGGGGTGTTAGAACTGGCAGGGAACTTAGAAACCAGCTAGTCTAAATGCTCATTTGTATTTTTTAAATTTTAAATTTTGATATCTGCTATTTTAAATATCATTTACATTTCTGAATATATACCTCCCCACTTCTCTATCCATTAAGCCATCCCTTGTCACAAAGCATAAAAAAGCAAGTGAAAAATGCAATTCAGCAAAACCAATCTACACATCAAATTGAGTCTGACAGTAAACGCAATTTTTTACACCTATGGTTCTCCATCTTTTCAAAGAGGAAGGAAGATGTATTTTCTCATTTCTTCTCTATGGACAATTAGAGAATTGGCCAATTCTTTGGCCAGTATAATTATGCAGTATTCAGCGTTTTTGTTTTTGTTTCTTTGTTTTTTCTATTTACATTGTGGTAGCCATTATCTATGTTGTTTTCTTGGTTTTGCTTATATCATTCTCTATCAGGACATATAAGTCTTCCCATGCTTCTTGGAATTCTTCACGTTCATCTTTACTCCTCATTTAATAAAAGAGGAATATGAGATCTAGAGAGGAAATTGACTTGGTAAATTTTCCAAAGGGACAGTCAAAAACTCAATTCTCTCATAATAGAATATGAGGTCTTTGGAAGTCTGATTCTTAAACCCTTAAGCACTGTAAATATCTTGGAAGGGCTTTTGACTAGACTTATAAAGCTTCAGACTGAGATGGATAAAGCATATAACCTCTTATTCAAGTCTAGGGAGGAAACCAGGGTAGGAAAGTATTCTATATCCACAATAGATAAGTAGTCAAAAGATTTGAACAGTACCCAAAAGGAACATTGCCAACTAAGAACTATCATCTAAAAGACTGATCCAAGTCACTACTAATAAGAGAAATATAAATCAAAACAGGGCAGGTACAGGGGATAGAGTTCAGGGCCTGGAGTGAGGAAGATCCATCTTCCTGAATTCAAATCTGATACCAAACACTTACTAGCTGTGTGACCCTGGGCAAGTCACTTAACCCTGTTTGCCTCAGTTTCCTCATCTGTGAGCTGGAGAAGAAAATGGCAAACCATTCCTGCATCTTTGCCAAGAAAACCCCAAATGGGGTTATGATGAGTTTCTGAAGGTTCATGTTACGCCTAGCAAATTGACAAAAATGACAAAAGACTGAAATAGTGTTGTAAGAGCTGTGAGAAGATAGGTACACTAATGCACTGGTGCTGGAATTTTGAATTGGTCCAACCTGAAGTTATGAATAAAGAGAAGGAAGAGGAGAAGGAGGGGAAGGAGGAAGAGTGGGAGGAGGAGGAGGAGGAGGAGGAGAAGAAGAAGAAGAAGAAGAAGACGAAGAAGAAGAAGAAGAAGAAGAAGAAGCAGAAGAAGAAGAAGAAGAAGAAAATTGACTAACTTATTCAAACTCTTTGACTTAGAGATCTCACTCTTGTAATGTATATATTTCAAGAAAGTCAAAGACCAAGAGAAAAACTACATATACTCCACAATTTTCATAGCAACATTTTTTTTTCCTGGCAGCAAGGAACTGGAAACAAAGTGGATGCCTGTAGATGGGCAAATTACTAAATGCATTGTGTTACATGAAAGCAATATAAATAACAAAAATAAAGAATTCAATGAAGATTTATATGGACTGATGATCAGGGGGTTCAGTTTCCTTGTCTGTAAAATAAGCAGACTGAACTGGAGGACTAGAAGATCACTAAGGTTTCTTAGAGTTCTAAATCTGATGACCTAGGCCTAGCATGTTAGTTGGAGTGTTTTCCTGGATGTTGCATACTATTTCCCTAACTGGAGATTGAATCTAGTTCTCAGAGATGCTATGAAACTGTACATCATTATCAAGGTATTCCACTTTGAACCCCACAGGGTCATTCGCCCACCCACAGCACAAAGAAAAATCTGAAACATGACTCGGAGAAAGTCATTTTTTGTTTTGGCTTTGAATGTTTTTCTTTTTCTCATGCTTTTGTTCCTGTATCTGAATGGAAATTGTCCTAGGCTGGACAGTTTAAGTGTGATACTGGAACAAAATGAGATGCTTGTAGGTCATTCAGTGGTAAACAAAAAGAGATTTACTCAGCCATAGCAGGAAAAGGATATTCAACAGGGATAGACATTGAGGTCACCTTGAGTTACTTCGGCCAAATAAAGCTCCTTTATCCATCTTGATGCTGCAACCAAACCTCAGAGAGACAAGATGCTTCCCCTCCCCACCTACTCCTCTCCTTTCTCTTCCTGCTCCTCTTCTTTCTCTTCCTCCTCCACCTCTTTCTCCTCTTCTTCCTTCTTCTTCTCCTTCTCTTCCTCTTCCTCCACTTCCACTTCTTCTTCCTCCATCTCCTCCTTTTCTCTGTCTTCTCCTCCTCCCCTTCTTCTCCTTTTCTTCCTCATCCTCCTGCTCATCCTCTTTCTCTTCCTCCTCCAACTCCTTTTTCTCCTTCTTTTCCTCCTCATCTTCCTGCTCCACCCCCTCTATCTCCTTCTCCTTTCCCCACTAGTCTTCATCTTCCTCTTCCTCCTCTATCTCCTTTTCCTCTTCATTTTCTTCTTCCTTTCCTACATCTCCTTCTCCTTCCCCCCTCCTCTTTATCTTCCTCTTCCTTCTCCACCTCCTCTTCCTCATTCTCCTCTTCCTCCTCTTCTCTCTCTTCTTTTTCTTCTCCTCTTCTCTCTCTCTTCCACCTTTTTCTTCTCCTTTTACTCCTTCTCCTCTCCCTCCTCCTCCACCTCCTCCTCCTCCTCCTCTTCCTCTTCCTTCTTCTCTTCTCCTTCCTCCTTCTCCTTTTCCTCCTCTCCCTCATCTCCACCACCTCCACCACCACCTCCTCCTCTGCTTCTTTTTCTCTTCCTTCTCTTCTTCCTCTTCCACCTCTTTCCTCAGATGATGAGGAAGTAACACCAACAATCTGAGCCCTTAGTCATCTGAGTCAACCGAAACTTGAGAAATGTCTTGATACCTTTTAAGGAAAAATTAACCTAACCTGTATGGGATGGGTAGGTTTTAAGATAGTATTCCTAACACAGAAATAAAACAAAATTTAAATTAAAGAAGCATTCATCCCTGGTTAGATGGAATTTGGAGGAGGAGTAAACTATAGTAGAAAAAGTGGTGGACTTGACTGTTAGAAAACCTAAGAGTTGGTTCATAGCCCAACTCTGACACTTGGGTATCAGATTATGGGCAAATTATATCCCCTCTCTGAATCTCAGTTTTTCTCATCTGTAAACTAAGGATATTGACACTTGCACTACTTACCTGACAGAGTGGATATAAAGAGAACATTTATTAGCCTTGAAGTATTATATAAATGTAAGTTATTTTCTAGCGTATTGTTTTCAGTTCTAGGCTCCATCTTTGAAGAAAGACTTTGTAAAACTGGAGAACATACAGTAGGGGGCATCTAGGATATTGAGGGGACTTGACATTAGGGAATATGAGGATCTGTGGAATGTTCTTGGGACGGTTAGCTTGGAGAAGAGAAGACTTAGGAGGGATATAATAGCTATCTTCAAGTATTCAAGGGGCTACCACATTCAACTTTGCTCCAGAGATCCATGGATGAAAATTGTTGGGAGTTAGATTTTAACTCCATAAAGTGAAAAACTTTCTAACAGATGTTTGTTAGAACTTCTGAATTGGTTAACATTAGTTGTATCTGACTCTTCATGACCCCTTTTGGGTTTTTTTTTGGCAAAGATACTGGAGTGGTTTGCCATTTCTTTCTCCAGCTCGTTTTACAGATAAGGAAACTGAGGCAAACAGGGCTAAGTGACTTGCCCAGGGTCACACAGCTAGTAAGTGGCTGAGGACAGAGCTGAACTAAGTCTTCCTGACTCCAGGCCCAGTGATCTTATCTACTGCAGTGCCACCTAGCTGCTTTAACAATTGAAGCTGGCCCAACGTAGAAAGTTGCCTCATTAATGGTTGGTCAGCTCCACCTCACTGGAGGCCTTCAAGCCGAGGCTAGGTAAACGCCTGTTGTGGACATTGCCAAAAGATCTCTGTTTAGACACGGGCTTGTGGACTGTACGAAAACAGGCCACAGGTTGTTTGGCCAGAGGGTCATAGTTTGCTGACTCCTAAAGGATAACAAAGTATGCTTTATTAACATGTTAAGACCTCATCATGTACTTTTCAGTTTTTTATCTGTGTAATGTTCTCCTTTAGTAGAACACAAACTTCTTGAAGGCAGAAAATGTTTCATTTTTGTCTTAATTTCCCTAGTTTCTAGAATCTGCCTTGTATACAGTAGATGCTTAAAAAGGTTTGTTGAATTAAACTGATTCAGGATAAAAATATCACTCTTTCTAATTCTAAATCCAGTGATCTAGTCTATTCTCTCAGGCTAAGCCCAGGGTGGGATCCTTGATTACCACACTCCACAATCACTCAGGTGGGAGGCCTTGTGGCAAAGAGGAAAGGATATTGACTCTAGAGTTAACAGACCTAGGTTCAAATCCTGCCTCTGGTGCTTGTTACTTGTGTGTCTTTGGGCAAGTCATTTAACTGTTTAGACCATCAGCTTCCTCATCTGTAAATTGAGGGTTAAAATAGATGACCTCCAAGTTTCCTTCCAACTCGAGATGGATGTTCTATTTATAACAGAAGCTGAATTGGCATGCAGGGGTCACCTTGTGCTGAAAGCTCCCCTAGAAATTTCCAGGGATATGAGAACTTGGTATTTAGGGGTGTTGGAAATAACAAACTTCCCAGCTGCTGTAGGTCATGTGGTAGTTGAGCACTGAAGATGTGGGAGTTTGAAAATGATGACATGATCCCCTTATTGGTTGCTTAGCCAGAAGAGCAAAATGATTCAGTGATTCTTTAAAAACGACTAGGACTCCCTATCTTGCTCAGTCTGGAAGTACAGGGGTTACTCATAGGGCTGATCTCATTCTGATTGACCTGTTCCATTTCTGACTTGGGCCAGTTTACCCCTCCTTAGGCAGCCTCAATCCCAGGAGCCTACCATATTGATGACAAACTTAGAGCAGATACATAGTAGCTTTAGCTCATTTGAGCTCAGAACTCCTTAGCTTCAGCAATTTACCAGTCTCAGACTCCCTGGCAGCAAGGATTTCAGGTATGTGGTTATCACACCCTAGCTCAGGGGTCCTTTTAAAAGGAGTGACAGCTTCCCAACTCGATTGTCCTTCAATTCTCCAGATGGCATCTGAAGACTTTAAGACTTCTAGGGAGAGATGGGACAGGGAATAGCCCTTTCTTACTCTGGCATCATGGTCACCATTATCATGTGGCTGCTAGTGTAGGAAGTCTCTACCAGATGAGCTTGTACTTGGGCCCTGGCTCTCTTTTTTGCTTTGTATTTCCTTTTCTGGGTCAGTGACCAAGCAGAAACCTCAAGGTGGGCATGACTAGGATGGTGGCCTTGTGAGCTGGCCAGGTCCAGAGATCCATTAGTTCACGGAATAGAGTAGAATGATGACCAGGGGAGTTTCTCCAACAGAGAAGATGATCACTAGCAGAAGGATGACTAAGAGTTGTTTGGACAGTGCAGATGTGAGGTGAAATGTGGCTTTGCCTATTTGATGATCCCCAAAACTGCTTAAGGTTCTGATGAGGTTTAAGTATCAGACTACCCAAAGATTGTAAAATAAATATAAAGGTGACTAAGCTGTTAAGTTATTTAAGATATAGATTAAGTTAAGGGTCCAGCCTAGTTCATAAGTGATAATAATTGAATCCTGTTTTAAGTTGTTCTGTTGTGAGTGGGCTGTACTTTAACATTTCTTTGTGTGTGTTTAGGAAATAAATACCTGTCCCATACTTCATTTACACTGTACACTGAGTACCTTCTACCATCCATCTTTGGGTTGATGAAACTTAAACTTTAAATAAATTGTTCCAAGGCATCTAGATGAGGGTTTTAATAAGCCAAAATATTCTAAAAGGGTGCCTGGCACCCCTTCTTATCAGAAGACAAGTTCTACCAGGATTGAATTTGGTCCGAATGGGTGAGCACTGTAGCCTCATAGTGGAGAAGGGGAAGAGGCAAGGGTCCAGCACTTTGGGCCAGGGGTTCCTCACAGTTAGGTATGATGCTGTGAAGATAGGAAGAAATCCAATCTTCTATGGGTCCGCTTTCTTTTTATCCATTTGAACTGTCATTTCAGCAGTGGCCATTAGGTGTCAGCAGTTTTTAACTTTTCAATTACTTCCTAGCTCCTCCCCCTCCCTCCTTTGCCTCTCCCCTCCCCTCCTTTCTTCCTGCCCACTGGTCAAAGCACTTAGATTTATAGAATGTCAGAGCTGGAAAGGACCTTAAAAGTCTTTGAGTCCAACTCCCTCATTTAATAGGGATAGGAAACCGTAGCCCGGAGAGGAAACAACTTGCCCAACGCCAAAGAACAGCCCCAATTCTCCATATCCCCCACCTTCCATTTACAATGGGGGCTTGATCATCTAAATCCATGTCCTATGACGTCCAGGGAGGCAGTTTATGGCTGGAGACATGCTATCTTTCCTGAGGGAGTTTTGCCAGGACAAGTTCTGATGTTTTCCACTTTAGGTCTGTTGGATTTACCCCACCTCCTCCCTCCTTCCCCCACCCCCATCCCATGTTCACAAACCTCTTTCCAGTGCCTAGGCAATAAACATCTTGAGAAGTCACCCAAACCAGAAAGGGCTTCCTGGGCCAGTGGTAAGGGTGGGGGTGAGCATGAAAGGGAGAGAAGTTTTTATAAATACAGGAGAGAACCCAAGGATTTAGATTCTCAATTTTCCCCCTTATTGAGGTAAGCGGTGTGCTCTTTCATCACTGGAATGGCGAAGAACCCAGGGGGTATTCTGGTTCCAAAGTTTTTGGCTTTAATTGCTGCCCGACCAACCTTCTTCCTTGGGGTGTAGGGAAAGAAGGAATAAAGGGGAACAGTCTAGCTCTCAAATGACCATAGTTGAACATCTCTAGAAGGACTGGATTGTGGTTCAGTTTTTCCCCAGGGAGGCAGGGATGGAGCCAAGTGATCCTTTTCCCCCTAGTGATCACCTCAAATTACTTTGAATTAAATTTTCTGTGGATATCTTGCATCACTCCAGTAGAATAATAGGCTTCATGAAGTTGGGAATAATTTTGGTTTTGTCTCTGTATTACCAATGCCTAGGATAGTTAGTGTCTCGCACATAGTTAAGTGCCTAATAAATGCCTATTGACTTAACGTGGCTAAGGGAGGAGGGGAGCAGAGAAGGAAACCTGTCATCTGGACCTCAGGCCCTGCTTACCATGTCTCCACGACCCTCTTTGGGGGAGGGGGGAGGCTATTACAAGCAATCTTTATCCTTTTACTCTTCCACTTTCTTAGAGGCAGCTAGGTGGCTCAGTGGATAAATGGCTGGGTCTAGATTCAGGAAGACTTGAGTTCAAATTTGGCCTCAGACACTTACCAGCTGTGTGACCCTAGGCAAATCACTTAACCTCAATTTCCTCAATTGAAAAATGGGGATAATAATAGCACCTACCTCCCAGGGGTTTTTGTGAGGTTCAAATGCTAGCATAGTGCCTGACACACAGTAGGTACTTAATAAATGCTTGTTTCCACCTTTCCTTCCTCCTGTGGGCATTCCTTAGTGGTGATGAGATGGTGCCAAAAGGTTGGGGTGGGGAGGGATGGCAAGGATGGGTACTCCATGCCCAAAGTCACCGGCTTGGTGGAGTGAGCCGTCAGGTCTGGACAACAGGACTCCTGGTTTTATTTCCCTTTGTGTGTGATGAAGAGGGCTCAGAAAGAATTCTTGGTTATTGGGGGAGAGGAGATCATGTGAAAAGGGCTAGTTGAGGGTTCTCTTTGGTCACTTTTGCCTCATTTTCTTTTCTTCTTCAATCTCTCTCTCTCTCTGTCTCTCTCTCTCTCTCTCTGTCTCTCTCTCTCTCTCTCTGTCTCTCTCTCTCTCCCGGGACTCCAGGCTCCAAGTTCCACTCAGAGCAATTCTTCGCTGCTTTCAAGCTGCCCGGCTTCCTCCCTCTTCAAGAAAGGGACTTTCAGATGCTGCAGAAAAAGCTGGACAGGCATCCCTCTGGCTTCCCCTAAATATCTCTCTCTCTCTCTCTCTCTCTCTCTCTCTCTCTCTCTCTCTCTCTCTGTCTCTCTCTCTCTCATTTGGGCTCCCCCACCTCTGGGAAGGAGCTGGGGGTGTGGCCAGGGGCCGGTATAAAGTCCGGGGGAGCTGGGCTCGGCCAAGCATTGCTGCACTGAGTCCCCCTGGTTGACGGCATCGGGCTGAGAATGCTGCTCACAGGCCCTGCTACCAGGCACTCTCCTGTTCAGCCAGCTTACTAAGTTCCTTGGCTATCTCCCTGGTCAGCAGAAGTCAGGGCTGAACCACGAAGGGCACCTGCACCAGCTTGCCTGTTCGTGACCTCGGCTGTTGCCTGGACCCACCTACCTCTCCTAACTGTTGCTGGTCCTGCTCCTCACCTGCTTACACCTCGACTGGTCATGTTGCCCCTATGCCTTGTGGCTGGGCTGCTGCTAGCCGCTGTGCCAGGGCTATGTCAGGGAGATGAGGCCATCCACTGCCCACCTTGTTCAGAGGAGAAGCTGGCACGCTGCCAGCCCCCAACGGGCTGTGAGGAGTTGGTCCGGGAGCCTGGCTGTGGTTGCTGCGCCACCTGTGCCCTGAGCAAGGGGATGCCCTGCGGTGTGTACACTGCCCGCTGTGGCTCAGGCCTACGCTGCTACCCACCTCGAGGGGTGGAGAAGCCCCTGCACACGCTGATGCATGGACAAGGGATATGCATGGAGCTGGCAGAGATTGAGGCCATCCAGGACAGTCTGCAGACCACGGGTAAGGAGCCCTCAATCCTCACCCTGACCTTCTTGTTCTCTGTCCCTCTACTTTCCTCCCCACCTCAGGCCCACTTAGGTTTGGTTTTCTCCAAGCCAGCCACTGTCTGACAACTAACCTCTTCTCCCCTCTTTGGTCCTTGAGTCTGGAGCTCGAAGTTCCTTAGCTGTCCCATCCTCTTGCCCCCAGGGTTGGGGTGAGCGTAAGAATACTTGGTGGTATTGCCCAGGCACAGGGATAGGCACAAATCAAAAAAACTACCAGAAGACTGGAGCAAATAGTCTTTGAGAGCCCATCTGGCCCTCGTCCTCTTCTCCAGCCTCTCAGGATCCTTGTGTCCTCTGTAAGGCAGGCTAGGTGGTGTTGTCTTGTTGCTGGCAGGGAAGGGACTAGCAAGTCTCAGGCCCCTCAAGCTTCCCCGGCCTCGGGTCTTTCCTGATGGATCAGAGCTGCTTTGCTCTTTGTCTTACTGCTTTGGAAGATGGAGCTTGCCAAGGGAACGACTCTGCAGAGTCTGGAAGGACAAGGAGGGGCAGGAAGACTATGTGTGCATATATATGTGTGTATTTTTTTTTTGGTGGGGGGAAAAGAGGGAAAACCATAGGAATAGGAGAGAGCCAAATAGTTCCAAGATAGTTCCTGATCCAAGACCTTCCTCCTTTTCATCTGGCTGAAGGTAGATTGGTGAAACCTAAGTGGTCTTGGGAACCAAGTTTGGCATTAAGGTAGAATTCTTGGAGTAGGAGAAAACTTTATTAGAGGGGCTTTGGGAAATGGTGGAAGAATTCCCCTTCCCCAAAGCCCTCAATCCATCTCTTAGAACTGGGGGAGAAGGGTGTCTGGGGTCATTCAGGGGCAGTAGGGGAAGAGATTGGCTGTCTGCCCAGTCTGGAGCCATTCTCCTTCCATGGTATAGAAATGCCACTCTCCTCTTTCCTGGCAGTTGTCATTTTCAGGAGGTTGGGTAGGGAAACCCTCTCTCTGAAGCCACCTGAATTTTTGGCTCCCAAATCTGAACAGGGGAGAGTTAATGTCAGTCTATTAACTCTTTTGGTGACTAGAATACTAGGATTGGAGAACTGGGAAACTAAAAAAGTGTTTTTGTGAGGAGAGGACGATCTTCCCCACCCCCAACACACACTCTCTCTCTCTCTCTCCTTCTCTCTGTCTGTCTGTCTGTCTCTCTCTCTCTGTCTGTCTCTCTGTCTCTTCTCTGTCTCTGCCCCCCCCCCCCCCCCCCCCCCCCCCCCCCCCCCAGTGCTTGAGGCTCTCTCATTGTTAAGTCTTAGCTCCAGACGCTGGGGCTCTGGGCCCCTGAGCTTCCTGACCCTAAGGCCCCAGCCTCTTTGCTTCCTCACTACTCTGCAGCTGGTGGGAGCAGGATGCAGGTTGCTGGGGAAAACAGGAAGGAGACAGCCCTTAGGGGTCCTGACCTCAGCCCTGCCTTCCCCATCAACTCACTAGGCAGGGAAAGGTGGTGTGTGTGTGAGTGTGTGTGTGTGTGTGTGTGTGTGTGTATGTATGGTGTGTGGTATGTGTGTAGGGTACTCAGAACATCTGAATGAGCACCTGGACAGAACCAGGAGGGATGAATTTGAAGAGAATAACCCTCTACTCCCCTTTCTTTAGGGATTTTGGAAGTGGCAGGGGCCAGCAAGGAGAAGATGGGCCCTGTGTCATGTTAGAGGGTACATGGTGGGATAACCCCAGCTGGAACATCTCCAGCTCTGTGGATGTGGTTGGATCCCTCTCCCCTTTGTGTTTGTCTGTTCCAGAGGTATACGTATTGACTTCTGCCCCAATGGACCATGCCAGATATTGGTGTGAGCTTGGTGGTCTGTGCCATCTTATCACTGAGCAGATATGAACCTTAGAGATGAGAGTTTTATAGCAGAAGGCTTAGACACTAGTGTGGCACTTTCTAGGCATCTCCTCTCAAGTCAAGCCAACAAGCATTTATTAAGTACCTACTATGTGCCAAGCATTGAGGATACAAAGAGAGGCAAAAAAAAATAGTCCCTGTTCTTGAGCTCATAGTGTAATGGAGGAGGCAATGTGTAAACTCTGTGCAAACAAGCTGCTGTACAGGATAAATTGGATATGCTCCCTGTCTCTCTCTAGCCAGGAAAGGAGTGGGGAAGGAGTGACCATCCTTTATCTGCGGAGGAGAAGTACCTCCAAGTCCTTTTTGGATCATTAAAAGAATAGCAAACAAATGACATGGAACATGGAAAGTACCATGTAAGCCAACCCTGGAGGCTGGAGGGGTGTGTGTGTGTGTGTGTGTGTGTGTGTGTGTGTGTGTGTGTGCTCGAGCATGTGCATTAATCTTTTTGGGTGACAGGATGGCAGTTGTGTACCCCATGCCCATGGCCCTCTGAGTAGCACATGTTTTCAGTTTCATGTTCCCTCTAGGACTCACTTGAATTCTATGAACTTTAAGGGAGAAGGAGAAAAGTTGTCCAGTTGGTGAGGTCAGCCAGCTCCTTACCTGCCCAGCCCTTGCCAGGGTTGGATGGTTTAGGTTTGAGACTGGGTCCCCAGTGAAATGGACATAACATGCCTGGAACCTTCCAAACAACACCCAGCTCCCTACTTATTCAGTCACTAGACAGAGAGTGTCCCAGAGCTCAGGCCCCCGCTGGAGCTCTTCCCAGGAGAAACAAACGGGGAAGACTCCCCCTTTCCTGCCCAGGTCTCTAGGCACAGGCATGCTGCCCATGTTTGGCTCTAGCTGAGGCTCGAGGCTTGCTTTTTGCTCTGGTAGAAGAGCCTTTGGAAGCTTTCTAAGCTGCCTCGGCTCACTGAGTTCTCTCTTTCCAGCCCAGCTCTGGTCCTCAGGCAGCTTTCTTCTTTACTCAGATTCCCTCCAGACAGAGGTGCAGCTGTGGGTAGGTGGGGTGAGAGGGAGGGAAAGGTGATGAGTAGGCATGCTTTGGGTGCCCTTCTCATGTGGAACAACCGTGGTCCTGCTGCCTCACATATCTCTTTGCCGCCCCCGCCCCCCCCATACCTTTCATCTTGAGATTCTCAGCCTATCCATCTGTCCTGAAGGCAGAAGACTCCTGCCGCACCCTCCAGCTCCACCCCCCCTCCAAGTGGGACAGACAGGTTGTGCATTAACAAAGAGGAGGTCGCCAGAGGTGAGAGGCCATGGACCATCTGCGTCAGACTTCTGTGAATCTGTTGCCAGCAGCAGCAACAGCAGCATTGACCATTACTTATTGGCATCTTCCAGTGAGGACACTGGAGGGGCCTAGAGATAAGAGCAAGGCTAGGGGACTCTTAAGTTCTGGCCTGGGTCTTCCCAGGATGGATAGGGGTAAGGCGGTGGAGCAGGAGAAGGAATGTTGGGCCTGGGTTAATTTTTATCCCACATAGCAAATACCATCTCCTTACCTCAGTACCAGGAACATAGTCACCTCATGGGAACAAGGTATTCCCAGAAATCTGGTTGGGAGGGGGCAGAATGGACATTTGTGGGCTGGAGAGAGGGAGGACTGGGTTGTTTTTTGTTTGCTTTTCTCAATTGGCTGAACTGGGGACTATAGGTGCCTTGGCCACTAGGACCTGTCCATTTAAAGAAACAGAAGTGCTGGGGATGATCCTATAGGATCATAGGGTTAGAGCTAGAGGGGACCTCCTCCATTTTACAAATGAGGAAACCAAGGCCCCCAAAGGTAAGGTGATTTAGATCAAGGTCACAAAGCCAGGGATAAGACTTCCAGTCCAGTGCTATCACCTCTGTGTCATGCTCCTCTGTCTCCACACATTCTCTTACAGTGGGCTGGAGTTGGAAGAGGACTAGGGTGACAAAGCCTCCAGTCTGGGACTCAGGATGTCTAAATTCTTGGACAGAATTCTAAACTCTATGTCACAGTGGCTCCCTGTATCGTAGAGACCCTGGTTAAAGGTGACAGATTTTCCTCAGGGACCTGGGTCTTCTGACTCCAAGACAGAAGTTGGATAAAGATATAAGGCCCCTGATAATGACCACTTGCCCCAACTGTGTAGATGATTAGGTCTACAATTTACAGAAATGAGTTGTAGACAAGTATCTTATCAGTTCCTGATGGGTCAAGCAAGAGCCCTGGGAGAGCCCTAGTGGGAGAAAGGGAGGGGATGAAATGGCCAGGGGGTGGGAGGTGGAGGAGCTATGAGATGTTAAGGTAAGGGTCAGATACCTGGGAGATGGTCAGGTGAGAAGGGGCACTGGCACTTAGAAACAAGAATTTTGGAGGGAGCTGGGAGATACTGAAAAAGGGCAAGGGGGCTGTGGGGATACTGAGGAAGAGAGGAATAGGCTGGGGGATTGCTGAAGGAAGGGAATAGGTTGGGAGAACATTGGACGAGAGTGATTTTAGTGTCTTTCTAGTATCAGTCACATTTAATGTCTTTCTAGTGTCAGTCACAAATAAGGGCTTAGCCAAATTCTGTGCTAGTAAACATATGATTAAGAAAAGGACCATCTTCTCTCTGCGACCTATATTTGGGGCCCTTCTCTCTGAGGTCAGTAGTGTTGTCAAATAGGGATTGGTACCCTCTTGGAGCCAAGCCTCAGAGGAAGGGGCTGGGCTGCATTCTGTCCTCTGAGCCCCCTCTCTCAATGACAGCGCTTGGATGCCTGCCCAGGTGCTGAGTGCCCCACCCAGTGTGGTACCCAGTGTGGGTGGTCTTGGCTCCAGCCAAGGGGAAGCAGAGGGAGGAGCAGCCTCTTTTGGCTGGTGACCCTTCAGATTTTGGCAGTGGTTTGTTGGAGGGAAAGCTCCACTGGCCCAACTTATCGGTCCCCTCCCTTAAGGGGTCTGAAGGTAGTTGGAGAGAGGGAAGACAGAGTCATGAGGATGGAGGGTTATTGGCTTATAGAGGGGTCTGAGGGGAAGAATGAGTCATGCAGAAAGAAGAGGAAGACCATGAACTAAACCTGGTCCTTGCTACCCCATCAGTCCTGAGCTGGAGGCTGTCTATTCAATGGCCTCAATTTGGGGACATTTTCCTTCCTAACCTATCCGAGATGGGACTCTGTCTTCATCAGTCATGGGATGATGGCCTGACTATCTTGCCCCAAGGCCTCAGGAACCCCACCATTCAAACAAGCCTTTCTGAGGGTCAGCTTTAAGCTATTGGGCTGTTCTACCCAGAGAGGGAGTGATTCTGCCACATGGCAATGGGGAATGTACACAGGAGCCTAAGGAGGATAGATTGGGGAGGGAAGAAGATACTTTGGCCATAGTACCAAGATGCTTAGACACCTTGGGGATAGAGCTGGGTCTGCTCCATTTTGAAACCTGGTCAGTACTTTAGAGAGCTGGCTCTTTGATACTTCCAGGAAGCCCAACACTAAGTCCAGCTCCAGTTGGTACAGATATGGAGGTTTTATTCCCTGGTATTAGGGCCAGAATGGCTCCTGTTAGGAAGTGGACTTGTCAAATGATAAGTCAACAAAGGAAAAAAGTCGGTCTACCCCTGAAGCCTGGAGGGGAGAGGTTGTTAAGTGTGTGTTTGTGTGTGTGTGTGTGTGTGTGTGTGTGTGTGTGTGTGTGTGTGGTCAGACATACCACACTGAGTTAACCCCAAAGTTCTCTCACTAACTGGCTGTAAGAGAAGCCTTGTCTGTGGGAGAGCAGAGCTGTCCTCTTTGACCTTTCTGACCAAAGGTTAAGGATAGGCCCTAAACGCTCCTTGTTTCTCCTAAACAAACAAACAAACCCAAAAAGCCCTTAAGCTTCCTTCCCATTGTAAAGTGGGGCATTCTTTTATTTGTTTAAAACAGAGGTTCTTTACCTTTTTGTGTGTGTCCTGGGACCCTTTGGGCAATCTAGTGAAGCCCAAGGACCCCTTCTCAGAATAATATTCTTAAGTACAAAAGACCATAAAGGAAACCAATTATACTGAAACACAGTTATCAAAATATTAAAAAGAACAAGTTCACAGATGCCAGCTTAAAAATCCCTGAATCAAAATGACCTCTCTGACATCTCAGGGTTGCCCCTGAGTACCAGCATCCAAGGTTGGGTTGTGTAATGGACATCTCTGTGTCCTTTATGTTGTTAGAGGATTTGATCCTATTCCTTCTAAGCTTTCATCTTTCCAGCCTAGAGAAGCTTTTTATTTTTAGTCTGTCTTTAACTGGGAAACCCTTCTTTCTTCCCCTTCCTGTTCCCCCCTTTCTTTGGATCTTCCCTACTGACAACAGACAAACACTGTCAAAAACATTCCTATAGTGTCTTACAGTTCTAAACAACAACCCTATGAAGTTGGTAGGGCAGGTAATCAGAACTTCATTTGGCAGATGAAGAAACTGAGGGAAGCAGCCTCCATCAGTCACAGAGATAGTAATTGTCAGATTCAAAACTGGAACCCGTGTCACCTGCCTCCCATGTTTATTTTCCTTTCCTCCACACCAGACAACTTCATCACTCTTTAGAGCGAAGTCAGTTGACATCATCCCCCATTTAAAAGTTTTCTCTTTGAGGAGCCACCATGATTGTATACGGGCAGAAGATGGTATTCTTGGTTTTATTTCCAGGTGACAAGGACGTTCAATATTTTATGGGCCTTTCTGTCCGCAATAGCAAAAGGGAAGATGTTGAGGGAACAGTCTGTAATGACTCCTAGACCCCTTTGTTGGATTGTAAAAGACAGTTCAGAGCCTGTCATCTTTTAAGGCTAGTTTCGAGTCTTTTCCCCTAAATATATTACCTTTCACTTAGCCACAAGGAAATCCATTTGTTGCTTTTCTGCCTACTTGTGACAGATTCGTGAGGTCATCCTGTGATTCATAGGATCATAAGATTTAGAGCTGGAAGGAACCCTCATCCACAACACCCTTCCCTTTACTTTACAGATAAGAAAACAGGTCCAGAGAGTAGAGTGATTTGCCCAAGGTCACATAGGTAGTGAGTGGCAAAGTAGGGATTCAAACCCAGGTTTTGGGGTTCTTTTTAGAACAAAAGTTTTATGTCATCTGCAGGTTTTGAGAATTCTCTGTGGGTTCCCCTTTCCAGATAATTAGCAAAGAAATGTTTAATAAGATGAGAACAAACATCAGTCCCTGAGATTACTGCCTTTTGTTCTGATTTATCCCTACCTTTTGTTCCTATCTCTAAGCCAGTCCCCTATCCCTGGACAAAACATTTTCCCCAATCTCATGGTGACTCACTTGGAATGGTCTTTGGTGTGGAACCAAGTCAAAGGCTTTTTGAAAGTCTGATTTCTTCCCTGGTTGGTTTCCTTTTGTCCACTTTTTTTTTAATAACCCCCCTTCAAAGAACTCAGAATAAAAAGAGAGCTGAAACCTAGATTTGGCTGGGGCTGAAAAATGCCATTTGACCTAAAGGCGGCATTGGGATAGCTGCCACGCCTGGAGGAACCTGTAACCTCCTTGAGAAAAAAAAGGCTCTGACACAAACCAGATGTGGCCTCCTGTCTAGCTGCCAACATCTGGAATTCTGACTAGGGTTCTTTACTCAGTCTGACTCTGGGCTGCCAAGGCTGAAGCTTTTAGAGGTGGCCCTATTCATGGAGGGGTGCTTTTGACCTCTCTCTTCATTTTCATCTATCTTCATTTCTGATGAAGATGAAGAATATCAGCCTGACCTGATACCTGGATCTCAGGGATGGGTTTAGGCTCAGCTGGAGTCTTCTGGGGGTCCCAGGGAGGGACCATCTGTATTTCTTCTTCCTTCCCCCTATGAGAGACTTGGCTTTGGTTGTAGACCTCCCACTCCAAGTGGACTGAAGGCATATTCATGGGGCAAGGTTTTGGTCTCTCTGTGTCTCTCTATCTCTGACTCCATCTTTCTTCCTTTCCTACCCTCCCATCTTACCCCTCCCCTCTGTCTTCTTCCCTCCCACTCCCTCCCTCTCTCTCTCCCTCTCTCTCCCCTCTCTCTCAATCTCTCCCTCTCAATCTCTCTCTCAATCTCTCTCTCTCTCTCTCTCTCTCTCTCTCTCTCTCGGTTTTTCCCTGTTCATCCCACACACCCATACACCTCTTCTCATACTTGTACATATTCATGAATTTGGTATACCTCTTCAATCATTCACACTCACATTATTCCACACTTTCCCACACACCCCAATTATGAACTCAGATCCACATGCAATCATTCAAAGCTCATATACCAACACCCTAACATACACTCACATATATCCAATCACAGCCATGAGCTGAATTCATCAAGTTGAGTCACACACACACACACACACACACACACACACACACACACACACACACACTCCCTGTCAGGCAAAGGCATACACACATTCACACTTCCTCCCTCCTACCTAACCCATGGAGAGAGCCATTTTGGGCCCAGTTTGACATCATTCGTGGAAATTTTGATTCAGACCATTTGAAAGGAGGTCAGAAGAGCCAGCAGCTCTGGGAATCCCCCTGGGCCTGGCCCAGCCAGCAGCATGAAAAAAGCATAAAGGGAGGTGGGAAGAGAACCAGGGAGAATGGGGCCAACAGGTTGACAGGAGACAGAGAGGGGAGGGCGATTGAGCAGCTGGAGCAGAGAGCCAACCTGCAGGCCTTAGACCTCCCTGCTAGGCCTCCAGAGACCCTTCTGGGCTGTCTGGGCAGCTCTTGCTGGTGAATCATCTGAAGGCCAACTCAGATTCAGGGACTTTAAAATCCTGGAGGACGTAGGCAAAAGCAGGAAAACCCAAGCTGTGCCCGCAGGAGGCTAGGTACACTGCCCCCAGCACCTGCTCGCTGGTCAGTGCCTTGGAGCTTAGGCCATTGCTTTTCCCTTCCCATTGGGGTAAGGGCTAAGGTACCTCTGCCCCAAAGGGGTAAGATACGCTGCTTCCCTGGGGGGAGTCTCCCCCTTGGATTCATGGAAAGCAATAAGATCACAGATCTTATTTGGCTTAGAAGCCACCAAGTCAAAACCCCTCTTGAAGAAACTGAGGCCCAGAGAGGTTGAGTAGTTGTTCAGTTGTGTCCAACTCTTTGTGGCCCTGAGGATCATAGTGTACCAATACTGTTCATAGGGTTATCTTGGCAGAGAAACTGGAGTGGTTTGCCACTTCCTTCTCCACTGGATTAAGGCAAACAGAAGATAGGTGACTTGCCCGGGGTCACACAGCTAATAAGTGGCTGAGGATGGATTTGAATTCAGGTCTTCCAGACTCCAGGCCCAGCGCTCTATCCACTGAGCCATCTAGATGACTCTATGTTATAAGTAGTAACAGCTTGCATTTATATAGACCAGGGCATTAAGGTTTGCAAAGCACTGTACATAGATCCTTTGGTCCTCACAACAACAATCATTATTCCCATTTTCGCATGAAGAGACTGAAGCTGTGGGAAGTGGCTTGTCCAAGTATCTGAGGCAGACTCCGAACTCAGATTTTCCTGATCTTAGATCAAGTACTCTATCCATCGCACCACACAGCTAGCTGCCTCCTAAGACTGGGGAGAGGTTGTGCAGTCAGCTTCTGCCTCCATCTTCGGCACTGACCCTCTCTCTTCCCCAACCCCACCTTGTGAGTACAGAAAAGGAGGAGAGTGAGCACCCCAACAACAGCTTCAGCCCCTGCAGCGCCCACGACCGCAAATGCCTGCAGAAGCACTTGGCTAAAATCCGGGGCCTGAACAGTAACAGCGGCAAGATGAAGAGCGTGGGGGGCGCAGCCCACCGGGAAGACAGCCGGCCCATGGTGAGGCTCCTCCTCCTCCTCCCGAACCTGGAGCATTTCCAGTCAATAGCATTCATTTAACAAACGTTTATTAAGCACAGAGAATGTCCGAGATTCTCCTGGCTTACTCGTTTTATTATAGCATGTGCAACTAACCCTCATCCCACACTTCTCCCTTTCCTAGCATCCCTTCTTCCTTTCCTTTTTCTTTCCAATGTGGCCCTGCCCCTCTGCTCTAGTGACCCTCATCCTTTCTCCAATCCCTCCCTAGCACCTGCTCTTTTCTAGTGTTCCCTTGGTCCTTGACTATATTCCCCAGTATTCTCCAGGCCTTGCTACTTTCTTCCAGTGTACCCCGGCTCCTGGTCCTCTCCCCCTGGTTCTCCAACCTCTTCTCTTTTTTTCTTGTGTCCTCCTAGCCCTTGACCATTTCCCCCAGTATCCCTTGGGTCCTGGTACTTTCCTGCAGTGTCCCCTCCCTTCATCCCTTATGCTTCTCTCCCAGGATCCTTATCCCACTCCTCTTATCTGGTGTCCTCTCAACCCTTGGTCCTCTTCCCATCAGATCCTGTTAGCACTTGTTCTTCCATTGCTCTTCCCCCACCCTCTCTCTCTGTGGCCCCCAGGACCCAAATGAACATTTCCTCTCTCTGTCTCAGCTTCCCTCCCCCCTGGTCCTTGCTCCTCTTCCAACAGTGCACCCCAACCCTTGTCCCTCTGCCCCTGGCAATTCCCACATCTCTCAGGTTCTCCCACATGCCCTACCCCCTCAGGGAGGCCTGAGACCAGGCTATGTGACTTTGTTCACCTCCTGCAGACTCAGGGTTCTTGTCAGAGTGAACTACACCGGGCTCTGGAGCGACTGGCGGCATCTCAGGGTCGTACCCATGAGGACCTGTACATGATCCCCATCCCCAACTGTGACCGCAATGGCAACTTCCACCCCAAGCAGGTAAGTCCTGGCTCCCAACACTTTCCACTGATTTCTAATCCCTAACTCATCTCAAGGTCGCTGACTATTATGGTCAAGATCCCCCAAACCTAGCAGAAATCTGGACCCGAATCCTAACACTAATGAGAACCTTCATCCTGACCTCAAATCTAACTACAATATTGGGGCCAACTTTGATCTCAACCCCAGCCCTAGCTCTAACCTTGACTCCAATCACGGAACCATGGGCCATGAGCATTGGAAGGGAGGGACTCAGGAGCCACAGGAACATAATTTTAGACCTGGAAAGGATCTTTGAGGTCACCTATCCAGCATTTTCATTTTTACTAATGATGAAATGAAGATGAAGCCCCCTGCCCAAGGTCTAGCAAATGATAAATGGCAGTCTTAGAGTCTGAGCCCAGGACGTCGGAATCCAAATCCAGCCTACGTTCCATTGCGTTGAATTCTCTCTGCAACTATAGTGGTCATGCAGCAGATACTGGGCCTGGAGTCGGGAAGACTGGAGTTCAAATCAAGCCTCAGATACATACTAGTGGTGTGACCCTAGGCTAGTCACTTTACTGCTGTTTGCCTCAGTTTCCCCAACTGTCAAATGGGGATAATAGAAGCACCTACTTCCTAGGGTTATTGTGAAGATCAAATAAATTAACATTTGTAAAGCATGTAGCACAGTGTCTGGCACACAGTAAGTGCTTAATAAATGCTTGTTTTCTGCCTTCCCTCTCTGTTTCCCCTTTTCCTTCTTCCCTTTCTGCCTTCCTTCCCTCCTCCCTCCCTTCTAACCTTCCTTTCTTTCCTCCTTCCTTCCTCCCTTCTTTTCTTCCTTCCCTCCCTTTTCCTCTCCTTCCTTCCCTCCTTTCCTTCCTTGCTCCCTTCCTCTCTTCCTTCCTCCCTCCTTTCCTTTCTTCCTTTCTTTCTCCCTCCCTCCCTTTCTCCTTCCTTTCCTTTCCCTTCCTTCCTTCCTTCCTTCCTTCCTTCCTTCCTTCCTTCCTTCCTTCCTTCCTTCCTTCCTCCTTTCCACAATAATTGCCCGGATTCAGAGACAATTCTTAAATCACTGTTCCTGGGTTTGACATCTCCCAGAAAACTTCTCCTAGACTATTACATGAAGGAGTAAGACATTTCTGAGCAAATTGGAAAGGAAGGTCACTTAATTCAGCCTTGTCCTTCAAGAGCGGTGGGCACTAAGATCCAGAGAGGTCATATGACTCACCCAAGGCCATTAAGCTGCTCAGTGGTAGATGGGCACCAGAATCTGTATCTCCTGCCTCCTAGTCTTGGGGATTATGGTAGACTGTCTTCGTACTGTATCTGTTTATCTTTCAGTCTGGCCACCCTACTGCCTTCTAACTGCTTTTGCAGAAGTGTGGCCCCAGCCTGATGTCCTCTACAACTCTTCCTGGTCCTTGGAGGCCTGAGATCTTAGCTCCTTCTTTCTTAGAGGCAGAGAAAAGTCAGTCTGGTTGGGCCATGATAGAGTCATGGTCAGCTTCTTCACCTTTCCCTCTGATCCCCACCAACTTCAGGATTTGTAAAAAGAGCCTGGGTCCATCCTCCTGCTTCTAGATAGGCTAAGGAATCAGGATACCCAGGATCTGTTTCTCAGTTCTGCTGCCACAGAACTTTGTGTGACTTTGAACAAGTCACTTCTTCTCACTGGGTTTGGTTTCCTCATCTGTAGAACAAGAGGGTTGGTCTAAATGTGTTTTGCTACCCTTTCTAGCCGTCATCCTACGATTCTAACAAGGATGTGGGTTGAACCCAATGAAAACTAGATCTCACAGCTGAAGAGCTGAACTCAGGGCAGAGGGAAGATCATGAGATCAATTCCCTTATTTGTAGGTGAGGAAACTGATGTTCTGAGAGGTAGTGACTTGAACAGGTTCACACAGCTACCAAGGTTCTGAAGCAGGATTTGAACCCTGACTCCAAACCCAGTATTCTCTCCATGTTACCCATCAGAAGGTACATAAGATCCAACATGGAATTATTGACCTTGACCTCTTCTGTTTTCCAAAATGTCGGGATGGTGGAGGTCTTTGTGCTTGTTACAAGGACCTAAGGCTTAGCTGACCCTGCCTATGCTATCATCCCCACCCCTGAGCAGACCTTCTAATTTGTACTATCCTGGCAGAAGAGACAATAGACTTGGTCGTCTTGGCCCCAGAGAACAGAACTGGGAGAACTGGGTGGAATTTACCAAGGGGCAAGTTTAGACTTAATTAAAATGAAAACTTCCCCCAAGTTAGAGCTATCAAAAAAATGGAATGGAAAAAGTCAATTTCCTTTCATTTGGGGTCATTAAGAGAAGGCTGGGTAACCATTTGTTGGGAATATTGTATAAGAGATTCCAGCATAGGTAAGGGTTAGATTAGTTGGCCTCTGAGGTTCCTTCAAACTTTGAGATTTTGCCATTTTATTTCTATATTTCACTGAGTAATCCATGTATCAATCAGTAAACATTTATTAAGGTCCTATCTGCCAGGCGCTGTGCTAAGCTCTGGAGATAGGAAAAGAGGCAAAAGACAGTCCCTGCCCCCAAGGAGCTTACGATCTAATGGAAGAGTATGCTTGCTCTGCTAGTACATACTAGTTGGAACTCTGGAGGTAAATCCTCTGAAAGGCAGCTGTGGCAGAGGGAAAAGAACGTTGGCTTTAGAGTCAGGGTTTGAGTTTTGCCTCTGACTACGGGCAAGTCTTTTAATCTCCCATTAGCCCAGGTAACTGTAAGATTGTGAGCTGCAGAGAAAGTGCTGATGCGTAGGATAGTTTCCTTATCTGGAAGTTTCCCATGGTAAAGAAATCAGGTCTAGGCTTCCTAAAAAAATGAAATCTCCAATTTCACTCTCACAATAATCCTGGCCCTAACTCTAAACTGTTCAGCTCTTCTCACCTAGTCCAAGGTGGACACAACAGTACATACATACACACATATCATCATCATCCCTTTGTCTTTCCACTCCTTAAACACATACCCAAATTCTGCTCTCAGTCTTCCAGCAGTTTAACTGTTCCCTTTTTTGTGTTCTGTATATTCTTGGGGCAGCTAGGTGGTGCAGTGGTTAGAGTGCCAGGCCTGGAGTTAGCAAGACATGAATTCAAATCTGGACTCAGACACTTACTACTTGTGTGACTCTGGGCAAATCACTTAACCTCTGTTTGACTTGGAGGCAGCTGGGTAGCTCAGTGGATAAAGCACTAGGCCTGGATCCAGGAAGATCCAAGTTGAAATCTAGCCTTAGACACTCATTAGCTGTGTGATCCTGGACAAGTCACTTAATCCTGTTTGCCTCAGTTTCCTCATCTGTCAAATGAACCGGAGAAGGAAATGGCAAACCACTCCACTATCTCTGCCAAGAAAACCCCAAATGGGGCTATGAAGAGTCTGAAAGTACTGAACAACAATTCTTTTGAAAATTATTTTTATTTATTTATAATGTTCATTAAAAAAATTTTCTTTGAGTTCTAAATTCTCTCCCTCCCTCCCTCCACTTCTCTACCCATCGAGAAGGCAAGAACTGTGATATCAATTGTATAAACAACAATACTCTCGATTGGCAGCCTGCTGTGGTGAATCAGATACTATGCTTTGGAATCAGGAAGATCTGGGTTCAAAGCCTGCATCTGATAATTATTAGCTGTGTGATGATACCAGAGAAGTCATTAACCTCTCTGTGCCTCAGTTTCCTCATTTATAAAATTGAGAGGCAGGATTGATGACCTCCCTTCCAGCTCTAAATCTATGATCCTTCAAAAACCAGTTTCCCTTGGTTGATGGGTTGGCTTGGTTCTTTCTCCCAAGGGCCTTTGAATGCTTTCTCTATCACCTTGGCTTTGAGATGGGGTCAAAGAGGGGGTGGGGCATGTCTAGGTTTGACCTTTTTCTGTATATGAAATAACCCCTCCCTGCCCTTGTTTTCTGACAGTGCCACCCAGCCCTGGATGGGCAGCGGGGTAAATGCTGGTGTGTGGACCGGAAGACAGGGGTGAGGCTCTCTGGAGGGCTGGAGCTGAGAGGAGAGCTGGACTGCCACCAGGCATCAGACAGCCTCCGAGATTGAGCTGTTTGAGGCCCACAGGCAGGGGTTCCCCAAACACTGCCCCCCCGCCCCAAGAGACCAAGGAACCCACTGAGTCTGTATTTGGATTGGGGGAGGGTGGAGGGAGGCCAGAGAGTTCTTCCTTCCTCCTCCCTGGCCTGGCCTTAATTTCTAATCCAGATTTCTCCCCTTGGTGTGAGTGTGCCCTTTGAGATGTCCTTCTTTGGGCTCTGGTAGCCCAGGGTCAGGGAGTGTGTAGACTCTCATGGCTATCTCCCCAAACTGATCCTGAATTCCAGTCTTCAGCCTCCTGGGGATGTTTGCTCCTCACCCTCTTAGTCTGGTGGGCCAGGGGAATGGGTACCAGAAAAGGGTTGGCCTGTAGAAGAGAATTCTCAGTTTAGAAAGAATAGTATAGAGGCAGCTCAGTGTAGTGGTTAGAGAGCTGACCTCTGAGCCAGGAGGATCTGGGTTCGAGTCCTGTCTCTGACACTGACTAGCTGTGTGACCCTAGGCAAGTCAATTAACCTCTCCATTCTCTTCGGAGAAGATGTCAATTTGCATTAATAAAGAGAATTTCACAACTCCTATAGCAATGCCACCACAGATGAAGTCCCTGTCCTAGAGAAAGTAGTAGAAGGCAAATGCTTGGTCCAATTCTTCTAGCTGCTTTGGGCCCTAGGGTAGGTAGGGAGTTTGGAGGTGGTCCAAATGCAGCTTGTGTGGGTTGAGGGTGTGGATGGGGAAAGAGAATTGTGAGATTCAGCTAACAGAAAACCCCAGCTCTTCACAATCCCGTAGACAAGTAGATTTTTTTGCTTTTTTTTCTCCCTTTGGCCAAAGGCTCTCTTCCCTCTTCCCCTCCCCCATCGACTCCTAGCTTCAGGGACAGTGCCACGTCCCAGCCCACATGGGTCACACATTCACTGGCTTCCTTTGAGGTCAGGTCCTGCGTTGCCTCCTATAGCCCAGGCAAAGAGGGGAGCATATTGGCCAGTCACGTTTAGCCAGGACACTCATATTCACACTGGCTTGGGTGGTTCTCTGGGTTAAGGGGGAAGGGAGTAGAGGCAGGAGGGAAGCAGCCTTGAGGAGGGACTAGAAAGTCAGGAAGGAACAAGCAGCCAAGATTTCAGGCACAATTGGGCATGAGATGTTTAAGGAAGTTAACATTATAGAATTTTGGAAAAGGTTGGGGTGTTTGATTCAGTGCTAGAGTTAGGGAAAAGGTAGGGATGTAATCCAGCAGTCCTGGATCTTGGTCTCTTCCCAGCCCTCCCATCCCACCCCTGGCTTCCGCAAGCCTCTTTCCTCATCCTGGCCCAGCCTCCCTGCTCTTCCCCTTTGCCCTGTGCAGCGCCTCCCTCCTGATGGCCCAGCCTAGCCAGGCCTTTCCCTGTCACTTCTATGGGACACACTGCTCTGAAGACACACCAGCTTTCTTCCAGCAGACGGCAGGTCACCGAACCATGTTTTGCATAGGGACCTACCAAATCAGCAATTAGTGATGTTTGATTGTGGTTGTATGCGTGTGTTTTTTTTTTTTTAAACAAAACAAAACTGAAAAATGTCCCAGTGATATCGTCTGATTGATTTATTTCTGATACTGGGTAGGGGAGGGTAGGGGAGGAAGTGGAAAACTAGGGGCCATGGAAGAGACAAGGACATTTCTCAAGACTTTGGGCCTGTTAACCCTTCCCTCTCTAGCAGAGGCATTTCTTTAACCACCCCCATACACCAACCCCAATGCCACTCATGTAGAAGAATACTGGTACATGTTTATAAAACTCTTGAGAGGCAGTGTGAAGTAAGGAAGGGAGGGCCAGCCTTGGGGGCAGGAAGACCTGAGTTCTGCCTCTCACTCATACTAGCTATGCGACAGTGGTGGACAATGGAAAGAGACCTAGCCCCGGAATCAGAGGACATGGGTTTAAATTCCACCCCTTTGTGATCTTGGGCAAGTCACTGATCCTCCATGGGCCTCAGTTTCCACATCTGTAAAATGAAACAATTGGACTAGATAAGTTTTAGGTCCCTTCCAGCTCTAGATCATATAGATGATCCATGAGCAAATCACTTAATCTTTTGGCACTCCCAAGCAATTCTCTAAGACTATATGATTCAGATATATTGCATCTGTGCAGGGAGTTTCCACACCAGGAGTACAATTAAATCAGAGGTCTGAATAGCAAGCTCTGCACAGGGCTCAAAAGTTTGCAAAG
Organism: Trichosurus vulpecula; assembly: GCF_011100635.1. Classification (NCBI taxonomy): domain Eukaryota; kingdom Metazoa; phylum Chordata; class Mammalia; order Diprotodontia; family Phalangeridae; genus Trichosurus; species Trichosurus vulpecula. The sequence continues at coordinate 184,710,786 of NC_050576.1, read as the reverse complement.
CACTTTCCTCACAACAGTTGTGTAAAATAGATAGGGAAGCCACCTAAAATCATCTTGCCTACTCCAGTGAAGGATGGCCATTGACTGGTCTGGGAGTGGTGAATAATGGGTTCTGGAGAGAGGGAAACCTGGGGAGAAGAAGAAAACGGTCCATGGCAGGAGGCTGTGGAACCAATCTGGACTGCATCTATTTCTGGGAAGGGGTGGTGGGAAGGTTGAGGCTGAGCTGGCTCAGGAGGAGGATCAGATTTCCTTTGTTAGTTTGTCAACCTGGTGGTGGGTGCACCGCTGGGGAAAGGCTTGTCTGAGTGTGTGGGGGGAGGCAGACTGGGAGGTCTGCACTTTTCTTGACTCTCTTTCGGCCCCCGGTACAGACAGTCCCTCGTCTCTCACCCTGGAGATGCGGGATTTTAAAAAATGTATGTGTTTTTGTTGGGAGGAAGGAAGGAGTATGGCTCTCAATCTTACAGAACTGAGTGTATGAGGCTGTGAACTCTCTGGGGTTTCCCACGACTGAATTTTGGTAAATGTGAAACCTGAGGTAAAATTGGATTCACAGAATCAGGAAGACCTGGGTTAGAATCCTGCTTCAGACACCTATTAGCTGTGTCACTTAACCTCTTTTGCCTCGGTTTCCCCATCTGTAAAATGAGGCTGTAGTACCTCATGACCTCCTAGGTCCTTTCCTTCCCTAAATCAGCCATAATCTTCTTTACTCCATCTCCCCAAGGCTGGGCTGTGCCTGAGGAGACAAAGCTTGGTGTGGTGGGTGGCAGCTCTCTTTCTAGCCCAAAGATGCACAGATCATGTGGTCTTCTTTTTTCGCCCATTTCCCTCCCCTCTAGGTTCCCAGCTAGAAGAAATTTTAGGAATTATCTAGGTTAGTGGTTCTCAACTTTTTTGATCTCAGGATCCCTTTACATTCTTAAAAATAATTGGGGACTGCCCACAAAGAACTTTTGTTTACATGGGTTATAGCTATAACTATTTATTCTATAAGAAATTAAAACATTTTAGTATTATCATGAAAATAATTTTGACCCTTTGAAAGAGTCTTGGGGACTCCCAGGTTTCCAGGGCCACACTTTGAGAATTGCTGATCTGGGCTGACCCTCTCACACTCCCAGAGAGAAGTGACTCTGCCGAATGGATAGATGGCAGAGCCAAGATTCAAGCCTTAGATTCCAAGTACAGTGTTCTTTTGCTCTATATCTCTGTCTCCCTTAGACAACTAAGTCAATTCTTGGACTACTCTGCCAGGTCCAACCCACAGGCCCCCTTCCTTCTTCCCTCCCCTTGTGGTTTATGACTGAGTGTATGAGTGTGAGGATGGTTGGCAAGTTTAAGTTCTGGACCACCAAGCTAAAAACTTCTAAAATGTGCCCTATCAGCTTACAGCCCTCAGAAATTCGCTCCCCTCCCCAGAATCCTATTATTCATGGGCCTCTAAGCCCCAAGGTGTGGGTGTATCTGTGCTGTGTCTGCATACCTATGCCATATTTATGGGGTTTGTGTAGGTGTCCATATCCATAAGCATTCATTAAGTGCCTACTATATACCGGGCACATAGCTGGGGGGGGCACAAAAAGAGGCAAAAAACAGTTGTCTGCTCACAAGGAGTTTACATTCTAATTGAGGAGACACCATGTGAACAAAGCTATCTATATGAAGTGAGCTATATAAAGAATAAGTAGGAAATTATTGACAGAGGGAAAGCACTGGAATTAAGAGAGGTTGGGAAAAGCTTCCTGTGAAAGTTGGAATTTAAGGGAAGCCAGGGAAATCAGTAGGTAGAGTGGAGGAAGGAGAATGTACCTGGCATGGGGGACAGTCCCAGAAAATGCCCAGAGCTGACAGATAGGTGTAGGTGGGATGGGTGTGCATGATGGTGTTTTCACTCTTTCTCTCTCACCCCAAACACACACATACATACATGTATACATATATACATACATGCACATGCACATATATGTTGTTTAATTACTTCATTTGAGTCTGACTCTTTGTGACCCCATTTAGGGTTTTCTTGGCAAAGATACTGGAGTGGTTTGCTATTTCCTTCTCCAGCTCTTTTTTACTGATGAGAAAGCTGTTTGATGAGGCAAACAGGGTTAAGTGACTTGCCTAGGATCCAGGCCTCGAGCTCTATCCACTTTACTCCTAGCTGCCCTACACACACTCGCTCAGACACGCATGTGCACACACGAGTGGGTACACACGTATAGAGTGTGTGCGCGTAAGGGAACATGGTCTGTATGTGGAACGTGTGTGTGTCACTGTGAATGGGATAGGTAGGTAGGCTCATTTTGGGTTTTGGTCCAGACTTTTGATTTCATTGGTATAGTCAAGTTACTTTTGTTAAAAAGGCACATCAGTGGCTCTTCTGCATCCTAGAGTCTTAGAGAGAGTTTCTTGGGAATGCTGAGAAATCCAATGAGTTAGTTACCCAGAGTCACAAAGCAAAGTAAGCATCAGAGGGGACACTTGGCACCAAGTTTTTCTGACTTGGAGGGCAGCTGTTGATCCACTAGGACCCCATTGTCTTCCATAAATATACCCACAAGGAAAGCCAATCATCTACAAATCAGATGAAGCTCAGGGTCCCTGGAGAAGGTGTTCTGAGTGTGTTGTCAGTCGAGTCAGGAAGGTACTGTTCCCCATCATGTGCCCCTTATTTCCTCCTCACCCTTGGTAATCTTGGGGCTGAGTTGGGCAGAGGAGGGTATTTAAACTACTTTCTGGTCTACAGAAGGAAGAGGAAGAGAAGGAGGAGGAAGAATATGGGTTTGAAGGAAGTGAATCATCTTCTTCATCTCTTCCACCATATTTGGTGTTTCCCTCTAAGCTCATGTTGTCAGAGTCCAAAGGGGAATTCGTGTTCCAGTGCTGGCCTGGCCTGGTCTTCTGAAGCCTGGCTTCCTTCTGCCAGTATAAGCTAGTTCTGCCCCTCCCACCTTAAGACTCCAAGACCTTAATATCTACACACTCAGGGCTAAGTCCAGGCCCAATGACTTCAGTTCCTCAAAAGGTCCATTTCCTTTGGTGGGGGAAGGCTGTGTTAAAGACCGAAATCCTTCCTGTTGAGTCTAGGCCTGATCTTCCTTCCCCTCCAGCTTAGCTTCGTTTAACAAATATGTATTGGGTGCTTGCTATTCAAACTTCATTCATTCATTCAACGTTTATTAAATTCCTATGACCTGCCAGGCACTGAGCTTGGCACTAGGGATACTGACACACACAAAAATATGCCAACACACTCCTTACCCCTTAGTTACTTATATTCTGTCAGAGGAAACACACGTACACATCTAAGCAAATACAAAATACGAACACAGTATTTTCAGGAGTGAGATACTAACAACTCTGGGGATCAGATAAAGCCTCCGTTAGTTCTTGAGTTGAACTTTGAAGGAAACAAGGAGTCAGTGCATTCTAGACATAGAGGACACAGAGCACAGAACATGGGATGTCATGTCTGAGGAACAGGAAACAGGCCAGTTTAGCAGGAACATAGAATTCATAAACGTAGGTGGTGCAGTAAATAGTGTGCTGGGTCTAGTGGCAAGAAGACTCCTTTTCTCGAGTTCAAATCTGGCCTCAGACATTTCCTAGCTGTGTGACCTTAGGCAAGTCACTTAACCCTATTTACCTCTGTTTCCTCATCTGTAATAAAATGAGCTGGAGAAGGAAATGGCAAACCACTCCAGTATCTTTGCCAAGAAAACCCCAAATGGGGTCACGAAGAGTCCTGAACAATCTAAAAGAGAACTGAAAAACATCAAAAGAGTGCATAAAAAATAATATCTGTTATGAGCCTGAAAAGATGGGCTGGAGTCAAATTGTTAAAGGCTTTAAAAGGCTGGGAAAGGAGTTTGTATTTGAATGGGGAGCCACTTAGGAGGCACTTAAGCAAGGGAGTGACTTGGGCAGGCCCAGAGCTTTAGGAACTCAATTGAACAAACATTTAAGCCTCTTCTGAACTCTAGTACAGAGGGGAGATACAAAGTTTAGGCTCCTTTATGAAAGTTTACATTCTAGCAGAGAAATAATCCATGTGTACATAGCTAGGAGGCATCCTTCAAGCTAGATACATCGTATATTTACAAACCAAAATGCTAAGTGAAGTCTGAGAGGGAAAGTTGGTAGCAAGAGAGGGAGGGGGGAAACAGAGAAAGCTTGGTGGGGGTGGTGGCATTGGAGGACAGCTGGGAATTTGAGTAGTGGAAGAGAAGAGACTATTGAGGCATAGGGGATGTGTAAGGCATTTGAGTTACTCCAGGACCCTCTGCCTCCTCCACTGAAATTAATTTTCCTGTCTATAGCCTGGGGTACCCCAGCAAGGGGTGAGGGGTTAAGGGAGGTGGGGGAGTCCTCCTTTCCCACAGGGCCTCAGTCAACTATGACTGATCCTCCATTGGGGGCATTTGGTTTCAATTTCCCAGCTCATTAGTGGTGAGGCCAGCTGATCAGGCCCCTACGAAAGGTGTGGGGGCAGAGGCTGAGGTTTCTCAGCCAGAGAAGAAAAAAGTTGGGCTGAGAAAAACAGATGGACCCCAATGTCAGAGCCCAGTGGGTGGGTGGGGCAACTTCCTTAGAGCTGGCCAAGAAATCTCCAGGAGGCCAAGCCACTGCTGCTCGGCATCTCCCTCTGCCAAAGGGCCAATAGGGCAAGCACATCCCTTCCTCAGGCCATCCAGAGGAAGAGCTCCCCCCCCCCATCAGACATTAGGAAAAAGAATGTTAATTGTGATGCAGCCAACATGGTACGGTGGAAAGAATCCCAGCTCCGGAGTCAGAGGAAGTCCCTCGGCTTTAGTTTCCTGGTCAGTGAAATGACAGGAGGTTGACCCTCCTCTCGATGGCCTCAAAAGTCCCTTCTGACCTATGATCCTATGAGTTTTTATGTTCGGTCTCCCCCCCTTCCCTCAACACATACCCTCTCCAGACCCAGGAGGACGACAAAAACCAGCTGCGTTGCAAATGACCCTGAAACACGCTTAGCCGCAGAAACTCTCCCTGCATTCCAGGTCCTAATGGCGGTCACCGATGACCTAGAAAGGAAAAAGTCAAGATCGTGTGTGCAAAGAATGGGGAATGGGAGGCAGGAGGTAGAGCTAGGGGGTAGAGGAGAGGAAAATCCAGGGGACTGGGGGGAAAGGGAGAGAAAGGACCATGGAAAGAGGGTGGAAGGCAATGGGGTGGGAAAACAATTGAGGCAGTCTGGGGGATCCCAAGGTTTGGGGAATGCTTGACCCCAGCCAGGGAGTTGGCTTGATCAGACTGGGTGAACAATTTCATTCTGGGGGTTTGAGTTGGCTTGGCCCCTGGAGTGGGGGAGGGGGATGTCTGCTATTGATTAAAACCACTCTCAGCAGTAAGGAGAGCCTCCCCTAACCGCTCCTTCTCCTCCTAGTCCCCACCCCTTGTTTCTTAATTTCTCTCCCCCAAGACACCCCCCATTGGTCCCAGCCCCCCAGCATTTCCAGCCAGTAGGTTATATTGGAAGCAGAGTTGGTAGGGGCTGGCGGGAGGTCCTTCCAGCCCAGACAGGCTGGGGCTGGTGGGGAGTGGGTGGGAGGGCGGGGCTGGTGATGGAAAAGGAGGGGAGAGGACTTGGGGCCATTACGGAGCGCTAAAGTGCAAACAGCATATTTTCACCATCCAACAGCATTTAATTACACATAAAAACAGGGCTATTAAGCCAAAATTAAACCCTTGTTGGAGACATTTAATTCGGGGCATGACAAATTGCTTTCAGAGGAGGCTGCAGCAGTCTCCCAGGGGGAGGAGCTGAGATTAGTGTCTTCTCGGGCAAACCAGGCGTCCTTCCAGCCACCAGGCGCTGAATTCAGGAAGCCTGGTCTTCCTTCCCCAGACTTCAAGGATTCCCCGAACTCAGAGTGAGGGGCTCCCAGGCAGGGGAGGAAGGACTGTGCTGATGGTTTCCTGGAAGGGGAAGAAGGAGACCTTGTTTCCAAGCATCTCGGTGGTAGCATCCCCAGTACGTATGCCCTTTGTCTCCTTGCCTGGGAGGGAGAGGCAGATAGCCCAGGAGGGGAGTGAGGGCTACTGAGGCAGGGCTGGGAGCAAGGTCATTGTGCTGGTAGGTTTTCTCAGGGACGGGGGAGATGGTGGGAAAACCAGGACAAAAGAACTTCCGAGAAAATAGAACCTTCCTCCTCCCCATTCTTCTTCCATCCCTCCTTCATCCCTTTTCCCGTCATCATTCTCAGAGGCAGATTTTCTTCTCTGCTTTCCTCTACAGAGTCAGAGGTCTGGTTTGGGGCAGAGGTGAGTGGTCAGAGGTCAGGCTATCCTGCCCTAGCTGTGTTGTCCCAATGCCTACATGACCTTCCAAATAAATGGCTTAGGGAATGTGGGGTTGGGTGGGAATCAAGGAGTTGAGAGAAGAAGCTAGGAAGGGCATGGGGAGTTGGGGGGGTTGGTTAAGTCTGTATAGGAGGGATCTCTGCTGGTGCCTCCAGACTACGGCCTGCCCAAAGCCTCCTTCCCCACTTCTGCTCCCAGAAATCTCCTCCCCCTAGCAGGGAGCTGGGGACCTGTCCATTTGATTTGAACCAGATGGACCTGCTTACAGCATTTCCTGGCCTACTCCTCCCTACTCGCTCTCACTGGCCCCCCTGGCCACCTTGACCTGTGCCCCCTCTCAGGGCTTGGGGAGGGGAATGGGGCCAAGGAAATTGGACGAGGGTGTTGAAGTGGACTTGGAGGGCTGTTGTTCCCCCACTGGTTATTGGGAAGGGTGCAGGCCTACTCACCATCCTTTTGCCAAGGTCTGGGCCAGTTGGCTGGCTAGCTGCCTGGACACATTTTAGCTTTGTCTGGCTAATAGAAATGGAGAGAGGGTAGGTTGGAAGCAAGATTACAGAAAGAGCAAGGAATATCTCCTTCATTCGGTTCTAGGGCTCTTCACCTCCCCCCCATCTTGTGTTGGGGTGGGAAGGGGAAGAATCCTTATCTCACTACCTATTTCCTGGCAATCTGTACCTCCAAATCTTTTTCTGCCCATGCCCAGGTTATGTTGTCAGGCAAAGGGGACTCAGAATTTGGGGAGTGATCCCAGCTGTCTATTTGGGAGCTGACCCTTTGGCAGGCTGGGATGGGGGGAGGTGTTTGTGGGGAGTGATTAAATTAATTATCTGACTCCACTAAAAATCCCTCCCTAGTCCCCTTAGGTGTAAGAAAGGGAATACCATTTTCAGGGGAGGGGGGATTTGAGGGACCAGGGCTTGGGGTGGGGCTGGGCTTGGAGGGAGTGTTCAATGTAGTTTCAAAAACTGGCATCAGGCACTATACAGATGGCTTCTCAGCTGCGGCCTCTGCCTCTGCGGGCCAGCACAAACCTCTTACAGCTTTATTTCCATCCGACAATGACAACGTGAGCTGAATAAAATACAAAGACACAGACAGGGAGAGTGGGAGAGATGCTGAGCCAGAGCTGGGTTGCAGGCAGGGAGAAGTATCATCAGTTTCAGATAACAGAATTTAGAAGCAGCCTTGGACAAGATCATCCAAGCCAACTCTCTAGTATTGACTCCCCCCTCCCCCTAATCATGCTACAGGTGGAGAAACTGAGGCTCAGAGTGGTTAAGTGAATTGACCAAAGTTACCTAGATGGCAGGCGGCAGTACTTGGCAAAATCTAGTGTTCATTGCACTCACCAGGCTGCCTTTCTAAGAACAAAATGGTCTTCATTAGCGTCAGAAATTCCCAGGGCAGTCAAGCCTGAGCCAAGGTCATAGGTAGATTCTGTCCTGGAGGCCCTGATTCTTCCATAAGCATGCTATGTGCTCTGGGTAGTATGGGAAAGGGTTTGGGGAGCTTGTGTCATTGAAAGCAGGGAATTCAGCCCTACCTCCACCCAGGGGAAATTGGAGCCGACTTCAGGAAATAAATTTAATTTTCCAGCATCTTGGAAGGTTCATTGGACAATAGAGAATTTTTTTTTTCTGTTTCCAAAAAAGTAAAAAAAAAAAAACCAAAACAAACCTTTCCACATTGTCCTTGGCTGAATCTTTTCTCAGTTTTGCTTCTAGGCTCTTTGAAAGGATGGATTGCTGGGTTTGGTGACCCTGAGGCTGGAGGCGGGGGGATGGAAGGCCTTGGGGACTTCAGGGCTATGTACTGATTGGGGCTGTAGGGGGAAGGTCAGGCCAGGCCAGAGGGAGTGAGAGACTGGAGCCAGGGTAGTCAGGCCATGGGCTATTACAGGGAACACTAGTTCCCCTCCCCCCACCCCTTCTCACCAAAGTCCTTTAGGTCTGAGCAGGAGGATTCCTTTAATTTAGAGACAAAGATGGGGCCTGGACTTATGATTGAATTGTCACAGGAAATTTCTGGTGAGGAAACTACCTCCTCCAGTGCAGGTTTGCATTTTTACATTATTTAGAGCTGCTTAGAGAGCTCTGAAAGATTAAGCGATTTGTCCAGTATCACACATCCAGGTGTCAGAGACTTGAATCCTGCCCTTCTCCACTCTCAGACTACTGGCTTTATCCACTCTGCCAATTTTAATTCAATCGAATTCAATATATTTTCGTTGAATTGTTGTGTGTAAAGTAATGTGGACAGGAGCTGGGGATGTAGAGGTTTTATAAACTGAAGTTCCTACCCTTAGGGAACTTTCTGAGACATAAAGGGTCACACTGAAAATTTAACAATAAGCTCTCAGTTTGAGCTAAGTAGCAACCCCCAAAGAGAAAACTAAGAGAAAGGGGAGAATTCTCAAACTTTTTCTCTCTCTCTCCCTTCTTCCTCCTTTCCCCATAGCGTGGTGTCTCCCTTCTGGAAACAGTGGGGCTATGATTGTGTGTGTGTGTGTGTGCGCGCGCGTGTGTGTGTGTGTGTGTGTGTGTGTGTGTGTGTATGTGTGTGCGGGCGCGCGTTTGTTTTTTTCAATCAGATCTGACTCTTCATAACCCCATTTGGGAATTTCTTGGCCAAGATACTGGAGTGGTTTGCCATTTCCTTCTCTAACTCATTTTACAGATGAGGAAACTGAGGCAAATGAGGTTAAGCGACTTGTCTAGGGTCACACAGCTAATATCTGAGTGTCTGAGGCCAGATTTGGACGCAGGAAGATGAGTCTTCCTGACTCCAGGCTCAGGACACTATCCAATGTGCCACCCAGCTGGCCCTTATGATAGAATACCCCCTCCCTAAAAACCTAAGTCATCTTCCCTCCCTTCCTACCCCTAAACTCAAAGATGTCTGTCTGAGTTAAAATGTAAATGTGAGGTTTTAAGTATTTTAAACTGTTTACTAGACTGCAGAGTAGAAATTTGGTGTAGTGGCTGGAGAGCTGGCCTTGAAGATCTGGGTTTAAGTCTTGCCTCTGACACCTACTGAATGAGTGAACCTGGTCAAGTCACTTAAGTTCTTAGTGATCTAAGTGGCTGAGAAGGTGCCCACCTACCTTGGGCTAGGGAGTTTGTACACTTGGGTGAACCTAACACTAATGAAATCACAGGTCTAATCTTTGTCTTTGTTAGGATCCTACATAGTTTAACCGTTGGAAGTCTCTGCATAATGGATGGAATTAGAGTGCTGGGCTCAGAGTTAGGAACCAGGGTTCAGATTGTACCCTCTGACCCTTGGTAGTTTTATGACCTTGGGCAGTCATTTAACCTCAAGCGGCTTCCTAGGCCTGTTTTACCAAGTCAATTGAAAAACCAAATAAACTGCTCCTATTAAGTCATCATGTAATAGTGGAGAGATGGCCAGGAGCATACTGGTAAATGTTTAACAATCATCTTTCTGGGAAAAAAAATGCACCACAACACACTTTTAAATTTAATCTATATTGTTAACCTTTTCTCTATCACTTTCATAAGTCTAGACAATCAGCAAAACAATCAATCTAGTCCTGAATTGTAGCTTTTGCTGATTTCTGAGGTGTAAATGGTCCTGCTGAAAATTTAACCATTGGCTCTCAGTTCGAGCTAACTCCAGCACACCTCTGGTTGTATCCTCTTAGAATACCTATCACTTTGTATGTTGTGGCTTTATCTGTCTGTTTATCTATCTATCTATCTATCTATCTATCTATCTATCTATCTGTCTGTCTGTCTGTCTGTCTGTCTATCTATCTGTCTATCTATCTATCTATCTATCTATCTATCTATCTATCTATCTATCTGCCCAGGGTGGGATTTTGCCTACAGCGATTTCTAGAGCAAATAAAATACATCAATGACATCTCACTGGAAGCTTAACCCATGTCTGTTACCAGTTCTTGAGAGAACACTACTTCAGGCAGTGAGGATGGGATCTGGTTAAAGTTGGATAACCGTAGGCAGCATAAAACCACTCTTACATATCTTGAGAGAGGAGGCGGAAATAATTGTACACAGCCTCTGCTCTGGAACCAGAGAAGACCTTGAGCTTAAAATGGTTGCCCTGTGACACACTGAAGATTTTTGATGTCAGTTAATTCACCTACTTCCTGGAGTTCATATACAGAAAGACAAAGAAAGATTGAGGGTCTTCATGAGATGCGTACTGAGCTCCTGAGAGTCTGTGGGACCCAAATATGTTAGGGATAAGATCCCCTCCAACACCTGCATCTCCTAAGACTGAGTCATCTGATAAAATCGAAGGGTTATAGAAAGCATGCTTCTTATTTCACAAATGGAATGAATAGCTTAGCTGTGACTTTGCTGTTTAAATTGAAGAGCTTCACAGGCCTCTCTTAAGATGGAAATTCTGAGGTGACACTGGGGGATTGCCTTAGATGTGGAATTTATGATAAAGAGTTCTGAAAGTGCTGCTTGCTTGAATCAAATTCAGTACTTATAAAGGTGCAAGATAAATCCCTTGCCAATGAGACTATGTAATATGTCTCAGAAAGGAAAGGAGAAGTTTCTAGTATTAAATCTATCTACAACTCCCAAAGAGCTCTTGGCAGTGGGGTCAATAGAACCCTAGGGAAATGTGTGCTCCCCAACCGATCAAGAAGTATTCACTAAGAACCTACTTTGTGACAGGTACTACATTCTTGGTATAAAAAGACAAAAATGAAAATCTAACCCTCACAGGCGGTTAGGTGGCACCATGGTTAGTGTTGGACCTGGAGTCAGGATGACTTTGAGTTCAAATCCAGCCTCAGACACTTACTATCTGGGTGGCCCTGGACAAGTCATTTAATTTAAGTCAGTTTTCTCATCTGTAAAATGGGGATAATAATGGTACTTCTCTCCCAAGACTGTTGTGAAGAAAAAAATGAGATATTTGTAAAGTGCTTTGTAAACCTTAAAATGCTATATTAATCAATTAATAGACATTTATTAAGTGCCTACTATGTGCCAGGCACTGTGCTAAGTGCAGGGGATACAAAAGGAGGCAAGAGACAATCTTTTCCCTCAAGAAGCTTACTGGAGGAGAAAATATACAAACAGATATCCCCAAAGCAAGCTATATAACAGGAGAAATAGGAAACAATTAACAGGGGTAAGGCACTAGACTTAAGAGAGGTTAGGGAAGACTTCCAGGAAAGGATGGGATTTTAGTTGGGGTTTAAAGGAAGATAGGGAGGTCAGTAGTAGGAACTAGGTATTATTATTATTATTAGGAGGTGGAGGAACTTATCTTCTATTGACAGAACAAGCACGTATACATGAAAATATACAAGATGTAAAGGGGGTATAAATAAATGTTTATACTTTATACTTTTTTATACTTTATTTTATATGTATATGTATATATATGTAATAAAAGTTTATACTTTAGTAGGTGTGAAGAAACTGTTCTACCAGCTGGATGAATGCGATTGTAGGGCATCAGCCATTGGATGAAAGTGACTGAAATACCACATAGTAAATTTCTAGTGGTTGGTTGAGAGCATCAGGCATATTCCTTTTGGCTTATATTTAAAAAAAAAAAAAGGAGACTAACCAGTCTGAAGTCAGTTGAGACAGTGAGTCGCGAGAAAAAGAGTCCCTTCTTCATTTTTCCCCTTGCCTTTCTTCCTAAATTCAGTAAAGGTGAGAGAGAGTAGATTTTTCTGTCATCCTCTCCATCCCCTCCCCCACTGTCAATGCCATTTTGTAGCAGATGAATATATGTGGCTACAGGAGACGTTAATCTAGCAGAGAACAGGTGACTGTGGATTGAATGAAGAGAGTTAGGAAGAGGAGTTGGCAATCCAGCGTGTGGAACCCCTTCTTGGAAGATAGAAGGATCAGAGCCAAGAGAGAATTCTTCTAGGATGTAGGTTCTGGTTCTTTCTGAAAGTGCCAAGCTGTTAGATGGGCCTGAGATGAAGGCCATGGAGACCACAGTATAACTGTGGAGCAGATCCAGGGGGAACTTTGAGAATCAAGGGTCAGCAATTCAAGAAACATCAGTGGCCCTGCAACCTGGTAGTACAGGCCTGTAGAACCTATGGCCCTTTACATTCTCTACATTTTTCCAGGAGCCGCCTGAAATCCATTGGTGTGCTGCAAGTGGCCCACAGGCCACAGATTCTGCAGGCCTGCTGTAGCGTCTGAGTTGTAAGGTGCCCCAGGTCTTGGTCTCACATGGATTCTATAGGGATCCACATTTTTTACTTACATTTGTGTGCATTGGTGGGAGAATGTGCCCCAGGTTTATGGAGGGTGGGTGGGGAGAAAGATATTGTATTTCTATTGTATCTACTATGCCGTTGCAGTCTTAGCCTGATTTTATCCTCTGAATGACTAAAAGCAAACACACCTGTGGGGACTCCTGAGCTTTGGTTTAAGAGCAGGGCTGTCCAACCGTAGGTTTTTATTGAAACAATAGACAACATATTTTGATTTGCCATTATAGTGAGAGCTCTGGGGTAGCTCAGCTTTGTTTACTAAAGCATTTATGTAAATTTCTATGCTTGTAGCTTCGTACTATGGGGCCACATGTGGCCCATGGGGCCACATTTTGGACAGCCCTGGTTTAAGAGTATGGACCCACAGAGTGCCTTGTTCAGTACTAACAAGGGGATCTTGGGGACCTAACTTTTCAATGTGAGTTGGGGGAGTTTCTTAGAGAGGGCTATGGTGGGAAGTAATCAAAGGCCGTGACTTATGCAAGTTAGACTAATTTTTTCTAAAACAGTATTGAAACAGTACTCAAGGTTTAATTGGCTTAAGGATCAGGACACTGACGTAGCTTCCTGGTCACCTAACTGTAAAAGGATATAACTAGCTCCAGTTTGCTCTCTGAGGCTTTTCACCCAAGACCAACTGTAAGACCAGCACCCAAAAGCCATACTCAGCTGAATTAATGTAGTGTCCTCAGTGAAAACCCTTCCTCTTTTCAAGCCAAATAAATCTCCTTTTGCTAAGTATTGAATGATCTATGAGTGTATCATTTCATCCTGTATTGAGTGAAATTCAACAAAGGTAGACTGAGGCACATTCTTTCTGAGCAAGATAATAGTTAGTTTATTGATAGGGTGCAAACCTATTAATAAAGGGGTCATTAGCTTGCCTCAATTTATGCAAAAAACCCCCTAGTGGAAGGATAGTTCCCCTTTTATAGGTTTGGGGAGTACAGAACAAAGAACAGGACAGGGCGGGTGAAATCATGGGTTTGAGGACAACATGATTGGTTACATAGCTGAGGCACAGACCCCCTCCTTCCCTTCTGTGGCCAAGAAGTATTTGTTGTTTGAGTCCATTTGCAAGGTCAAAAATAATGGTCCAGACTTAGCTGGGTAGCAAACTAGACATCCTTGAAGGGTAGCTTGGTGGTGTAAAGATACAAGACTGGACTCTCTGGTGTTCACCTGTATCCCCAAGGATTGAATTCCTTGAGGCAGGGATAAAACAGTGATAAGCAGGAGAATTGATTTCTAAACTTAACTCATTACAGACCAGCTGAACTCTGAACTCAGTTCAGAGATATAGAATCATGACTTAAATAGTTGGGGGAAGAAAATCAATTACAGAGTAAAATCAAGTATAAAATACAAAACTAGTATTTACTTTTCTCAGTCCCAGTATTTAAACTACCAGGGCACTGGCCTGAGTCAGGGCTTTGCTACAACAGGGCACTACCAAAAAAAAAAACAAACCAAAACAAAAAAACATGGAGTGGACTTGATGATTTCATTGGAAAATTCCCATGGGGAGGAATCTCCCTCTAGTACTTGTTGTTCAGAACACTTTCTTGTTTTAAAGAGTTATCTAAAGGTCTGAGAAGTTAAGTTACTTGCCCAGGGTCACACAGCTAATAAGTGTCTGAGGCTGAATTTGACTCCTGGAACTCAGGATGACCTTAGTTCAAATCTAGTTTGACTAACTGTGTGACCCTGGCCAAGTCAATTAACCTTGTTAACCCCAGTTTCTTTATCTGTAAAAAATGAGCTAGAGAGGGAAATGACAAACTACTCTAGTATCTTTGCCAAGAAAACCCCATATTAGGTAATGAAGAGTTCCACACAACTGAGTAACAAGGCCTAGACTGACTCCAGGCCTAGCATTCTAACTACTGTACCACCTAGCTAAATACAAATGCAAAGTAATATTAGTGGGGAAGGTTGTGTGTTTGTCCTTCATTTTCGAAGAGGACCATGACATCAGGGAAATGATGACATGTCTTGTAGTTGACTTTGATTTGAGTGAGGGAGAGCTGCTCAAGGTTACCAGTCTCACTTTCTCCTCCAGAGCCATCTGGGTCCAGTGGCCACATATTCATCAGGACAACTGGAGATGGCCCAGGATGCATTGGGAGACCCTGGCCCTTTTAGGCTTTCAGGTTCTTACTTTGAGTGAGATAATGTCCATTCAGTGGGGAAGGTACCCATATCGGGAATAGCCTTAGGTAGAAGGCAGCATTTGAGCAGAGCTTTGAAGGAAGCTCAGGGTTCTTTTTAAAATTTTTTTAAATAAATTTTTTTTATTTTATCATTGTTATTTAATATTTTAATTTTCAACATTGATTTCCACAAGATTTTGAGTTACAAATTTTCTCCACATTTCTACCCTCTCCCCCATTCCAAGATGGCATATATTCTGATTGCCTTGTTCTCCAGTCAGCCCTCCCTTCTTTCACCCCCCCCCCCCATCCCTTTTCCCCTTACTTTCTTGTAGGGCAGGATAGGTTTCTATTCCCCATTCCCTATATATCTTGTTTCCCAGCTGTATGAAAGAAACTTTTTTTTAAGCATCTGCTTTTAAAACTTTGAGTTCCAAATTCTTTCCCCTCTTCCCTTCCCACCTGCCCTCCCTAGGAAGACAAGCAATTCAACATAGATCACACATGTATTGTTATGTAAAACACTTCCACAATGCTCATGTTGTGAAAGGCTAACTATATTTCCTTCCATCCTATCCTGTCCCTCTTTGTTCAATTTTCTCCCTTGACCCTGTCTCTTTTCAAAAGTGTTTGCTTTTGATTACCTCCTCCCCTTATCTGCCCTCACCTCTATCATCCCCCCTTTTTTATCCCTTTCCCCTTATTTTCCTGTGGAGTAAGATACCCAATTGAGTGTGTATGTTATTCCCTCCTCAGGTTGAATCTGATGAGAGTAAGATTCATTCATTCTCCCTCACCTGCCCCCTCTTCCTTTCCAACAGAACTGCTTTTTCTTGCCACTTTTATGAGAGATAATTTACCCCATTCTATCTTTCTTTTTCTCCCTCTCTCAAGATATTCCTCTCTCACCCCTTAAATTTATTTCATTTTTTTTCAGATATCATCCCTTCATATTCAACTCATCCTGTGCCCTCTGTCTATATTCCCTTCAACTCCCCTAATGATGAGAAAGGTCTCATGAATTACACACATTATCTTTCCATGTAGGAATGTAAACATAACAGTTCAACTTTAGTAAGTCCCTTATGAATTCTCTTTCTTGTTTGCCTTTTCATGCTTCTCTTGATTCTTGTATTTGACAGTCAAATTTTCTATTCAGCTCTGGTCTTTTCATTGAGAAAGCTTGAAAGTCCTCTGTTTTATGGAAATCCATATTTTGCCTCGGAGCATTACACTCAGTTTTGCTGGGTAGGTGATTCTTGGTTTTAATCCTAGCTCCATTGACCTCCAGAATATCATATTCTAAGCCCTTCAATCCCTTAATGTAGAAGCTGCTAGATCTTGTGTTATTCTGATTGTGTTTCCACAATACTCAAATTGTTTCTTTCTGGCTGCTTGCATTGTTTTCTCCTTAACCTAGAAACTCTGGAATTTGGCAACAATATTGCTAGGAGTTTTCTTTTTGGGATCTTTTTCAAGAGATGATCGGTGTATTCTTTCAATTTTTATTTTACCCACTGGTTCTAGAATATAAGGGCAGTTTTCCTTGATAATTTCTTGGAAAATGATGTCTAGGCTCTTTTTTTGATCATGGCTTTCAGGTAGTCCAATAATTTTTTAAATTATCTCTCTTGGATCTATTTTCCAGGTCAGTGGTTTTTCCAATGAGATATTTCACATTGTCTTCCATTGTTTCATTCCTTTGGTTCTGTTTTATAATATCTTGATTTCTCATAAAGTCACTAGCTTCCACTCACTCCAATCTAATTTTTAAGGTGGTATTTTCTTGAGAGGTCTTTTGGACCTCCTTTTCCATTTGGCTAATTCCGCCTTTCAAGGCATTCTTCTCCTCATAGGCTTTTTGGAGCTCTTTTGACATTTGGGTTAGTCTGTTCTTTAAGGTGTTATTTTCTTCAGTATTTTTTTGTGTCTCCTTTAGCAAGTGATTGACTTGTTTTTCATGGTTTTCTTGCATAACTCTCATTTCTAATCCCAATTTTTCCTCTACTTCTCTTACTTGCTTTTCCAAATCCTGTTTGAGCTCTTCCATGGCCTGAGACCAGTTCATGTTTTTCTTGGAGGGTTTTGTTGTAGGCTCTTTGACTTTGTTGACTTCTTCTGGCTGTATGTTTAGATCATCTTTGTCACCAAAAAAGGAGTCTAGAGTTTGAGTTTGAGTCTGAGTTCATTTTCGCTGCCTGCTCATGTTCCCAGCCAACTACTTGACCCTTGAGCTTTTTGTCAGGATATGACCGCTTGTAAAGTAGAGAGTTCTTTGTCCCAAGCTTTAGGGTCCAAGCACTGCTGTTTTCAGAGCTACTTCTACTCCACTGTCACCCCAGGCTCTGTCATCGCAGTGCTCCTTCTCCCCCAAGAACCACCAACAAGGACTGCAGTCTAGATCCAAGCAGGGCACAGCAAGAGAATCTGCCTTTGTGCCCACAAAGCACTCCTTGCACTCCTGCTCTGATCCACTGCTAGATTCCTCCCACTGTTTGAGCCAGGGACTCAGGAAGCAGCCTCAGGAGTTTCCTGCTGCTGCCACCGCCACCACTGCACCACCTCTGCCACCTCCAGGGCTGGTGATCGGATGGCTCTGAACTCGATTCTGCAGTTTCCCTCTAACCTGCTCTTTGGCATTTGTGGGTTGAGATGTCTGGTAACTGCCACAGCTCACTGATTCATGGCCCCAAGGCCTGTTCCAGCTAGCTGAAACTGGGTCTGGTCTGTCTTGGCGTGGCCCATGCTGGGCTGTGCTCTGCTCCCAGCACTGTGCGATAGACCCTTCCCGGAGACCATCTAGGCTCTCCTGGGCTGGAGACCTGTTTCTCTCTGCTATTTTGTGGGTTCTGCAGCTCTAGAATTTGTTCAGAGCCATTTTTTACAGGTGTTTGGAGGGATTTGGGGGAAAGCTTAAGCAAGTCCCTGCTTTCCAGCTGCCATTTTGGCTCCGCCCCTCCCAGCTCAGGATTCTTAAAGGCAGAGGTAAGGAGGCTAGGCTTTCCAGGCTTGAAAATAGCCTTCTGTAAATCATGGAGATAGGAGACGAAATGTGGAACAACACAAAAAGGCCAGTCTGCCTGGATTGTAATATGGGCGAAGGGGAAAAATATATAATAAGTTTGGAAAGGCAGGTTGGTGCCAGGTTGTAAAGTACTGAAAATGCCAAACAGAGGAGTTTTGCATTTTATTCTAGAGGTAACAGGGAGCAGCTCGGTGGGACAGTGGATAGAGTACTAGCCCTGGAGTCAGGAGGACTTGAGTTCAAATCTTATCTCAAACACTTACTAACTGTGTGACTCCAGGAGTCATTTAACCTTAACCCAGTATCTTTACCAGAAAAACCTCAAATGGGGTGGTGAAGAGTCAGGCACAACTGAAAAGCAACGACAACAACGACCCATTGTTAAGAATCAACAACCCATTTTTAGAGTTGGACAGGACTGAAATGACTTGAACAACAATAATCTGTTTTTTTACCCCTATGTTTGACATCTACTCTCCATATAATCTGGCAACAATAACAAATCGGGAGCTATTGGAGTTTATGGAGGAGGGGTGTGACCCCGTCACTTTGGTAGACATGTGGAGTATGGGTTGGAGAGGTTCCCGTGGTCAGTTAGGTGGCTATTGTAATTGTCCAGGTAAGAAGTGATGAAGGGCTCAGTCAGGTAGGATGTCTTAGGTGATACCCCCTCCCCCAGCCCCCACCGCTACTGCCCCTGAGGTGGAGCTTTAGAGTATTGAGACATATAATACCTAAAGCTGAATATGTGCTGCAGTCTCATCTGACTGTCTTGTAAAGTGTACTTAGCTTCCAGTCCTAATACCAAGTAGAACCCTTGAGCTGCTTGAGGATGGGGAATCCATAGACATGCTAAAAAGTCCCTCCTCTGGTTGCCTTCCATCAGGTTAGCTAGCACACCAGAAGGTTCCGGACAGCACAAGTAGAACAAATAGTCTCGAGTCACCCAGACAATTGCACTCTTGAGAATTGTACTCCGGAGCATCTGTCTACCAGCATCTCTAACACAGCTGCTCCCTGTGCACTCAGTGAGATGTCACCGTGAGCTGGAGCCTCCTCCTCTGCTGCAGTCCAATAAGAGATATCAAGTGGGAAAGAGTCAATCTTCAGCTCTCCCAGACCGCTGAACACAGAGCAAAAGCTGGCAGCCTCTTTGGCCAGTTTGGACCATTCCTTTGTTCATTCCTGCCCTGTTCTTGATGTTTCTGATGTGGCTTTGCAGGCTTGAAATGTTCATTCTTTTCCCATCCTTGGATCTGGCCATCTACTTCTAAATGGGCAGCTAGGTGGCTCAGTGGATAGAGTGTCAGACCTGGAGTCAGAAAGACTCATCTTCCTGAGTTCAAATCTGGCCTCAGACACTTACTAGCTGTGTGACCTTGGGTATGTCACTTAACCCTGTTTGCCTCAGTTTCCCCATCTGTAGAATGATCTGGAGAAGGAAATGGCAAACCACTCCAAGTATCTTTGCCAAGGAAACCCCAAATGCTGTCATGATGAGTTAGACACGACTGAATAACAAGGGTAGAATGACACCACTAGGTGATGTATTGGATAAAGCATAGGACCTGGAGTCTGGAAGAGATGAGTTTGAATCCTGCCTTAGACAGTCATTAGCTATGTGACCCTGAGCAAGTCACTTAACTGCCACCAGCCTCAATTTCCCCATCTGTAAAACGAAGAGACTGGATTCAGTATTCTCACTATTGACTACCTCTGTGTGTTCCATGAGATCTGTTGACATTATGGAAAGTCAGCCAAACCTCGAATTTCACCCCTTGGCCCTGTCTCTTACTGGAGCTGGGTTGACTGATCAGGATTCCCGCCCCTTTCTCACTTCCAATCCAGAAACGCCTCCAAACTACAGGATTTTGTGGCCTGCCTATTTATGTGCTAGCAAATGAAAACCTCTCTCCTACTTCCATATGTTGGAAACAGCAATGCAATCCCTCCCAGTGTCCCCACCTGATCCCTTTCTGCCACCGTGGCTCCACGGGGTTGCCTAGTTACCACACTAACATCTGAAGATCATTTCAGACATCCTAATTCCTGCTCAGGCTGTTCAGGGGTTGTGACTTTGCTCTACTTTGCAGATGTAAGGATTCGGAATTCAAGTTTTGAGAGGGGGGCCAAATTAAGGGAGAGGCAGGGGTGGGGATGGGGAAGATGAATGTAGAGGAAGCAGGGCTGGAATTGGAGTCAGGGGATGTGACTCTTGGCTCCCAGCATTCTCTCTGGCTGTTCCCCATGCCTGGAATGCTCTTTCTCCTCACCTCCACCTCCTGGCTTCTTACAAGTACCACCTAAAAACCCACGTTCTGCAGGAAGCCTTTCCCAATCCTTCTCAATTCTGGAGTGCCTTCTCTCTTTTAATTATTTCTTGTTTAATCTGTATTTAGTTTGTTTGTACATATTGTTTGCATGTTGTCTCCTCCATTAGATTTTAAGCTCCATGGGGGCAGGGACTATTTTTTTGTCTCTTTTTGTATCCTGGCACATTGTAGGAGCTTAATAAATGTTTATTGATTTCATTCAAATCCTGCCTCTGACACTTATTACCTGTGACTCATGGCAAATCAATTAATCTCTGTGGGCCTCAGTGTTCTCATTTGTAAAATGAGGAAGAATTAGAGGCTCCAATTAGATGATCTTCAAAGTTCCTTCTGGCCCTGAATCAAGAATCCATGAAGATGATATTCAACATCAGAAGGAAGCTGTCCAGGCAGTTCCCAGCCCCTGGCATTAGTTAGTTTTGATTATCCAAACAGCAGAACTCTGGAATTGTAGGGTATGGTGTAATACAAGGCTGCAATTATAGTCAGAGGACCTGGGTTCAAATCCTGCCTCTGACACTTACTATCTATGTAACTTTGGGCAAGTTACTTAACTGCTTTTAGCTTCGGTTTCCTCATCTGTATAGTCAGGGAGTTGCAGAAGGATTTTGGCTTCATGGACTCCTTTAGCAACTTGGTTCAACTTATGGACCCCTTAACAGAAAAAAATGTTTTGTTGCTCACATCTGTAACTGAAGGAAATGCTAAATTTCAGTTAGAAGTTAGTGAAATTAAAGATGTCATTTCCTGCCTGCCCCCCATCCAAATTCAAGAATCCCCTGAAATCTATCCATGGGCCCTTTTGAGGTCCGTGGTCTTCAGGTTAAGATCTCCTGTATTAATAATCTTCGAGGTCCCTCTCAGCTCTAAATCTGTGTGTTATCTGTGATATTCAGAGAGTCAGGACCCTTTTGCAATATTTACAATGGGTTGTTGCTGTTGAGTTGTTTTTCAGTTGTGTACGATTCTTCATGACCATTTGGGATTTTCTTGGCAAAGATACTGGAGTGGTTTGCCATTTCCTTCTCCAGTTCATTTTACAGATGAGGAAATAGAGACAGAGTTAAGTGACTTGCCCAGGGTCACACATCTAGTTAAGTTAAGCTAGTTTAGTGTCTGAAGCCAGATTTGAGCTCAGGAAGATGAGTTTTCCTGATTCCAGGCTTGGCACTCTATCCACTGAGCCACTTAGCTGCCCCTAAGTATGAACACATATATTTAAGTAGCAAAGAAAACCGTTTATCCAAGTTGAAAGCAAAACATAAATCAGAGAAAGTATACGTAAGAGAATATATATCAGACAACACAGAATGAATGATTTCTTTCATAAGAATATGAAGGCAACTCAGCTTAACTAAGAGAGAGTCCTAGATCTCACCCAAGGGGAGATTTCCTGAAGTCTCCAGTGTAGTAAGCTGGGGAGAGGGTCACGATGGAGACTGCCTGGTTCTCTTATGTTAACTTCTTCCTGGAGTCTTTTTCCTTCAGGAACCTGAAGTGAGGTTGACATTGTCCTTCCTTCTTGAAACTGGAAGCCAGAAGTGCCTGAAGAGACTCAAACAAATTGAATCCAAAGAAAGTGGAGCTCTCTTGTCTTCTACTTTTAACAGCTTCATCCCATCCCATCCCTCATGTAGATCCAGGGCACTGATCTCCACCAATGAGGAAAATGTCTCATGCCAATGGGCTTCGGGACTTGGGTTACACCAATGACTAGCATCTATTAAGAGTCTTTTATGTGCTAGATATTGCACTAAGCATTGTTCCCAATATATTATGAGAACCCAGAGGCAAATGTTCTGGTATTTTGGGGAGACTCTTCATGGTGGACTTATTGAAACTAGATTGGGATGAAAAAGAATAAATAGCATGCTATCTATCCTTTTTCATCCCAGTCTGCAACAATGGAGGGAGTCAGCACACTAATTCACAAAGATCGTTTCCTTACTATTTTCTCAATGGTCCCTTTGCCAGTGGTTACTCTCTCTCTCTCTCTTTCTCTGTCTCTCTCTCTCTCTGTCTCTCTGTCTCTCTCTCTCTCCTTCCCTTCCTCCCCTCCCCTCCCCTATCTCTCTCTTTCTCTGTCTTCCTCTGACTGTGTCTATTTCTCTCTTTGTATCTTTCTCTTGATTTCTCTATCACCCTCTTGGTGTCTCTCTATTTTTCTGTCTCTGTCTCCCCCCTCTTTCCCCATTTCCATTTAACCACTTATCTTTTACCAGCTTATTTTCTACAAAGGAATATTTACTTACAAGGACAAATATACAAATATTTCCAAAACACCTCAAGGTTATCATCCTTCCTATACCACCTTGGTCTTTGAGGAGGAGAGAAGAATTAGGTTTACAATTTAGCTGAGGTCATAGTTACCATTAGTCACACCCTTCCCCCTCAAGTCCAAAGCCTTTTTTTTTTTCCGATTTCATTTATTTATTTTGAGGCAAAAGGTTAAGTGACTTGCCTAGGTTCACACAGCTAATAAATGTCAAGTGTCTGAGGTCATATTTGAATTCAGGTCCTCCTGACTCCAGGACTGGTTCTCTATTCACTGTGCCACCTAGCTGCCCTCAAAGCCTTTAATGATGGCTATTTCTCAAATACTGGTTTCTATTGTATATCTAACCTTGAGGAATCAGTGCCGGGCACAAGGGGTAGGGTGTAGCAAAAATCTTTTTTCCACTAAGGGAATGTAGGCATATATAGTTTGGAGCTGGTCCAAACCTAGGAGGGAACCTGGCCTCTAATAAAAAGGGTTAGACTCCCTGTTCTCACATGCTTTAGCTCATTAAATTCTCCACAGTGGTGCCCTCAGGGTGATTTTATTTATAGCTTTGTGGGTTATAGTCTACGTCTAGGGTTTTCCCCAAAAGAGAGAATTGTAGAAGGTACTCAATATACAATATGAATCATGTATAGAACAGACAATTTATTCCTGCATACAAAATAACACGGGACACACATAAGTGGGAATTTGACAAAAACTAACTTAAACAGGATTTAGTAACTTAGTAACTCCTAGTCTGCTAGGAGACTGACAGTTAAACCTCATTGGAATATAAAGCAGTTTGCAGGACTGCCAATTAGGCATTTTATATTGTCCCTTGGCTCTGCACTGTCCAAATAGTTCCTGGTACATATCTGTGGGGAAAACAGCCAAACTTGAGCCAATATTCTTGTCAGGGGTCAGCTTCTCTGACGAAGAAAATCCCTTTGCCCCAAGTCAGCTTCCCCCAGTAGACTCAGTATCTCTCTGCCTCGTAAACTCACAAAATTGCCTCTAATCCTAGACATGTCCACTTTGAGAGTTGCCTATTCTGATACAGGAAAAAGGGCAGAAGATGGAGTCATAGATCCAGGAATAGTAAGCTTACCTAATTAAATCTATACTTTATGTGGGAAATGGAGCTAGCTGGGTAGGGGAAAAAGCATAATCTGCTCCCACTCCCAGTCTCCTTAAAGTGAGTCTAGAGACAAATAGTACTTGGCACAAGAATAAAAGCTGAGGGGCCAAAACGGAAATTATCTTTTGTTTTAAGTGATGCAGCAGTCTGCTACTGTCACAGGTTAGGACCCAGAGGCCACTCAACACTTGCCACATCAGACCAAAATTCCAGATCCTCTTAGTACCATCACACAGCTTCACTGGAACCAGGAAAGGCAATTCTGATCATGCTCCATAGGAGAACCCCCCTACACATATATTTTATCACCCTCCCCTTTTTTGTCTAATCTAATAAACCAGGGCACTAGTGTAATGATTAAACTTTGCATAGAGATCTTTAATTGACAGTAGTGAAAGGAGGGAGGGTATGGCAATGTGGAGGGGCCTCAGAGCCATTCGTGTTATTGGAAAAACCATACCAGCCTCTGGGCTAATGAGAGAAAAAGGACACGTCCTAGAAAGGAAGAGAGAGCCAAGGACTGACAATTCTCTGACAGTCAGAGAGAGGTATGAAGAGCTTGTCGCATACTCTAGGAGCTCTCTCTGGTGTTGGGTGGTGTGCATGACAGGAGGACAAGTGCTTTTTAAAATACTATATGCCCTTAGTCCTACAAGCTGAATAGGACCAGGTCAACAACACCCCTATGATCACACAAAACAAAAAATTAAGCAATACCAACAGAGCCAACAATCCCTTCATCTGTCAACATATGCTAAATTTGTCGTTTGTATTTCCCTTTTGCTCTCCCAAGAGAGCCGTGTTTCATAATGTGTCCTTTGGAATCAATATTGGTCATTGCATTTAATCAGCTGCCTTTCAGTATTTTCATTTATATTTCTGTACTCACTGTGTATATTGTTCTATTCTTTCCCCTTAGCATCTGCTCATAAAAGTCTTCTTAAGTTTCTCTGAATTCCTCATATTTGTAATTTCTCATGCAAAATAATATTCCAGTATATTTATATACCTTCACTTGTTTAATCATCCTCCCTTTGATGGGCATGCATTTCATTAAT